>NC_141149.1:7137713-7458546 GCF_053477565.2 Lygodium microphyllum | reverse complement strand
CCTCTAGGGACAAGCGCTACAGTGAGCTCACGACGGGTGTCCCCGCAATCACACCAATATCGCAACAATGGCTCCCCTATCAACGAGGCTCGGGCACAATCATCGTTTTCATATCCAGTTCCAGAGCCTTCGACATTTCCCAGCCAAAAAGGCTCATAGCCTCAGCATATTGCAATGGTTGTACTTTGGCGCAAAAAAAAAACACCCACGATCACAGCACCGCACCTAGGGGTCCTTAAGTGAGGTGCGTCCAGTGACCTTAGTCGGCTGGCTTCGTCCCTAGCCCCCTAACCCCCTAGCATCACCCACAAAAGTTCAGGGCACATCAAGGGCAGGACATACCAAGGTGAGCTTGTCTCACCTATGGTTAGACCTGTCACCCTGACCCACTTGCACAGTCCCCTCCGGCACTCTGCTTTAATATCATTATGATCTGAAAAGTACACCGTCCTCCACAAAACAAGTCCAATAGCTTCCAGCTACCAAAAGTGCGGTGTCCCTGTATTCAATTATGCTACGTCGTGCAGTCACAATGCAAAGGATGTCTCATACACTTTCACCAGAACTTCTCAATAGGGACAACTTGGCTTCATCCACACATTGTTACGAGAACCTAGCCCACGGACTTCTAACAATGTAATATCTACGTATGCATGCGCACTCACATAATATATGCACCAAAGTCTATACACAGTTTGGGTCCTCAAGTGCGGGGCAATACTCCAGGCTTGCTTAGAGTTCGACCTGTCTCCCAAACTAATCCAAATATGTCTTATGCATGCTACGAAAACTAGCACTACCCCTTAGGGAGAGACCACCTGAGAGGTTTTCCAATTGCAGGTCTTAAAGACTCCAATGAAAGCACCGTCAGCTCTACCTCAACACTCGACTCTGAACTCTTGTCCTTCATCATGCAAACCACCAACAAATCATCATGAGCAAGATCCACCATGAGCATCCCACGCACCCCAAACCCCGTGCCAGCCATGAGTGGCCGTTCCCAACAAAGAATAGCCCTATCGCCATATACAACAATCCTATTACCCACCAATCGGAACAGCACAATGCCACAAACTCCCTTCCTCCGCACCAACATAAGAGCTCCTCCAAGGCAACCCACAACAACCCTTCCACTCACTTCTTTGGTGCAAGCTCCACATGCTACCTTCGATGCAGAGTCCCATGGGACTGGCACTCGTCTAGGAGGGGGGTAATGTTAACCCCAACACGAAGAAAGCAAAAGGAAATAAAAAAGATGCAGGGCAAAGGTGGAAAAGAGGTAGCTCGACTGAAGAAAGAAGAGGAGAAAAGGCCAAAAGTGCAAGGGCAACCTTAAAAGTCCTAGGCAGCTGCAAAAAGGAAAAGGTGCATTTTAAAATACAAAGGTGCACCTTGAAATCTTGTAAAAGAGTGCCAGGCAGTGGAAAAGCCGGAAAGCCAAAATAAAAGACAAAGACAAAGACAAAGGCCAAGGCGAGAGAAAGGGAAGGCAAAGGCGCACAAGAAAAAGCGCGAATCAATACTTTTGTAAAAGAGTGCGAGCGTATCATGGTTTAATTCAAGGAGCGCCGGGCTCTCACCCGTGTAATTTGTAAATGTGGACGGGCGGTGGAAAGGAAGCTAGGAAGATAGAAGGACAATGGGAAAAAGGGCCTAGGCTATGTCCAGCCATGTAAAAAAGGGGAAAAAGGGATGACCGCCCAAAAGGGATTTAGGGTTTTGTATATAAAGTTGAAGAGTGAATGAGAAGCTCATTCTTGTGTGTGGCCAAAAGTAGCTCTTCTCTTCTTCTTCTTCTTCTTGTTCTTTCTTGCTTGAGCTTGTGCTTGAGAGAGGGAGTGTGAGAGTGTGAGGGAGTGAGTGTGTGAGAGTGAGGGACCGGGGAGGAGAAGCTCTCCATCTTCTCCTCTCTTCTTCTCTTCTCTTCTCTTCTCTTGCTCGTGGCAATGGAGCTTGGAGTGTGGAGCTTGGGGATGGAGCTTGCTTGAAGCTTGCACTTGGATCGTGGAGCTACCGGAGTGCGCGAGAGAGGAGGTAACTCAATCGGCATAGAGGTAAGCTCACTACACCCGTAGATATGGATGGCGCGTCGGCTATGTGAGAGGTAGCCATTAGTGCTTGGCTTGGAACGCTTGAACAATAAGCGGTCCGTGGGTCTTGGCGGTTGAGCGAAAGCTCCCACACTAACACATTGTCGTTGTGAAAGTCTTCAATGTCAATTGTTCTTGGCTTCTTCCTTCTTGGTTTCTCATAGTTCGTTGTTGGCATATTATTGCAGTTTATTACAATAGCTTGTCATTTCAATTTTATGCATTCTATTTGAGAGCAATCACTTGGACTTAATGGTTACTTACCTACAATTTGTGGATAGCTCATTCCTTTAGTAGTATCTCTTGTCTTTCACTTGATTTAGAAGTATTTTTGGGGCCAATTTATAGAGTATTACAACATCCCATTTTTCCGTTTCGTCCACTCGCTTGGTCTCATTATGGCGAGTGGTTCTTGTGACAGTGCTATCTTCAATATTGAGAAACTCAATGTGACCACTATAATAGCTATTGGAAGACCTAGATATGGCAGGTTTTAGGGTAGAAATTATAGGTTAAATCACTAAAAAATGGGGCTGGCTTTGCTTTGTGTGGGCCTTTTCTTTGTTTTCTCTTTTCTTTTTCTTTTTTTTTGAGATACATTGGAAGGGATCATGCTGGACATAATCTTGATGCTCTTTAGTAGTTACATTTCGAGGGGGACTAAGATATTTGCCAAGGAATGCATGGCTTGGCATGTAGCCCTTTGCTCTTCTCACTGTACTTATGACTAGACAGGGGGGACTTGGTTCCTGCACTCGTTCTTTCTCTTGTTGATCTGATTCATAATTAGGCCTTTCTTCGCAAATATAGGTCTAGTGGCTCCTATTGAGGTGGCTACATTTGTTGTTTTGGCTCCCCAAGTTCTAGCAAGAAGAGTTCCTATGTGGTTGAGCCATTTGAGATTAGGTGAGCATGTTGCTCCTCTACTCCCAAGTCCACGTTAGGATTGGGTGCCGTGGCATGGAGTCCATGTTGCAGTGCCCTCCTTGTTAGCTCTAGTTTTCTTTTTAGTTGTTTCAATGTCTCTTCTCCTCTCGCTTGCGTGACATTCAATGTTGTGCTTAAGAATGCACGTTGTTGCTCTAGTATTCCTGTCTTGACAATTGCAGTTTTGCTTTTCACCAGGAAGCATTCACTCTCAAAATGGGCCAACTTGTAAGCTAAATCTTTGATTTTTTTTTAGCTAGAGCAATCTCCTCCTCCTCATGTTGTCTTAAACAAAATTTTAGTGAATTTCGAATCTTTTAAGTCTCATTCTTCATTATTCAGAATATTGGGACTCCAAAAAGACATATTTAATTTCCCAAAGCTTTCATATGACACATAATTGAAAACCTTATAAAAAATGGCATCTATTGAGCTATTAAACAATAAATTTCGAGCAATGGTGTGAGATTTATAGCAAAGAGAAAGTTTTGACCATGAGTCCTAAACTTGTGAAAAAATCCCAAATTCACTAATATTGTGTTCTTAGTCATTCTTCATTCTCTTCTTGCATTTTCATGTGCTCTTCTTCTAGTATTTCGATTCCTCCTCCACCCTCCTTTGCAGCTCTCTGTTTTCCTTGGGAGGTGGATCGAGTTCTTCTTATGGGGATTTTGAGAGTGATCTTTTTTCTCTCCCCTTGGGTCGACAGTTTTGAGCCTTGCTACTCACTGACTTTTCTCTCGTTTGAGGCCTCTTGATGTTGAGATGATTGGTCATGCTCCTTTTCATTAGTAACTCTCTGTGTGTTATCTTGTTGCTCCTTGTGGACTTTGTCTTCCCCCTGTTCTCCTACTGAAAGTGAGATGGTTGAGCTTGCTATTGTGGAAGAGCGATGCTCCTCTCGGATTGGTGGTGACGACTCGGAGGTCTCCTCTACTACTTCTCTTTCTACCTCCCCCAGAGCTTCCTAAATGATGGTAGTTAACACTCCTCTAAAGCCTATAGTCGAAGCCTTGGAGGCAAGCTATTTCCTCTCGGACTCTACTGTGGTATAGTTGGAGGTTCCCCTTCTACCACCCTTGGTGCTGTAGCTAGTACCTTTGCTTATGCTGGTATTGTATTCTAGACGTAGATGTTCCAATTTACATCATCCAAGGCGTGGTGGCTGCAAGGCTCTCCAACAATGGTATATGCCTATTTTTTTCATAAAAGCATTATATCTCTGGCTTGAGAAAAGGATATGGACCGTTTTAGCATGTAGTTGAATGGTGGGGTCCGGACTATCAGCTAGGCCAGTTCCATCATTAGTGTAAACCTTCTTTTTTTCCATCCCCAGCATCCCGTACACATTCGTCTTTGGCCTCTTCTTTGGCTTCTCTATCAATCCCAATGCCTTCTCCACAATTTCTAGACTAAGGGAAACTTCCACCCTTCTAGAGGTTTCACCTTGCCTGATAGACACCATGCCAATGTTCCTTCTTACATTGAAAGTTCTTAGGAATTTTGTGCATTTACCATGGCTGGGCCAACCTTCTCCATGTATCTGTGGAGATTGCACTGGTTGACTATTTGTCTCACTATGCATTCCTTGTTCACTAGCTCTCTCAAATTGCTGACGCTGCGGTATAGTTTGTTGTAGACTTGCATTTTAGTGGCCAATTGGTACTCGTTCTGCTCTTCCACTAGGATCAGGAGTTGGCCTGCCATATCAAGTTCCTGTTATGGCACAAGAGTTTATAATTAGCTCATTTGAGAGTACTTTTTGCAAAAAATAAGAAAGTTTAAGATCAAACATTATGGAATGGTGTGATGTTCTAGTAAGGAATGGAACCTTTTTATACTTCAGGCAATCCAAACATTCAAAGCATGAGTTTCATAAAAGCTTTTCTTCAAGTATAATTTCCCTTTATTCGTCCTTTTTTGCTTTTGAACCCTTTCTAGTTTGAAGTTTTGAATTTCAAGTCATGTTTTCTTTCCACCTTACCCTCTCCCCCCTAGGAATGATGAAAAGCCTTCCTAGGATTGGAGGATGAAGGGTTAAGGGTATTAAGTACATGCTTATTGTGCTTTACTTTGTTATGAGCCAATCATAGAAGTTTGGATTATACTCCAAGTGGGTGTGATAGTCCATGTTATGAGGTCTAATGCCTACGTGTGTAATGTAGGTCATCATCAGGACATTGGTTAAGAAGTCTCCAAAGCTCATCTTGCTAGCAACATATAGTTCTTCCTCAGCCAGGAGTCGATCCAAATAGAGATGGGCCATGACATATTCCTCTAAAGGCCGTTTGGGCATGATGGCCAAGACTTTGAATGAGGTAGGAGCCACATAGGTAGGATCATACTCAGCTATTTGGATTGCACATCTCTGCTTAGTGTTGGTCATAATTTGGCAGCCCTCTTATTCCCATTGGAGTTGCAAAGCATACCATTTTCACAAAAATGAAGAGTTAGAGTTGGCTAGCTTCGTCAGCTCTTTTAGCTTCTGGCTTGTTGCAGAGACTTTGCTCATGCTATTTGATGCGATCAACCGTTGTTCGCGAGCTTGCTCTCGAGAGATCTCTTGGCGATCAAATCCTTGGCTACCTTGGGAATCTTGACAAATACAAACTCATATTCCTCCCAAATGCATGGCAAGCAGCGTACTTCCATTGCTAATGTCTTATCGAGGAGGCTTAATGAGCCATTTATAGCTCCTGGCTAGCGTGGTGAATGTGGCATTCGATCATCTAATGCAAGTGACGAGGTCATCCCCTGTGTTCATGGTGAGGTCTAAGGCCAAGGTAAGGATAGATCTACCCTTATCTAGTTTAGTTAGAAATACCAATGGGGCAGCTAATTTTGGTTATAGTTAATAGACTCGTTGAGGTTCTATGGGTTTGGTGGCTTTTGGGTTAATTGATTTCTCATTCCTTGCTTGCTTAGCATTTTGTTGAGATGGTATGGAAGCCTAGATTGAGGAGCACGCATGCCACTTCTAGTCTTGGGAAACCAAATCCAATTTTTACCTTCGCACAATAGGTCTTTGGGCACCCATCGCGGTTTGATTGTTTGTTTGCTTTGGTAACACCAACTTTGGCTCCTAGGTCTAGGACATGATATTCTGTAGTTAAGAGTTCACACGGTTTGGCTTCTAGGGGGCTGTAGTTGGCATTTAGGCACCCATTTGATTTGTTACTCAATGGTATTAGGTGTGGCTCCTTTAGCTGGTGGGCGGTTTGTCTTGATAGGGTGGGAAAAGTTACAACCCCCCTCCTTAGACCTTGCACTTGGTTCTTCTACATCGATGGCACTGCAAGCTACTGCAATGGAGCCGCACTGCCCTTGCTAAAAGCCATCATTATTCAAACATTGCCAATGAAAAAATTGGATTTGATTATTTTTCTTCTTCCTGATAATAGTTGGTGAACACTATTTAGTATGCTGAATAGAGAATATCAAACTAGCTTGTCGCAATTTCTGTAACTCCTCGAACGGCCCGTCCCTCACTTTGAAAGGCATACGCCTTACTTTTTGATGCACAGGACAGCCACCTTCCTTTAAAGGAATGGTATGAATAGCCAGGTTGGGAGGAATACCTCTCAGCTCAACATAACTCCAAGAAAAGATGTGGAATTTTTGAATCAAGGACACATAGTCCTTTCTCTCCTCTGGACCGAGAATGGACCCTAATTTAATTGGCTGCGTATCATTGGCGTACCAAGATCCAACTCAATTACATCCACATCTCTTATCCTATCTTGAGCTTCTATTGGCTAATTTAGAGTTATTTGATAAATGTCCTCTGTAGTAGACTCTTCTTTGGATTCATCACTCGATGATGTCTCACTAGCAGATACATCTTCTAATGTCTCTAATTCCGTAGAGGATAGAAGAGCTCTCTTGCTTTGAGGAGACTCAGGGTATGCATCTACTACCACATGATTGGTACCTCTGCCAAATATCAAATGACCAGCAAGTATATCCACTTGACTGTCAGATCGCAAGATCCATGGGCTTCCTAACAATACTTGATAGCTTGGCCGCCCTGCGAACCTAATAACCCTAAATTCCACAATGCAATCCACACTCGCAATGGTCACAAGGACTTTGGTAATACAACCTTTAGGTTGCCTTAAATTGTCATCAGCCATTTGCAGAATTGTGGAGGCATCCTTTTGGATCCGGCCTCCCCATCAATTCCAAATGCATGATGTTAATAGATGATCTTGTATCTATGATAGCATGATCCACTAGTATTCCATCAATGTAGGTTGCAAATCTTGGGCAATGTTTTTCAGGATACTCCCATCAATCATCTCCTACTCACACTATGCCCAAAGGTTCCACGATATACCTAGTACGAAAGATCTTTTAAATTCCTTGCACACTCCAAGAGAACTTAATCAGCTACAAGAGATTCACATTTTGTTTAACTTCACAAAGAGAGCTTGCCAAATCAAATTCGTGATAATTCACTAGAGCTCTCTTCTCTCGCAGACCATTCTCTCGTTTGGTCTTTGAACTGGCTTTGGTGCTTCCTTATTAGCTTTTGCATTTATCCTTGGTAATTCTCTATCCTTCTTGGCGTCAACTTTACTCTCTACGAGCTTTAAAGGTCCCCCTTCCATGTCGGGGTTAAGGAATTGCATCCCTTTCTCGTCATGTTTAGGGTTTCTATCAACAAGTTTCACATTATCTTTGTCACCTTCTCTATCCTTTTAACCTCTTCTAATGGCCCGTAGGTTAGAAGCTTCAATGCCATTAACCCGTACAGCCTCAATGAGGCTAAGTCCACTGCCACTAGAAAGCTCCTCTACAGTAGCCTTACCTCTTTGAAGTATTTGTTTCGGCCCATTATCTTGTTGAAGATTGTTCCCTTGCGCATGATGATTAACAGGACCTAGCTATCTACTACCTTGTTGGAGAGAGCTAATCTTACTCCAACAGGTGGCAGCCAAATGGCCAGACTTGCCACAAATATCTCATCATTTGGACAATTTTGAGGGTAGTGCTAGCCGACACACCATTTACAACTAGATCTTGAGGGTGCACCCTCTTTAGGGAGTCTACTTCCTATCAGATTTTGTTGTTTTTTAAGAAAATTAGTATCAATCGCTATTTGTATATATTGTTTGGAAATCATATCAGTGTAGTGCTTCATCATATAATTAACTTCGCTAAGGACATTTGATGCACTTGACTCATAGCCATGATAGTCTATTCGTCGTTCCATTGGCCTAACAATTTGATTGGGCATTGGTTGTTGACTCATAGGAACAACGTTAGTGTTTGATGCCTGGCCTCCAATATTTGGTTGAGCCATATGACTAGCCATAGGCATAGTCACATTGGGAGGAGCTGGCAATAAAGGCACATTTTGGACCATGCTTCCTCTCACATTCGGGTTAGTCATAGCTATCCCTTGACTTCCATTGCCATTGATCAATGCCAAATTATTTCCCGAGACTGTCCCATACTAAGATTGGTTCAAGAAGCATAAGCTGCTTGTAGTCGGGATTCTACTTCTTGTGCTCATCTAATGGCAGTGTCTACATCTAGCAAAGTGACAGTACTCAACTGCATCTGAATGTTGTAATCCAAACCATGCAAAAAATATTGCAATTGGTGGGCAGCTGTTGGGATAGGGATAGAGGCTTGCAACTTGTGAAAGACCTCTTTTAACTTGGCTTGCAACTTGTGAAAGACCTCTTTTAACTTCTTGGCATATGCTCGGATATTCTCATGTGGCTCTTGACGTGTCACATTTAGTACACGTAGACAATATTGACCACCCCTTTTAGGGGCAAACTCTCATTGAAAGGCTTTGAAAAATAATCAATAGTGGTTAATATGGTTTTGGCGTCTAGGCCGTGATACCATATGGAAACTCTTCCTTTGAGAGTCTTGTTAAAGAACATCATTAAATATCCTTCATCTTGGATATGATAGTTGAACATCAACTTTTGAAACTCCCTAATGTGGAGCTCCGCATCTTCCTCCACTAACCCATTAAAGATGGGTAGGGGGTAAAAGCTGGCAAATCTACGGCTCTAGGAGGTATAGCAATAGGTTGAGCCGCCATGGTAGCAACCGGATTCACTACAAGGGTTTGAACAACTGAGACTATAACTCCACTCAACGTGGAGGGACTAATTAGAGAGGGGGAAATGTTGAGATATCGAGCTCCACTCGTGATACGCCAGGGTGACCGTTGTGTATTTATGTCACCGACTTGTCAGTTGCAGACGCGGTTGGTACACCGCCCATGAATAATAGCTACATGATAGCTATCCTTATCTACTCTAGTTCGTGGCTCAGTTAGTATGCCACCTTAGTTAGTTGAGTTTGGTTTGAGACCCATATATAGGGTTCTTCTATTTCTTTGTATGAGAGTTCTTTTGGCTTACACAACTAAGAAGATAAAAACTGTTTTCAGCCTCCACCCTTGTGTGTATTCCCCCATTGTGCAAGCAAGAAAGCTACAAGTGAGACTCCTTCCTTCTCTCCCACAATCTTGACATGGTATCAGAGCCTTGTTCGTGGTAAGGAGCTCAAGAAAGCAAGCCAAGCTCGCGGTGGTCTGGTAAGAGGAGCAGTGTTGCTTTCATTTTCTGTTTTGGGAGCAGATCTCTGCAGGTAGCACAGCCGAAAATTGCAGGAGTGCATTGTCTCAGGTTGAGACGCCCTTCGCGGTGAAGCAAGAGGGCAGTATATGCTGCGGAAGGGGCTTTAGCCCTCGGCGACCCTATTTTTTTGATTTGAGGCCATTTCGGGGCCTGTTTTGGAGGTGGAAGTTTTCTGCATGCACTCAGGAAAAGGCCCTGTTTTATGCTGTGCGACCACTGTTCTACAGGTCGGTGAAAAGTTATTGTAGAAATTGCATCGTATGCTTGTGCGCAGAGACATTGGGAGTTTCAGAATCATCCTTGGTTCCGGTTTATGCAAAATTGTCACTAGGAAGTGACTGTGTGGTCAAATACCACTTTCGCCAGTTTTGCAGATTTGCCCTTGTGAGGGTGAAGCTGAGTTTTTGCAGTGACAGAATTTTTCGCAGTGTTCTGTAATGGCGTCTGATTCTCTTTCACAGATTGTAACTGAAAAGCTTGACAAGAACAACTTCCAGGCATGGAAGTTTAGAATGACGAATTTCCTTATGGGAAAAGGATATTGGAAATTTGTTACAGGAAATGAAGAAGAACCAGTTCTTCCTGATGTTTCCAATCAGCAGCAAATGCAAGCATTCAAAGCATGGCATGAGAGAGCCACGAAAGTTATGTACTGGCTGTCTATCAGTATTTCAGACTCTATGATTGTGCATATTCAGGATGCAAGTACGCCAAAGGAGGCATGGGATACTTTGTCAAAAATGTATAGCACAAATACACAAGCCAGGAAAATGCAGCTCAAGCAAGAGTTGCAAAATGTGCAAAGAGAAAGTATGAGCATCAATGACTACCACATGAAGGTGAAGAAGATTGCAGATGCACTTGCTTCCATTGGGTTGCCAGTGGAAGATGATGATTTAGTTTCTGTGACCTTGAATGGTCTAGGAAAGGATTATGCACAGTTCCGAACATCCATTTCCGTCTGTGAAAGATTTCCTGATTTTGAGGAGTTGATTGCTCTTCTAATTTTTGAGGAGCAAAGAAATGGTGGTGCATCTTCTTCAGGAGGAACTTCAAAAGAAGCTGTCTTCTACTCAAATGCTGGAAGAGGTAGAGGCAGAGGTAGAGGAGGCCGATTTGGAGGCCGTGGTAGAAATCAGAATATGCAGCAAACTCAAGAAAACCAGTCCTATGGAGGAGGACGTGGTAACTCTAGAGGCAGGGGGAGCCAAAGAGGTCGTGGTGGATGGCAAAGAGGCCAAAATGCAAATAGTAATGTTGAATGCTACTATTGTGGTAAAATGGGTCATATGGCTAAAGACTGCTACAAAAAGCAGAATGACATCATGAATGGAAAACTGCAACAAGGAAATTATGCATCTTCTAGTAGACAGGGTGATGACAGAAATGAGCATTTGTTTATGGTGCAGCACATGAACAATTTTGTGACAAGTGCAGAAGAAAGCAATGATGTATGGTATGTTGACTCAGGTGCGTCAAACCACATGACAGGTCATGCAAAATGGATGGAGGATGCAAGGAAAATGGAAAAACCAGGATTTGTGGAGACTGGTGATGATACTGCACATCCGATTGTGCAGATTGAAAAAATTCATTTGTCTATGCAGGATGGGAAAAAGAAATAGCTGTCCGATGTATTTCATGTCCCGAATATCACCAAGAATCTGGTTTTTGTTGGTCAAATGGTTGAGCAGGGCTTGCAGGTCAGATTTAATCCTCATGGATGCTTTGTTGAGGATATGAAAAATAAAGGTCACTTGATAGCAAAAGGAAAGAAGAAGGGCAGAATGTTTACGTTGGATGCAGACATGTCTGAATTGAGTGCAGCAATGTTTGCACATGGGACCGGTGTAGTTGCAGATATTGATATCTGGCATAAACGCATTGGTCATGTTAATGTACAGCGACTTAAATCAATGCAGGCCCAAAATATTGTTGCAGGATTGCCTAAATTCAAGGTTGCAGAAATGCATAAGGTATGTGAAGCCTGTCAGTTTGGAAAACAGGCAAGGAAACCATTTCCTAGACATGTTCAAGAGAGTAAGAAGCCATTGGAATTAATCCACTCTGATGTGTGGACTACTAAAGCTGCATCTCTTGGAGGCTGTCATTATTTTGTCAGTTTTATTGATGACTATAGCAGAAAAGTTTGGGTGTATTTTATGAAAAAGAAAAGTGAAGTTTTTGGGCATTTCAAAACTCTTAAAGCTATGGTTGAAAAAGAAACATGCCTGCAAGTAAAATTCCTAAGGTCAGATGGAGGGGGAGAGTACCTCTCAAATGAGTTTGCAAGGTTCCTGCAGGAGCATGGCATAAAGCAGCAATATTCATGCAGTCATACCCCACAGCAAAATGGAATTGCAGAAAGAAAAAACAGACATATTGGAGAGGTGTCTCGTGCCATGCTCAATGAAAAAGACCTGTCAGATTTTTATTGGGCTGAAGCAGTTGCTACAGCAGTCTACATAATGAACAAGACTCCCACTTTAGCAATACATGGAATGACTCCAGAGGAGAGGTATACTGGTAGGAAACCAGATATTTCTCATTTGAAAATTTTTGGTTGCATTGCCTATGTACATGTGCCAGATGAGTTGAGATCCAAGTTGGATCCAAAAGCTGAGAAGTGCATCTTTATTGGTTACTCTCTGCAGCAAAAAGGGTATAGATGCTATAACCCTTCTACTCGTAAGTTTACAGTGAGTAGAGATGTTGTTTTTGATGAGATGAGTAGCTGGTATAAACCAGTAAATGTGATTGATGATATAGATGCACAAAATGGTAATGCTGCACAGAATTCACAGCAGCAGTCACAAAATATTAGTGGACCTGGAGCGTTCTCTAGCAGTGGTTCACATTCTTCTCCATGGACAGGCAGATTGAGATCAGGAGAATCTTCTCAAAGTAATGCAGATAGTGGTATGCAGGTATCACGAAAAGGAAAAGAGAAGGTTGATCAGCCCATGTTTGATGTGAATGCAGGTCACTCTTATATGGATGGTGAATCCAGTGGCTCAGAACAGAGCATTGATGATGAGTTGGGTATTCCTTCTATTGTTACACCTGGAGTAAGGAAGACCAGGGATGTTTTGAGAGCACCTGGGAGTGAACCCACTTTGCGCAGGTCTACCAGAATTAGGTATCCTGTGGATAGGCTGAAATATGATGGACTTACAGCCATTCACTATGCATATATGGTCAAGGTGATACAGGAACCAGAACCCACTTCTTTTAAGCAAGCCATGGGAAAAGAAAAATGGGAGAAAGCCATGGATGAAGAAATGGATGCCTTGGAAGCAAATGCTACATGGGAATTGGTACCTTTGCCTAAAGGTAAAAATGCAATTGGCTGTAAGTGGGTTTATAAGGTGAAGCACAATGCAGATGGTTCTGTGAACAGATACAAGGCAA
The DNA here is from genome assembly GCF_053477565.2 of Lygodium microphyllum. Taxonomy (NCBI): domain Eukaryota; kingdom Viridiplantae; phylum Streptophyta; class Polypodiopsida; order Schizaeales; family Lygodiaceae; genus Lygodium; species Lygodium microphyllum. The sequence continues at coordinate 7,445,510 of NC_141149.1, read as the reverse complement.
GATTAGTAGTCAAGGGGTATGCACAAACATATGGCTTTGACTATGAAGAAACATTCAGTCCGGTTGTAAGGATGGCAACCGTAAGAGCAGTCATTGCTATGGCTGCGTCAAAGGGATGGTCTTTACATCAGATGGATATAAAGAATGCCTTCTTGCATGGTGATTTGCAAGAAGAGGTCTATATGGAGCAACCACCAGGTTATGTGCATGATGTTCATCCTGAGTTTGTTTGCAGGTTGAAGAAAGCCTTGTATGGCTTGAAGCAAGCACCTAGAGCATGGTCTGACAAGATAGGACAGTATCTTGTCACTATTGGCTTTCAGATTTCCAAGGCAGATTTCTCACTTTATGTGAGAAAAACAGAGAAAGGTATTATGCTACTTGTCATTTATGTTGATGATTTGATTATGACAGGTGACAGTGATGAAGATATCCTTCATGTGAAAATGCTATTGAAGCAGAAGTTTGAGATGAAGGATTTGGGAGAGCTGCGTTATTTCTTGGGCATTGAGGTGATTAGATCACCAAGTGGGATACAGCTCTTGCAGAGGCAGTATGGATTGGACATGCTGTCCAAATATGGGATGACAGGCTATAAGCCTATTTCAGTTCCTTTGGAGCAGAATGTGAAGCTGAGCACAGATGCAGGTGAGCTTTTGGAAGACCCTACTATGTACAGACGCATAGTAGGAAGTTTGATTTATATGACTATTATCAGGCCAGATTTGAGCTATGTTGTTGGATTGGTAAGTCAGTTTATGCAGGCTCCAAGGAAACCGCATTTGGATGCGGCTAGACGCATACTCAGGTATGTGAAGTCCACATTGCAGTATGGACTATTTTATGAGACTGGGCTTCAGATACAGTTGCATGGATACATTGATGCTGACTGGGCTGGTAGTATTTCTGATAGACGATCTACCAGTGGATATGTGTTCTCTTTTGGGAGTGCTGCAGTCACTTGGAGCAGCAAGAAACAGCCTACAGTTGCCTTGTCGAGCACAGAGGCTGAGTACAGGGGTGCAGCAATGGCTGCATGTGAGGTAGCTTGGTTGCATAAGCTACTTTATGATATGCATCAGTCTACAAATGGGCCAGTTGTCATTTATTGTGACAACATGAGTAGTATACACTTGGCAAATAACCCAGTCTATCATGTTAGAACAAAGCACATTGAGGTGCATTATCACTATGTGCGAGAGAGGGTTTTACTAGGTCTTATTGATCTTGTTTATGTTAGCACAGAGGATCAGGTAGCTGATATATTTACGAAGGCATTGGGCGTAGAGAAGCTGCGCAAGTTCAGAGACCTGCTTGGTGTGTAGGAATTGGGATTGAGCTCGAGGGGGAGTGTTGAGATATCGAGCTCCACTCGTGATACGCCAGGGTGACCGTTGTGTATTTATGTCACCGACTTGTCAGTTGCAGACGCGGTTGGTACACCGCCCATGAATAATAGCTACATGATAGCTATCCTTATCTACTCTAGTTCGTGGCTCAGTTAGTATGCCACCTTAGTTAGTTGAGTTTGGTTTGAGACCCATATATAGGGTTCTTCTATTTCTTTGTATGAGAGTTCTTTTGGCTTACACAACTAAGAAGAGAAAAATTGTTTTCAGCCTCCACCCTTGTGTGTATTCCCCCATTGTGCAAGCAAGAAAGCTACAAGTGAGACTCCTTCCTTCTCTCCCACAATCTTGATAGGAAATAGTAGAGCTTCCTCCCCCCTAACAGACTATGCACTAAGCTAGGGTTACCAAGTCCCCACACCTATAAGGATATCGGGACACTCCTTTGCGAAGAGTATCTTCTATTTATCTTAGCCCGCCATCTAGCTCGTTCATCCCTTTCTTGCTTTTGGAGCTCCGCTTGATGGTCTTGTGAGTCTAGCTCACTAATTTCTAGCATACACTATAGAATAGGTCCCAATTGACCAAGGCATAGAAACTGCCACTTATTAGGGGCTCCCGGCAAATGCACCACCTGTCGGGACCTGAAATGGGCCTAACACTAGCTACAAGAACTAGTTGGGCCTCTCTAACACTGACAAGACAACCCCACATGGCCTTGCAGCCAAGAGCGTCCAAAGGATACACTACCCTAACTTCTAATATAGATCTTGCCTTTATAGTAGAAAATAGTCAAACGATTGTCCTTTCCTACTCCTAAGAGGGAGATCCCACACATCTTGGTATAATATACCAACGTAATACAACATAAAGGAGGCAGCCCCTCGGCTGAATGCCACGGCCCCACCTTCAATGATTTTCCAACTAATTGTACGTGCAGCTAGCACTGAATTTCTTCGTGCTACTAGTCTCCTCAATTCAAACGATAATCCGTCCTATATGTTATTCATAGACAAATAAATCATAATTTGCATCATTTTCAATAACGAACCACTTTCACAAACCCTCCTCCCTTCTACCATTTAGGTGTTGCATTCGTTGGGTAGGTGTAGGGTTCATTTTTATGTAAATTTTTCATGTAAAATTTGATAAAAACATACTATAACATAGAAACAAGGCTTGACTGAGGCCTGATCCTCATGCTCCAGCCTTGTTATACGCTCACAACATAAAATGTATTTTTTCTTAAATTTTTAGGTGTAAAAACTAAAAATTTCCCTATTTTTTCCATTTATTTGTTCATAAAAATGTGATATTTCAGAATTATGAGTTCTTACTGATTAAGGACACTCAACATTATTTTCACATCCATTTCTATCCCATATGACCCCAAAACACTCAACAAAAACTCTAAATTCCATTATTTTTATAAAAACCGCAACTTGCGGGTTTTCGTGTTTTGCAAAAAATTATTATATCATTGTATTTTTTGGTTTTCTTTCACATTTCAGAGAGAATCCAACATGGAAAACCAGAAACAATCAAAATCAATCACTTTTTTCAACCATTTTCCATAAAATTAAAAAACCGCTCACTTATGCATAGAAACCCCCAGGTTTGAGGCTCGTATGTCGTGGTTGGGAGGCCGCTGATGCTTCTTCTTTGTCGTTGATGCACTCTCTTAGCCCGATCTACGATCTCTACTACTCTAGCATTATCATTTGCTTTGGATTCTTCATCACACCCCTCCCCCTTCTCGCTTGAATTGATGCATACAAACACCATCAAAGAGGAGAGAGGAGAGAGAAAGACTAAAAAATCAGATTTCTTGTTCCTTCATGAAATTTGGCAAGCTTACAGTCATCTTCTTCCTCTCTCTACGTGGATCAGTAATCTCTCTCTCACAGAACGTGAAATGAAGAGGCATCGATTAAATTTAGAGAGGGCCGCAAAAAAATTTGCGCCCCCCTTGTCTCGTCAAATTTTTTGGTTTAGTTCTCTTTTAATTAGATCCTTAGGTTAAATCATTAAAATAACCGATTCAAGTTCTTTGTGTTCACACTTCCCGATAAGTGGATATTTTGATTTTGAGGCGGCAAACAGACTTGGATTTGTATGTTAAAGGTAAAGGAATGGCTACAGACATTGAAATATGGCACAAACATATTGGACATAAAAATGTGCAAAGATTGAAATTAATGTTTTTCAAAGGATTTTTCTGCTTTTAGAGTTGCAAAATTTCATAAAGTTGTGAAGCATGTCAATTTGGTAAATAGGCAAAACAACCTTTTTTCAAATGAAAGAGATGTGAGTAGGAATATACATGATGTTGTGCATACATATGTTTAGGGGCTTACACAAAACATATCTCTTAGTGGAAAAAAATATTTTATCACGTTTATTGATTATTATTCAAGAAAGTTGTGTATTACATGAAGGAAAATATTGATATGTTTAAGCACGTCAAAACTTTCAAGGTTGTTGCTGAAACAGAAACAGTCTCAAAAGTTAAGTGCTTGAGATCACATGGAGGGGAGAGTATCTCTATAATGAGTTCAATGACTTCTTGAGGTCTCATGGGATGAAGAGACAATTTACTTATAGGTATATCCCATAGAAAAATGGGGTTGCAGAAAGGAAAAATTAGCATATCGCAAAAGTTGCACGGGCATTGATGGTTGAAAAGAATTTACCAAAACATTGTGCTATATGTACTAAAGCAATCACCTAGAGTATGGTCTGACAAGATCACAAAGTATCTTATTAACATTGGCTTTTATATTTCTGATACGTTTATCACTCACTTTATGTGAGAAAGGGAGATGCAGGTTTGGTTGTCATAGTCGTCTATGTGGATAATTTGATTATTACAAGTGACAATGACAATGGGATTGCTAAAGTCTAGGACATTTTGAGAATAGGTTTGAGATGATGGATTTGGGTGAGCTAAGGTAGTTTCTTGGTATTGAGGTCATTAGGTATGGTGATGTTGTATGGCTATCCAAATGGTAGTATGGCTTGGGTATATTGTCCAAGTATGGTATAATAATGTCTAAGCCTCTTTCAGTAACATTGGAGAAAAATGTGAAGTTGAGTGCTAATATTGGGGATGAGAGAAGACCCTAGTATGTTCAAGAGGATAGTAGGAAGTTTGATTTACATGACTATCACAAGGCCAAACTTAAGCTATATTGTTGGCCTTATCAGTTAGTTTATGCAAATGCCTAAAAAGCCTTATTTGGATATAGTTAGACATATAATGTATGTAAATTCTACTTTGCATTATGGACTTTTTTATGAGGCAAGTAAGAATATATAAATGTTTTGTAACATGTCCCCCTGTCTACTTGTAGGACACGTCTTAGCAGCCCATCGGGAAGAGAGTCTAGAAAGCGCCGCCCGGCACTCCCAAGGAATGTCACGGGGTTTGCGATCTAGGTTTTCCTGAGTCTGCCATGAAGTGGAAGCATTCCGACTATTCCCACTTAGGACCGACCTGAATCAGGGTTTTCCTAATGGTCAAGTTCCTAGAAGGTAGCTAACGTCGAGCCCAGACGAACTACTTTGTGCAGAAACATCAAGGTCGAAGCGGATTTATACTGCACTTGGTTCAAGGAGAATGGGAAACAAGAGGGATGCGAAGCTCGACCTCTCTGCCCATAAGGCATAGTCCCATTCCGTTCCCCTAAAACAGCATAAATCGGGACTCTAACTCTATAGATTCTAGGTCATTGTTACCCTGCTGTCAATTTCCTTTGAGAAAAGTTCCCGGCCAACCGAGACCACCCTTCCGTAGGACGGACCCAGGGTCACATCCATCGCACTTTTCTCGGGCTGCTTTAGTTATCTAATTACCTACCACATTTAGTTTGACAAGCAAAAACAGCTTCCTTAATTAACCAAATTAATCACTGGTTCCTTCACGTGACTTAAGCACTGACAGAGAAAAACAATGTCAAGCAATTTCCTTTTCAACATTTGATCTTTATGTTGAGATATCGAGCTCCACTCGTGATATGCCAGGGTGACCGTTGTGTATTTATGTCACCGACTTGTTAGCCTGCAGATGCAGTTGGTACACCGCCCATGAATAATAGCTAGATGACATCTACCCTTATCTACTCTAGTTCGTGGCTCAGTTAGTATGCCACCTTAGTTAGTTGAGTTTGTTTTGAGACCCACATATAGGGTTCTTCTATTTCTTTTGTACTAGAGTTCTTTTTGGCTTACACAACTAAGAAGAGGAAAACTGTTTTCAACCTCCACCTGTGTGTGTATTCCCCCATTATGCAAGCAAGAAAGCTACAAGTGAGACTCCTTCCTTCTCTCCCACAATCTTGACATGGTATCAGAGCCTTGGATGTCGTGGTGGATGGCAAAGAGGCCAAAATGCAAACAGCAATGTTGAATGCTACTACTATGGTAAAATGGGTAATATGGCTAAAGACTGCTATAAAAAGCAGAATGATATCATGAATGGAAAATTGCAATAAGAAAATTATGCATCTTCTAGTAGACAGGGTGATGACAGAAATGAGCATTTGTTTATGGTGCAGCACATGACCAATTCTGTGATGACAAGTGCAGAAGAAAGCAACGATGTGTGGTATGTTGACTCAGGTGCATCAAACCACATGACAGGTTATGCAGAATGGATGCAGGACGCAAGAAAAATGGAAAAACTAGGATTTGTGGAGATGGTGATGATACTGCACATACTATTGTGCAGATTGGAAAAATTCATTTGTCTATGCAGGATGGGAAAAAAAAATACCTGTCGGATGTATTTCATGTCCCGAATATCACCAAGAACCTGGTTTCTGTTGGTCAAATGGTTAAGTAGGGCTTGCAGGTCAGATTTAATTCTCATGGATGCTTTGTTGAGGATATGAGAAATAAAGGTCGCTTGATAGCAAAAGGAAAGAAGAAGGGCAGAATGTTTACATTGGATGTAGACATGCCTGAATTGAGTGCAGCAATGTTTGCACATGGGACCGGTGTAGTTGCAGATATTGATATCTGGCATAAACACATTGGTCATGTTAATGTACAGCGACTTAAATCAATGCAAGCCCAAAATATTGTTGCAGGATTGCCTAAATTCAAGGTTGCAGAAATGCATAAGGTATGTGAAGCCTGTCAGTTTGGAAAACAGGCAAGGAAACCATTTCCTAGACATGTTCAAGAGAGTAAGAAGCCATTGGAATTAATCCACTCTGATGTGTGGACTACTAAAGTTGCATCTCTTGGAGGCTATCATTATTTTGTCAATTTTATTGATGACTATAGCAGAAAAGTTTGGGTGTATTTTATGAAAAAGAAAAGTGAAGTTTTTGGGCATTTCAAAACTCTTAAAGCTATGGTTGAAAAAGAAACAGGCCTGCAATTAAAATTCCTAAGGTTAGATGGAGGGGGAGAGTACCTCTCAAATGAGTTTGCAAGGTTCCTGCAGGAGCATGGCATAAAGCAGCTATATTCATGCAGTCATACCCCACAACAAAATGGAATTGCAGAAAGGAAAAACATGCATATTGGAGAGGTATCTCGTGCTATGCTCAATGAAAAAGGCTTGCCAGATTTTTACTGGGCTGAAGTAGTTGCTACAACAGTCTATATAATGAACATGACTCCCACTGCAGCAATACATGGCATGACTCCAGAGGAGAGGTATACTGGTAGAAAACTAGATATTTCTCATTTGAAAATTTTTGGTTGCATTGCCTATGTTCATGTGCCAGATGAGTTGAGATCCAAGTTAGATCCAAAAGCTGAGAAGTGCATCTTTATTGGTTACTCTCTGTAGGCAAAAAGGGTGTAGATGCTATAACCCTTCTACTCGTAAGTTTACAGTGAGCAGAGATGTTGTTTTTTATGAGATGAGTAGCTGGTATAAACCAGTAAATGTGATTGATGATGTAGATGCACAAAATGGTAATGCTGCACGGAATTCACAGTAGCAGTCACAAAATATTAGTGGACCTGGAGTGTCCTCTAGCAGTGGTTCACATTCTTCTCCATGGACAGGCAGATTGAGATCAGGAGAATCTCCTCAAAACAATGCAGATAGTGGTATGCAGGTTTCACAAAAAGGAAAAGAGAAGGTAGATCAGCCCATGTTTGATGTGAATGCAGGTCACTCTTATGTGGATGGTGAATCCAGTGGCTCAGAACAGAGCATTGATAATGAGTTGGGTATTCCTTCTATTGTTATACCTAGAGTAAGGAAGACCAGGGATGTTTTGAGAGCATCTGGAAGTGAACCTACTTTGCGCAGGTCTACCAGAGCTAGGTATCCTGTGGATAGGCTGAAATATGATGGATTTACATCCATTCACTATGCCTATATGGTCAAAGTGATACAGGAACCAGAACCCACTTCTTTTGAGCAAGCCATGGGAAAAGAAAAATGGGAGAAATCCATGGATGAAGAAATGGATGCCTTGGAAGCAAATGCTACATGGGAATTGGTACCTTTGCCTAAAGATAAGAATGCAATTGGTTGTAAGTGGGTTTATAAGGTGAAGCACAATGTAGATGGCTCTGTGAATAGATACAAGGCAAGATTAGTAGTCAAGGGGTATGCACAAATATATGGCATTGATTATGAAGAAACATTCAGTCCGGTTGCAAGGATGGCAACCTTAAGAGCAGTCATTGCTATGGCTACATCAAAGGGATGGACTTTACATCAGATGGATGTAAAGAATGCCTTCTTGCATGGTGATTTGCAAGAAGAGGTCTATATGGAGCAGGCACCAGGTTATGTGCATGTTGTTCATCTTGAGTTTGTTTGCAGGTTGAAGAAAGCCTTGTATGGCTTGAAGCAAGCACCTAGAGCATGGTTTGACAAGATAGGATAGTATCTTGTCACTATTGGCTTTCAGATTTCCAAGGTAGATTTCTCACTTTATGTGAGAAAAATAGAGAAAGGTATTATGCTGGTTGTCATTTATGTTGATGATTTGATTATCACAGGTGATAGTGATGAAGATATCCTTCATGTGAAAATGCTATTGAAGCAGAAGTTTGAGATGAAGGATTTGGGAGAGTTGCGTTATTTCTTGGGCATTGAGGTGATTAGATCACCAAGTGGGATATGGCTCTTGCAGAGGCAGTATGGATTGGACATGCTGTCCAAATATGGGATGATAGGCTGTAAGCCTATTTCAGTTCCTTTGGAGCAGAATGTGAAGTTAAGCGCAGATGCAGGTGAGCTTCTCGAAGACCCTACTATGTACAGATGCATAGTATGAAGTTTGATTTATATGACTATTACCAGGCCAGATTTGAGCTACGTTGTTGGATTGGTAAGTCAATTTATGCAAGCTCCAAGGAAACCGCATTTGGATACGGCTAGACACATACTCAGGTATGTGAAGTCCACATTGCAGCATGGACTTTTTTATGAGACTGGGCTTCAGATATAGTTGCATGGATACACTGATGCTGATTGAGCTGGTAGTATTTCTGATAGACGAACTACCAGTGGATATGTGTTCTCTTTTGGGAGTGCTGCAGTCACTTAGACAGCAAGAAACAGCCTACAGTTGCCTTGTCGAGCACAGAGGCTGAGTACAGGGGTGCAGCAATGGCTGCATGTGAGGTAGCTTGGTTGCATAAGCTACTTTGTGATATGCATCAGCCTACAGATAGGCCAGTTGTCATTTATTGTGACAACATGAGTAGTATACACTTGGCAAATAACCCAGTCTATCATGTTAGAACAAAGCACATTGAGGTGCATTATCACTATGTGTGGGAGAGGGTTTTACTAGGTCTTATTGATCTAGTTTATGTCAGCACAGAGGATCAGGTAGCTGACATATTCACGAAGGCAGTGGGCGCAGAGAAGCTGTGCAAGTTTAGAGACCTGCTTGGTGTGCAGGAATTGGGATTGAGCTCGAGGGGGAGTGTTGAGATTTCGAGCTCCACTCGTGATATGCCAGGGTGACCGTTGTGTATTTATGTCACCGACTTGTTAGCTGCAGATGCGATTGGTACACCACCCATGAATAATAGCTAGATGACAGCTACCCTTATCTACTCTAGTTCGTGGCTCAGTTAGTATGCCACCTTAGTTAGTTGAGTTTGTTTTGAGACCCACATATAGGGTTCTTCTATTTCTTTTGTACTAGAGTTCTTTTTGGCTTACACAACTAAGAAGAGGAAAACTGTTTTCAGCCTCCACCTGTGTGTGTATTCCCCCATTGTGTAAGCAAGAAAGCTACAAGTGAGACTCCTTCCTTCTCTCCCACAATCTTGACACTTTATTCATCAGTCTTTGGAATATATCAAATATCCAGCCCGAAGGCTATTCCAGCAATCCTCAAGGATCGCTATTCCAAGTTTTGCCCATTGACTAGTATGCGGGCCTCGAAATTCCATCTCGAGTCACGTCGACCTCTTGCGTAGGATTCGGAGGCAAGGGATTTACGGCTAGAGCCTCCCTTGGCACCCAGGCGTCATCCTACTCCAAGTAGCACCCACGGAGAGACCTCTCGCGGCGGGTTCGTTCCACGTACCCGTCGTGGCTAACAACCCCCTTGGATAGGTCAGGGAGACAGTCGAAGGTAACTAATACTGCTTCTCCCTCCAGGCTTTCAACCTGAAGCATTAGTTATTTTTCCGGCATTAGTTCCTTGAGCAAAGAAGTACAAATAGTGCTCCTAAGTGTACAATCACAAGCATTCCAATGGTTGTTTGTACGGCCAACTGCTAAGGTGTGAATCCTTCTCCTCGAATACTTCCGGCATTCGATCCTAGATCAATCGCGACTTGGCAAGATCCTAAGGGTTTTGTAAGCTGAGTTGCTTGTTTACCCCTTTTTCCTTGGGTTAGGGTTTATACCCTGTTGACCCAAATTGTCACCACCTTAGGTATCCTTAAATTATAGACAATAAATCTTGGGCAACCTTGTTGTCCTCACTTGATTGGTCAATTCCTTACTAGGCAATTCATAATTTTCCCTAACTTAGCAAATCAGTCCCAAGGAAGAGTGTAGTAGCAGGATTACTCAACTCCCAAAAAAATTAGACTTGTACTTAGGACTCGCCAAACTTGATCTAAAGAGTAGCATACTATTTTGTGATTTAGACACAAGATCGTACAGCATTGTAGCTTGTGTCAGTATCTGACTTGTGGAATTATATCTTTCTTCATACGGTCTTTCTTGATCAAGAATACCTTTGATCAAGATAAGGGCTTGGGAGTCCTCTTGACCCAACCCAACCTTAACCCTACTAGGCCGATAACGCTTTGGCCCTAGGGTTCCTAAATTCATACGGAAGTCTAGTATTTGGTCAATTGATCCTTAGGGTGAGAACCCTAGATCATTCTTGCATGGGCATTTAGCTAACCCTAACATTCAGTGAATGTGGGTAGGACCTTTGAGATCAAAAATATTGGTTGGCATCCTAAGTGCAATACTAGGCAGAATTTTAACATAGCTTAACCCTATCTAGCACATTGAGGTGTTCGTTGTACTAACTAATTACGCCTTTATGAACCCCATGTGAGTTACACAATTACAAGCGATTTACCTAATTGATCTAATTGTCTTACGACAAGAGGTGATCTTTCCTTAGAGATGCAAATACTTTCCCTAAAAGATATAAATAACTACAAGATGGGTGAGATGCATCATTCCATGCGAATATGCAAATTCACGACCATAGACCTTTTTGCAACTATAGGATCTATAGTGATCTCTTCTCTTCCTTGCCTTATGCGACGTTGATTTACATTCAGAACTATTCTTATAAACCCTACGTTTAATGCAACGAAATCAAAGCTATAATATTTTTAATGAAGATGCATTCAAACTTTGATAAAAGAACTCCATGCATGAGCGAATGCCATGAGTCCATTATTGATTTAGTACGTCATTTATCACTTAGCCCAACCTAGAATGTAACAACCATCGCATGCAATTTGCAAGGTTCATAAATCCTTTCCATGCATTGCAACTATTCGGACATCATTAAATAGGTTAACTCTAGCTTTAATTGGCATGAATCTCATTTAACTACGTAGTAGTTAGGAAAAGGTTGCATGTTGCACATTCGACGTACGCAAGAATTTCATTCATCAAGGGTACACTTAGGGAAAGGCTGCATGGTTCATGTAAGCGTAAAATCTTAAAAGCTTAGTGGCATGATTTGTGAATGTAAGACCTATAGGTTCAATGATGGAAGTTATGCCAAAATTTAACATGTGTTTTGGTCTTAACAAGAAAAGTTAGGGATTGTGAATCTAGTCGTACGTAGAGATAATGAATCGCGTGCTTACGTGAATTGTGATGTAATGCAACTAGTTTTCCCTTTTAGATGAAGTTAACATCTCTAATAATGGATCGTCCTTGTCGCAAGACAAGTAAAATGGATTACCTAAATCACCTAAACCGCAAAGGATTCGCATAGGTTGGTTCAATCGATACGCTAAATACCCCAAGTGCTAACTAGGCTTTAGCACGATAAATACTCGGCTTAATTTTACACTTGTTGCCAAGTTGAAACCCTCATACCCAAAGGTCCTACCCACATTCACGGAATGTAGGGACAATTGGACGCTCTTGCAAGGAACGATTTAGGGTTTCTACCCTAAAGATCACTCGTCCAAATGATGAAACTCGGATTGAGTTGGAATCCCTAGGACCGAACGTTGTCGGCCTAGTGCAATTAGGAATGGGTTGGGTAACTTATTATATTCAGGTTGTTACACCTATTTACAACTGGCATAGTTATAGTGCCAGTCGACTAGTGTAGTCGGTTATGCATTGTTTGACTTAGTAGGCCACTTTCCTTCATGTTGTATCTCATCTATACTTTGTGTACATTGTAAAGTGTGTGGAAGAAGAAGAAGAAACCAGCAAGAAAACGTTTTGGCCTCCATCTCTCTTCTTGTCTCTTGAGTGAGCTTCTCCTTGTGCATTCTGTGTGTGTTCGGCACAGCATCTTGAGCAAGTCCCCCCATCACGCGATTCTTGACATGGTATCAGAGCTACACCACTGATTGAGGATGGTTTTGAAGGTTAAAGCGAAGGAGAGGAGATGAGGATTCGAGCAAGCAAGCAACGGGTAAGAAGCTCTTCCATTCTCTACTTCTTCTCTTGGACAGTGCTGCCTGTGGAGGCACCGGAAGCAGGACAGAGCAAAAATATCAGATTGCAGTGAGATTTGGTCTGCGCAAAGAGCACTGTTTATACTACAGATTGGCTCTTTAGGACTCTCCCACTGCTATTTTGGCCATCCGAGTTCATTTCAGGCCCCATTTTAGACTTGCAAGGTTGCGGACAACAGTACGAGAAACCCTGCAATTTCATCTGTGTCTGTCGTATATAGGTGCACAGGTTATAGATTTTAGATCTGTAAGTTCAAAGGTGTTTATCAACGAATAAACACAAGGTTTATCTGCAAATGGGTTGCATATTGCATGTATTATTGAGCAGACGGTGAAAAAAGGCTGTCTGGTATATTACTGTGCACTACAGGTCGAGGGTTGCAGAAGATTTGCTTGCTGTTTGGTATTAGTTTTGTGATAATGGCAGAGAACAGTGGAAACCCCATCATTGAGAAGCTCGACAATAACAACTACCCTTCATGGAAGTTCCGTGTCACAAACTTCCTTATTGGAAAATGCCTCTACGAGTTTGTTTCAGGTGAAGAAAAGGAGCCAGAGGTGAGTGATCCTCCAACTACAGAAGAGACAAAGGCACGGAAGGAATGGAATGCAAAAGACAAAAAGGTCATGTATTGGCTGTCTGCAGTAATTGACAATAATATGCTGGGACATATTAGAAATGCAAAGAATTCATATGCAGCTTGGACCATACTTGAAAGTATGTTTTCCATAAATACAAAGGCACAAAAGATTCAACTCAAGCAAGAGTTGAATACATTGAAGAAAGGAAAGATGTCTATCAATGAGTATGCATTGAAGGTAAGGAGCATTGTAGATGCCTTGGCAGCGATTGATGCAATGCCCGATGATGATGATTTGGTGTCGTCTACCTTGGGTGGACTTAACAATGAAAAGGCTTGGAAGTCTTTTGTAACTTCCGTATATGTTAGAAAGCCATTTCTAGATTTCGATGAGTTGGTCTCCCTTATGATCACTGAAGAGATCAACATGCAGAGTGAGACATCTAAAAAAAGTGGTGAACAAGCCCAAGATTTCTACTCCAGTTCAGGAAGGGGACGTGGTAGGTTCTCTTCAAGAGGCCATGGTACAAGACATGGTAGTGACAACTAGCAAAACACATTGAATCAACAATTTGGCGATATGTAGGTTTCAGGAGGTCATGGTAACTTTAGAGGCAGGGGGAGCTTTAGAGGAAGAGGTGGATGGTAGAATAGAGGTTCTAACAAATTTGGTATTATGTGTCACTTCTGTAGCAAAACAAGTCATATTGCAGCCCAATGTTATGCTAAGAAAGATGATATTCGCAGTGGTAAGTTGTAGCAAGGAAACTATGCATCGTCTTCACGACAGAATGAATACAAAAATGAACGTCTGTTTGTTATGCAGCATATGTTGTATGCTGTTACAGGAAAGGGAACACATGATGATGTTTGGTATGTTGATTCAGGTGCATCCAATCATATGACCAGCCATGTAGAATGGTTTGGAGAGATGGAGGATTTGCAAAATACAGGTTATGTACAGACGGGTGATGATTCATGCCACCCAATTTCACAAAAAAGAAAAGTTTCCTTGTCCTTGGATGATGGTAAAACAAAGAGTCTTTCAGATGTATTACATATGCCATCTATTACAAAGAACTTGGTGTCAGTCGGTCAAATGGTAAGACAAAGAGTCTTTTAGATGTATTACATGTGTACAAAGAACTTGGTGTCAGTGGGTCAAATGATAGAGCAAGGGCTGCAAGTCAGATTTAATGCAAAGGGCTGCTTCCTAGAAGACTTCAATGACAAGTACAGGTTGGTTGCAAAGGGAAGTAGAGTTGGACGTATGTTTACTCTGGATGCTAGAATTCCTACTATGAATGCTGCTATGTATGCTAAAGGAAAAGGTGTTGTTGCAGATATTGAAATTTGGCACAAACGCATTGGACATGCAAATGTAAAAAGGCTGAAATTAATATAGTCTAAAGGGTTGGTTACAAGTTTGCCTACATTTAGAGTTGCAGAATTTCATAAGGTATGCAAAGCATGTCCGTTTGGTAAGTAGGCAAGACAACCCTTTTCACATGACAGAGATGTAAGTAGAAATATCCTTGATGTTGTGCATACAGATATTTGGGAGCCTACACAAAATGTATCTCTTGGAGGTAGTTCATACTTTGTCACATTCATTGATGATTGTTCTAGAAAGCTGTGGGTATATTTTATGAAGGAAAAGAGTGAAGCATTTGAGCACTTTAGAACTTTCAAGGCTGCAGTTGAAAGAGAAACAGGCTCGAAAGTAAAGTGCTTGAGGTCAGATGGAGGGGAAGAGTACCTCTCGAATGAGTTCAGTGATTTTCTGAGGTCTCATGGGATAAAGAGACAGTTCACGTGTAGGTATACCCCATAGAAAAATGGTGTTGCAGAAAGACAAAACATGCATATTGCAAAAGTTGCACGGGCATTAATGGCTGAAAAGAATATGCCCAAACATTTTTGGTCTGAGGCTGTCCATACTATTGTCTACATTATAAATAGAACTCCCACATCTGCAGTTCATGGGATGACTCCTGAAGAATGCTTTACTGGCAAGAAGCCTGATGTATCACACTTGAAGGTATTTGGCTGTGTTGCATATGTTCATGTGCCAGATGAGCTACAGAAGAAGCTTGATCCAAAGGCAGAAAAATATGTCTTTATTGGATACTCTTTAGAGCAGAAAGGGTATCGCTGTTATAACCAGGTGTACAGAGAGCTCATAGTAATGTAAAGGCTCCATTGAGTGATCCGATGGTATGCAGATCTAGTAGGACCAAATACCCTGTTAAAAGATTTGGTTTTGAAGGTTATGCAACTCACTATTATGTTTATATGGTGAAACTAGTTGAGGATGT
This sequence comes from Lygodium microphyllum, assembly GCF_053477565.2. NCBI lineage: Eukaryota > Viridiplantae > Streptophyta > Polypodiopsida > Schizaeales > Lygodiaceae > Lygodium > Lygodium microphyllum. The sequence goes on along the minus strand of NC_141149.1, from coordinate 7,430,144 downwards.
TGAGCCCACTTGCTTTGAGGATGCTGTTGGTCATACTCATTGGGATGCAGCAATGGATGAGGAGATGGCTGCATTAGAGGCCAATAAGGCTTGGGATCTAGTATCATTGCCAAAGGGAAAGAAAGCTATTGGATGTAAGTGGGTTTATAAGATTAAGCACAATGCAGATGGTTCTATTAGTAGGTACAAAGCTAGGCTTGTTGCAAAAGGCTATGCCCATACATATGGCATAGATTATGAAAAAACCTTCAGTCCAGTTGCTAGGATGGCAACTGTCAGATATGTGATTGCTTTGGCAGCAGTCAAAGGTTGGAGGTTGCAGCAAATGGATGTGAAGAATGCCTTCTTGCATGGTGATTTGCAAGAAGAAGTGTATATGGATCAGCCAGCAGGTTATGAGGATTTAGAGCATCCCACGTATGTGTGCAGGTTGAAAAAGGCGCTCTATGGGCTCAAGCAGGCACCTAGAGCATGGTCTGACAAGATCAGAGAGTATCTTGTCAATATTGGCTTTTATGTTTCTGATGCTAATCACTCACTTTATGTGAGAAAGGGACATCTATGTGGATGACTTGATTATTACAGGTGATAGTGATAGTGGGATTGCTGAAGTCAAGGACTTTTTGAAGAAGAAGTTTGAGATGAAGGATTTAGGTGAGCTAAGGTACTTCCTTGGCATTGAGGTGATCAGATGTGATGATGGTATATGGCTGACCCAAAGACAGTATGGCTTGGATATGTTGTCCAAGTATGGTATGACATCATGCAAACCACTTTCAATCCCGTTGGAGCAAAATGTAAAGTTGAGTGCTGATGTTGAGGATGAGATAAAAGACCCTACTATGTTCAGGAGGATAGTGGGGAGTTTGATCTACATGACCATTACAAGGCCAGACTTGAGCTACGTTGTTGGTCTTGTGAGTTAGTTTATGCAAGTACCTAGAAAGACACATTTGGAATGCATATTGAGCTATTACATTATGGACTTTTCTATAAAGCAGGTACAGATGTATAGGTGTTTGGATACACAGATGCAGATTGGGCTGATAGTATGTCTGATAGAAGATCTACCAGCGGATACATGTTCTCTCTTGGTAGTGCAGCAGTTACTTGGAGCAGCAAAAAGTAATCTACAATTGCTTTGTCGAGTACAGAGGTTGAGTATAGAGGTGCTGTTGTTGTAGCATGTGAGGTAGTATGGTTGCAAAAGTTATTGGCTGATTTAGATGTGCAGGTGGAAGGTCCAATTGTCATTTATTGTGACAACATGAGCAGTATACAGTTGGCTAGGAACCGTCTGTTCCATGCAAGGACAAAACATATTGAGGTACACTACCACTTTGTGAGAGAGAAGGTACTAGCAGGTGAGATTGACTTGGTGTATGTCAGCACACAGTATCAGATAGCTGACATCTTTATGAAGGCATTGGGTACAGAGAAGCTTCAAAAGTTTCGAAGCTTACTTGGAGTTGCAGAGATGCAATTGAGCTTGAGGGGGAGTGTTGAGATGACAAGCTCAACACATGCAGATATTAATGATGGACTGCCTGGTTAGATGGGTCCACGCGTCTATACTTAGCACATCGGTGGTCATTATGACTCTCACATGGCCACTGACTCATTACTTATTATATTCAGGTTGTTACACCTATTTACAGCTGGCATAGTTATAGTGCCAGTCGACTAGTGTAGTCGGTTATGCATTGTTTGACTTAGTAGGCCACTTTCCTTCAAGTTGTATCTTATCTAAACTTTGTGTACATTGTAAAGTGTGTGGAAGAAGAAGAAGAAACCAGCAAGAAAACGTTTTGGCCTCCATCTCTCTTCTTGTCTCTTGAATGAGCTTCTCCTTGTGCATTCTGTGTTTGTTCGGCACAGCATCTTGAGGAAGTCCCCCCACCATGCAATTCTTGACAAAATCAAGGTGCTCCTTGCGCTCTTTTATGAAAGTATTGACTTGCATTTTTTCTTATGCACCTCTCCTTGATTTAGTACTTTTTCACACTTCTTGTGTTTCTCGATTTTTCTTGGCGTGCCTTCATTCTCCATTCCGCTTTTGCCTTGGCCTTGTCTTGTGCTTTAGATTTTCTGGATTTTCCACCTTGTTCCTCTGAGGGTTAACATTACCCCCCTTCTAATTGAGTGCCAGTCCCATGGCACTTGCTGTGTGGTGAGTCAGATGGTGTTGCTAGGGTAGCCAAGTGGCTTTTTGAGTTTGTATACAAGCTGTGTTGGGGGGTGTGTTGGAGGGATTTATGGAAATACTAGGCCCTTGCATTGGATATGATCCCTGGTGTTGGAGGGATTTATGGACCTATTGGAGGAATTTATGGAACTGAAAGGCCCTTGCATTAGATATGATCCCTGGTATTGGAGGAATTTATGGAGCTAGATGGCCTTTGCATTGGATATGATCCCTAGTGCTGGAGGGATTTATGGAACTGGAAGATCTTTGTGTTGGATAAACAAGTAGAGAAATGGAGGAATCATAAGAGAAAGAAAGAAATGGAAAATAAGCAAAGTAACTAAGACCACTAGTAGCGGATGAGCTTTTTGACATGCTTGAGAGGGTTAACCTAATAGGTTTCAATGTATATTACTTCTTACTTGGTGATATAAACAAGAGAAATGATATCGTTGATTTGGACTCAGATCCTGAAGGATAAAAGAAGAGAAGTAAATGACTCCATTCTTCTTGTTGGATTGAGATATAAAATAACAAAAAAATATTTTTAAAGATATAATTATTTTTCTATATACTTACTATCTTATTACCTTTACTAGGTGATCCTTGGTGTTGGAGGGATTTATGGAACTGAAAGGCCCATGATTTTTGAATGAGCCCTGGTCTTGAAGGGATTTATGGACTTGAAAGGCCCTTTATACAAGCCCTGGTGGAAGGTGTGCACGGGGGATTTATGCCTCTGGAATTGGAGATAAAGTTGGACCAATCCCTGCATGGGGAGAAGTTGATGGAGTGATCTATCTTTGAAATTGAATATGGTGTTAGATGGATCCGTCGCCTAGCCCCTTGCGGTTGTCTTCTCTTGCGATGTTCCAAATGAGCTTCTTCATTCACTTTTTGATTGGGCTAGCTCGGAGTGCCCATGCTTTGTTTCGCTTGCATGGGGGCATTGTCACATAAGATGGGGAGTGCATTGCATGGATGATAGGGTCTCCGGAGTTAGTGGTTGGGTTTTTTGTTTGTATTTGAAAAGAAAATAAGATGCAATACCTGGGGGTGTGCTCCATTATCATGGGGAGTATTGTGTTCATGCTAGTGGGACTAGGGAAATCCTGGGCATTGTCCCTCACTTGAGGACTTAGTTTGTGCATAAGGGAGGTATGGTGCGTGTAGCTTAGGGTGACAGGTCTAACCATAGGCAAGTGTTACCTCCCTAGGTGTGTCCTGCCCTTGATGTGCCCTAAGCGTGAAGTGGGGAATCAAAATGAGGCTAGGGGATTAGGGACGAAACCAGCCAACTGAAGCTACTGGATGCACCTAACTAGAGAACCCCTAGGTGCATTGACTAGTAGCTATGTGCAATTAGTGATTGTTATGTGGTGTGTCTGTCTTTCTTTCTTTTTTTCTAAATAAACAAGTTATTGACTTGGGTGGTGTAGTACAAGGTGTGGGCTTTATTTTGCGGGTTCTTGAGCATGGGATGGGGAGGTAGGGGGCTTTAGTGATTTACTAAGGAAGTGCCTACTAAGCATGTTCCGTTTTTGGCCTAATCTAACATGGAGAGGGGTGGTGGACAAAAATGGATGGCTACAATTGGTGAATCGGCTGTCATTCATGTCCTCAAGTAGGGCCATGCAAAATGTGGGAGTAAAATGGCACACAGCATTAGCTGAGTCATGGCACATCCATCTATTCCCATGTTAATGTAAAAAAAAAGAGGCAAGAGATGGTGCTTTGCTGGTGCAGGGGGTTGCCTGAGGAGAGTCCTAAGTAATCTAATATAATTACATGTTGTTACAAAGGTGGGGTCCAGGCAAGAAGAGAATTCCATCAGGAAATGGGCCATGGAGTCCCATAGAACTTGTTCCAAGAAAGTGAGTGCTTTCTTTGGTTTTGTGGCATTGATGTTGTAGATCTTTGGGAAGTCATATCGTCCATGGATGTTAGGGTCAAAATCGACTCCCACCCTCCAAGGATATGGTAGATAGGTTGGGTCATTTTGTTTGAAGGGTAGGGAACCACAAAATGACATCCACATGTCTATGTTGCCATTCTAGACTCTTCTTCTCCACTTAGGTTGGGATTCGTAGCCTTCCACCGTGTGGGGCACCTCCTCAACCTTGTTCTCCCAATAATCCAAGGAGTCTATCCCCCAAGCCATTGGATTTCTCTCTCTTTCAGTGAGCCATCGGTCACCAAGCCTATTTCCCATGGCGATTACTTTCTTTACCGCTTTGGTGGATAGCACTTTGCTCAAGGTCGCTGGGTATCGGAAGGTGAAATCGAAGGGTTGGCGATGATTTTTCCACTACTCCCAAACAAATAGCTTCGTATTCCATTTCATGGGTGAGCGATCCTTTTTAAGTGGAATGGGAGGCTGTGGAACTGCGGGAGGTTGCGCTTTCGCCCTTTTGTGTGCTTGATCTTTTTGACTTCTGCCCTCCTATGTGCTATAGCATCATGTTCTTAAGGGGGCTCTTGTTGTGGTGAGGAAGGTGGTGGGGGCCACTCCTCATCTCGTTGTGCTTCTTCATGGCCTGACCTTGCTCCTTCCTCTTATGGTTGCTCTTTTTCTATGAACCCAACTGCATCCACTTCTTGCAAAGTTAGGCCTACCAAGCGGAGATAATGGCACTGCTCTTCCAGGCTTGGGCCTACTCCACAACATCGTGGCAGCATTTGCAGTCCTACTTTTAGCACTCTACGAGCCATTCCTAGTTTCCTTTTGATGGCCTCTATGGATTCTCTCTCCTCTACCTGGGTGACATCCATGAGAGTATCCAAGAAGGTGCATTGTTGCATTTGGAAACTCACTTGGGCAGCCTCTGCTCTACTTTCAGCAAGTATTTTTTCCTTTTCTATTTGAGTGAGATGACGTGCCAAGGCTTCAAATCTTTCTTCATTGTGGGTTGCCCACTCCTCTGTTTTCTCCATCATCTCCTCGAAGCTCTGCCCCTGCCTACATGTTAGGGATGTTATGATGGATTCTTGCTCTTTCTCCTTGTGGGTTGAGCTTCTCCTTTTCCTTTTCGAAGTGTTGAATTTCTCTCTCCAGCCTTTCCTGCTCATCAATTTCCAAGAATAACCTGATTACAAGGTTTTTGACCTCTTGATGATGGTCTTCATGTTTGTGTTTCCTTTCTACTTCTTTCTTTGTCAGCCCTTCCATGCCTGATTGGACTCTTTGTAGTTGAGATTCCAAGTCCTAGTTGTTAGATATGATCAATGCCCCACCCTCATTAGGTGCTACCAATGATCCATGGTGCTCAAAGTTGTAAGGCCCCCATTATGAGGAGAAGCCAAATGTGAGCCCGGACATTGGTTGAGTCCTGACTTGTATATCAGATGAGGTCTATGTGACCGGATGGCAAAAAGGTGAACGTTGTGGGTCTAATCTTTGGGTTAGACGGAGTGGTTAAGCTGGTAGCAACTCGAGGCACATTGCATCGAGTTGAGGTGTAAGGGAGTTAAAAGGGGCCCCTATTGTGGGGTCCAGGGGCCGCGAAGCGGCCCCTGGCTGGGGGGTCCCAGGGGGGCCAGCGGCCCCCCTGGTAGGGTCTGGGGGCAGCGCCCCCGGCCCGAAGGTAAAGGAAATATTCCCTGGAATATTCCCTGGCCGACTAATGGAGGCTTATATGGTAGGTCAATCAGGCCAACCTCACGGCCTTCACAGGCTATAAAAGCAAAACCCCTTCACAGCCATAGATCACTCATCTTTCACCCAGTCACAGTTGTTGTTTCAGCTAGCCTTAAGCTCTTCACCTTTCTTCTATCTAGATCGCCATCTAAGCTTCACACAGTGGAAGTGCACGGGTGGACAAAGCCATCTTTGTATCAGTTGTTTGGAGTTAAAGAACTTACTGATTCTCCTCTTATCTGTTGTGTACTCTCTATCTCTTTCTCAGATCTGTTCGCTGCGCCATGTAATATTTTACATGGTATCAGAGCCCAAGGGGCTCTAGAGATCGGAGAGTGTGCAAGAGGCAAAGGCTTCAACAGCAAAGAGAAACTATGTCGACTTCCAGAAGCAGTTCTGGCACATCAGGAAGCGGTGCAGGAGGTGGTGTTGTTGTACCCGCTATTCAAACACTGAGGATTCATCCACCAACCTTTAGCAAAGGCAAGTTAGATGGTACAAACTACACCTTGTGGAAGTTCAAAATTACAACTATCCTTGATTCTTATGAGCTTCTGGAGACTGTGCTGGGGACTGATGCAGAACCACAGCCTACCCCCGACCCATCAAATCCTAGTGTGATGATTCCTCCGAATGCAGATCTTCTACGAGCTTGGAAACGAAGGAATGCAGATGCATTGTGTGCCTTAGTTACAAGCTGTTCTGACAGTGTTTTGACTTTGATTCAGCATACAACCAAAGCATCAGAGGCTTGAAATGTACTAAGGAGTTAGTATGAAACACGAAACCAAACAAGGATTCAAAACTTGGAGAATCAACTAGCAACGGAGAAGTTTGCTGAAGGATATACGGTTGAAGCATTCATCACTCGGATTAAGAATTTGCACGACCAGATGGCTGGCGCCGGGATACAAAAGACTAGCAAAGAGCTAGCTCAGAGGTGTCTTTGGATTTGTCCACAAAAGTTTGATGGACTAGTAACTGCCCTTAATACTTAGGTGAGACCTCAAGCTTTGACTTTTTAGGAGTTTTGTGCATTATTAATGGAGGAGGAGTTGAGGCTGAAAGCCCGAGAAGGAAGCAACAATGGGGATGCTGCATTCTCTGCCAATGCAAAAGGCAAAGGTGTTTCCTCCACCAAAAATGATGGTGATAAAAAGAAGGGGAGCAAGAAGAAGTTTCAAGGAGAGTGCTTCTACTGCAAGAAGAAAGGACATGCAATTGCAGATTGTCGTGTCAAGAAGGTAGATGAAAAGAATGGTACCCTTAAAAGTAAAGGGAAAGAGACAGCCAATACGGCTGAAGCAGAGTTGGAATTATTCATGGCGACCATTGAGGAAGTGTGCTCCTCGGCGCAAGAAGAATCTACCAACTGACTCATGGGTGTTGGATAGTGGGGCCTCCCGTCACATGACCAACAAGAAAGGTCTATACAGTTCTATGCAGCCTCTACAAGAATCCATCACTGTGACGGTTGGAAATGATGCTAAATGCCCTGCTACGGGCACAGGTACTATTTCTTTTGTTGCTGCAAATGGTGAAGTCAAAAAGCTTTCAAATGTGCTGTATGTTCCCGAAATTAGGAGAAATCTCATAGCTGATCTTGGTCATGAAGTGAGGTTCAAGAAGACAGGTGCAGAAATTCTTGATAGTGCTGGCACAATTGTTGGCAAAGAATTAAGAAGGAACAACCTGTATGAGCTAAGTGCTCTTACGTCCACCGCTGGAGTGGGCACAAGTAAGCTTTGGCATGAAAGGTTTGGACACATCGGATTTGCAGTGTTGAAGGAGATGCAAAAGCAAGGTATGGTTGCTCACCTACCTACAATAATTGAATTGAAGGAACCATGTGAAGCTTATATGATGGGCACGCAACAGAGAAAGGCATTTCCACAAGAAAGCAAGAATAGAGCACAGCCTCCTCTAGAGTTGGTGCATGCTGACTTGTGTGGTAAGATGCCTACACAGGCCTTGGGGGGATCTTCTTATTTTATGTTGATTGTCGGCGACTACAGTAGGAAGATGTGGGTGTACTTCCTTCGTGATAAGGCTCAAGCTTTTGGTAAGTTTAAAGAATGGCTAAAACTTGTTGAGAATGAAACAGGGAAAAGTGTGAAGAAATTTAGAACAGATGGTGGTGGTGAGTTCAACTCAAAGGAGTTTGAAGGCTTTTGCAAGAGCAAAGGGATCAAGCGTCAATTGACGACGCCTCACACACCTCAGCAAAACGGTGTTGTGGAACGCACGAATCGCACCATTGTGGAGATGGCAAGATGCATGCTAAAGGGCAAGGGATTGCCTAACCATTTTTGGGCTGAAGTTGTTAATACTGCAGTCTACATTCTAAATCGGAGCTACACAAAGGCTCTCAAGGGAAAAACACCCCATGAGGCTTACACTGGTAAGAAACCATCTGTCTCACATTTCAGAATTTTTGGATGTGAATGTTATGCACATGTTCCAGATGAGAAGAGAAACAAGTTACAACCAAAAAGCAAAAAATGTATCTTCTTGGGTTATAGTGATGAGTAGAAGGCTTACAAATTATATGACCAAGAGGCAAAGAATATCATCACAAGCCGTGATGTGGTTTTCAAGGAGGAGCCACATCAGTGGAGGAGGAGAAGGCAAGTTCTTCCACTTTATCATCCAGCAAAGTAGTCCACTATGAACCTGTCCCGAGAGCTATCCCTGTCCTTAAGGAGGAGGAAGCATCATCTTCAGATGATGAGGAAAAAGTTCACCAACCTGACATTACCCACCGAAAAGCCATTGCCGCGTTGGGTGAAGCAGCTTTATGACCACAATAATCCTATGCTTGCATCTGTTGAGGAGAAGGCAGACGGACCAAGGAGGTCAGGAGGGCTTCTACTCACATAGTCAATATGGCCTTGATGGTTGAGATTATGAGAGAAGTAAAGGAGCCAACTGACTTAGAAGAAGCACTTGTAGATCCATCATGGAAGGTTGCTATGCAGGCAAAGTATGACAGCATAATGAAGAATGACACTTGGGAGCTAGTGGATCGACTAGCAAAGCGGAAGGTTATTGGCACCAAGTGGATCTGGAAGGTAAAGTACAAGGCTGATGGTACCTTAGAAAAGTACAAAGCTAGACTGGGTGCCCAAGGATTTTCACAAGTTGAAGGATTTGATTTTCAAGAGTCATTTGCCCCAACTGCCAGAATGACCACTATTTGCACGGTACTTGCAGTGGCTACCCACAAGAAGTGGCTAGTGTACCAAATGGATGTTAAGTCAGCGTTCTTAAATGGTGACCTCAAGGAGGAGGTGTATGTGGCTCAGCCACCAGGGTTTGAGGCCCCCGCATTCTGAGAACAAAGTGTGTAAGCTGAAGAAGGCATTATATGGGCTGAAACAAGCCCCCAGAGCATGGTACCAGCGGTTAGATAAGTTCTTTTTAAACCTAAACTTCAAAAGATGTGCGTCAGGTGCTAACTTGTATCTTTATAGGGATGGTAAAAAGTCTGTAGTGATTGTCCTATATGTGGACGACCTTCTTATTACAGGTGACTATGAAGATAAGATCAACCAAACTCGAAAGGCTTTGAGTTCTGAGTTTGAAATGATAGACTTGGGCTTGTTGCACTATTGTTTGGGGATTGAAGTCTGGCAAGAGCCAGGAAAGATCTTCATCTCTCAGAAGAAGTATGCATGAGAGATCTTGAAGGCATTTGGTATGACCGAGTGCAAGGAGATAGCTACACCTATGGAGGTGAATGCAAAGTTATCCGTCGAGGATACATCAGCACTAGCAGACATTGGGAGGTATAGGAGGTTGGTCGGCAGTCTAATCTACTTGTGTAACACTAGACCAAATATCAATTTTGTTGTTGGTGTTTTGAGCAGGTTCTCAAACAAACCTCATGAGAGTCATTGGAAGGCTGGGATGCGGGTGCTCAGATACTTGAAGAAAACTCTTGACTATGGTATCACATATAGTTTCAGAACTTCTCTTGTGGGGAACTGTGACTCAGATTGGGCAGGAGACAGTGATTCCAGGAAGTCAGTTTCTAGTTATTGTTTCTCTTTGGGTTCAGGAATTTTCTCTTGGATTAGTAAGAAGCAGCCAACAGTGGCATTATCTTCTACCGAAGCAGAGTACAAGGCAGCTTGTTTTGCTGCATGTGAAGCAGTATGGTTGAGAAGGATTCTATGGCATATGGGAGTGCAGGATAAAGAAGCAATTGTTCTAAGATGTGACAATCAGAGTTGCATCGCCATTGCCAAAAATCCAGTGTTTCATGCACGCACCAAACATATAGAGATCCAGTATCACTATGTGCGTGATTTGATGGAGGATGGGATAGTGGAACTGGTATGCTGTCCAACAGAGGAGAATGGAGCAGATATCTTCACCAAAGCACTTACGAAGGATCTGCTTCAAGTTCATCTTCAGAGACTCGGCATTGGACCAAGGAGATAGTTCACCTATGGGTGGACATTGAGGGGGGGTGTTAGATATGATCAATGCCCCACCCTCATTAGGTGCTACCAATGATCCATGGTGCTCAAAGTTGTAAGGCCTCCATTATGAGGAGAAGCCAAATGTGAGCCCGGACATTGGTTGAGTCCTCACTTGTATATCAGATGAGGTCTATGTGACCGGATGGCAAAAAGGTGATTGTTGTGGGTCTAATCTTTGGGTTAGACGGAGTGGTTAAGCTGGTAGCAACTCGAGGCACATTGCATCGAGTTGCGGTGTAAGGGAGTTAAAAGGGGCCCCTATTGTGGGGTCCGAGGGCCGCAAAAGCGGCCCCTGGCTGGGGGGGTCCGAGGGCCGCAAAAGCGGCCCCTGGCTGGGGGGATCCCAAGGGGGCCAGCGGCCCCCCTGGCGGGGGTCTGGGGGTAGCGCCCCCAGCCCGATGGTAAAGGGAATATTTCCTGGAATATCCCCTGGCCAACTAGTGGAGGCTTATATGGTAGGTCGGTCAGGCCAACCTCACGGCCTTCGCAGGCTATAAAAGCTAAACCCCTTCACCATCGATCACTCATCTTTCACCCAATCAGAGTTGTTGTTCCAGCTAGCCTTAAGAGCTTCACCTATCTTCTGTCTAGATCGCCATCTAAGCTTCACACAGTGGAAGCGCACGGGTGGACAGAGCCATCTTTGTATCAGTTGTTTGGAGTTAAAGAATTTACTAATTCTCCTCTTATCTGTTGTGTACTCTCTATCTCTTTCTTAGATTCTGTTCGTTGCGCCGTGTAATATTTTACACTGGTATTGTAGTATTAAGGCCTTATATTCATGTTGTAGTGACACTAGTTCTTGGGCTTTGTCTTCAAGCTACTATCTTCAGGTTTTCTCCTCATCCTCCTTAGGGCTGAAGGTAGCCCTTAGCTTACTAATCTCGTTTTGGTATGTGGCGACTTGTTGAGTTTTTTCCAATTGGAAGGCCGCCACCACCTCTTTCTTGGCTTCCAGAGCTTAGCCACTGCTATTCTTTTCTCCTCCTTGGCTTTCTCTAATTGAGAGAGAAGCTCCTTGAAATATTTGTCATGCTCCACGGGTGGCTTCTCTATTGCGGGGGTGGAGGTTGCGGAGCGTACCCCCCTTCACCTCTTTGGTTCCTGCCTCCTCGACTCGGCTTCCATTACAGTGGGTATTTTGGTTCCTACCAGGGAGTTCCTTCTCCTGCTCCTTGGCCCACTTCTTTACTCACAAAGTATTGGACCCAAGCCATTAAGTTGTCGGCATCCAACTGGGTCGTAGAGCTGGGAGTGGAGATGGCAATGGTGATGGTGGGTGTCGGGAGAGTGGGAATGGGGGTGATTGGGGATTTTCCCTTGCCTTCTTGCACCGCAGGGGGCACAAATTCTGGCACATATGCGCTTGAGCTCGGCCCTTCATTTTTTATTGGGCTCACAGGTTCTGACTCGTCCTGCCTAAATTGCTACTCAATGGACCTGTGTATGGCGAGGGCCATGTCCTCCTCCTCCGCATGCTTCCTCTTTCTTTCCTCCTCAGCCCTTTTGGACTCCCTTTGAGCCTTTTGCAAGTCCGCTTTCTCTTTTTTCCTGCTCTCCTCTTCCTGTTGTTCTTATTCAATTTTCTTCTTCATCTTTTTGGCCTTTCTTTGGCTAGTTTGCTCTTCTTGTTCCCTGCTTTCTTCTTCTTCACTCAACATCCTTTCATTGGATTGTACCTCCTATTCTTGGTGAGGTGGCGACCTGTTTGGTGATTCATCCACTCCCTCTTCTGTTTCCTCCTGCCCTTGCCCCAAGGCTTCCCTAATGATTGCAGTGAGGACCCCACCAAATCCAATGGTTGCAGCCTTTGATGATGAAGCTTTCCTTTTAGCTTTGATGGTAGGGTATTCGCCCATTGTGGATTGTCCTCCCATTGCCAGAGTTTTTTCCAAGGTCTCAATGGTCTTCCTCACAAAACCGTTGAGGTTCACCTCATCCAGTGCCCTTGCTGCAATACTCTCTAGCACAGGGGGACATTGATGCGGCTCATGATGGTGTTGTATCTTTGACTAGAGAACAATATGTGCACCATCTTGGCTTGGAGTTGGATTTCAAGGTTAGAAATATCCGCCAAGTTGATGTCGTCATTGGTGTGGACCCTTAGCTTGTCCATGCCTAGCAATGCATATACATCTCTCTTTGGATTTCTCTCTACTTTGTTCACCAAGCTCAAGGCCGTTTCCACTAGCTCTGGGGTCAGCTCAATCTCTACTTGATGAATTTCCTCTCCCTTATGCACAGTTATTGTTCCACAGTTCCTGTGGAAGGTTCTCAAAAATTCCGCACAGTGGAAGCAGTCTACCCCCTGGCCTACTTCTTCCACGTATTTCTGCAAGTTTCATTGCTCTCGATGATCTACCTCACAACCCGTTCTTCAATGGCCATGTCTTCTAGGCTGAAGATGTGCTAGAACTTGAACTGGTTGAAGGAACATGTCTCCACTAAAAGGCCATTTGCATGTTCTTCATCTAAGAAGGGCAATTCGCCAGCCTTTTCTTGGCCTGCCATGATGGGTGCCTATCATGAAACCATATTTTCCATTAGTGTTATTCAGAATAATCACACACAAAAGGGAATGATTACATATTTGCTGAACTGAATTGTGCGAGTGTAGGAGCCAATTTTTCTTCCAATTAATTTGTTGATTTCAAATTTCATTGGGCTTTTTTGCATTGACAAGTTGTTTCCCCCTACTAATGTGTGCCTTTACTTTATTGTTTTCTTTGTGTGTTTGATTTGATTTATTTCACCTCGACCATTGCCTTACTTTTGCCTTAACCATTCCCCTTGGGATTGAGAAGGATCCTTCCTAGGATTGGAAGCTAGAGGACTGAGGCCGGCGGTCTGCACATGGGTATAGTATTTTATTTTCACATGAGCCAAGCATAAAAGTTTGGATTATATCCCATGTGAGCATACTGATCCATGTCAAAAGGTCAGATGCCGAGGTGGGTGATATAGGTAAGGACATCAAGCAAGAAGTCACTGGAGCCCATGTGGCTAGCAATGTGGAGTTCTTCCTCGGTGAGGATGCAATCTAAGTAGGGGTGTCCCCGAATGTGTTCTTCCATGGGTCGCTCATGAATGGTCATTAATACCCTATAAGAGGTTGGAGCAACATAAGTGGGGTCATACTCCGATGTTTTGATTGCGTGCCATTGCTTGGCATTTGACATGACCTGACATCCCTCATGCTCCCATTGGAGGCGAAGAGTGTATCATTTTTTCAAGAAAGGGGAGTTGTTGGTTGCAAGCTATTTCAAGTCTTCTATTTCTTGATCATTGGCACAAGTTGCGCACCTATCATATGTAGTGATGAGACTTTGTTGTTGCACTTGCTCGTAGGAGACCTCGTTGGCCATCAGCTCCGTAGCTGCTTCAACAGCTTTGACAAATTTTGATTCTTCCCAAGAATAAGGGAGTCTGTGTATTCCTATTGCCAAAGGTTCATCCAAGAGGCCTAATTCTAGTCAATCATAGCTTTCAGCCAATGTCATGAATAGCGTCCAAGCATTGGAGGCAAGCAACCAAGTCGCCCCAGTATTTTCAACTAAGTCGGTGGCCAAGGTTAGAATTGATCGCCGCTTGGTTGAGGCTTGATAGAATTAGAGAGTTCAGCAGTTGCTGGCCGCGGCTTGGTTTGCTTTTTAGGTTGTAGCTAGGTCTCAAGCTCGATGGGTTCTATTGTAGTTGCGGATGTCGTGCTAGTAGATGTGTTGGAGATTTGAGGGGTATCATCAGCACTAGATTTGGGCGTTTGGTTTGTAACAGACTGCAATTGTGGGTGATAGATTGGTTTAAGCATTGTTGAGCTAGGTTTTGGTAGTTCCATGGATTTGGCGGCCCAATTCTTTTGTTGCCCAAGTATCTCTAACTCACTGCTTCATGTGGCCAAAAGCCCAAGGGTGGTGCTTCGACCAGGATTTTGGTTTGATTTGGCTTTAGGTAGTCAAATCTAGGGGCTACCCTTGTAGTAGCCTTGGGCTTGCAATAAGGTCCTGGGGACCCATCGCAACTTGACTATGCGTCCTTTTTTATAGGTTCTTCTTAGCCTCCTAGGTTTCGAGTGTGGGTCATTAGCCTTGCAAGGTCATGGTTTTCTATTGCCAGGTGGCAATCCTTACTGCTTAGGTACCTATTTGAACTGGGGTTCATGGGCTTCAGTGTTGGGTTCAGTGGGTTGCTGGCATTGAGGCTTGGCAGGTTGTGACAAGTCATGGCCCCTCTCCTTAGTCTTGACAGTGGGTTTCTCTACTAGTGGCTTTGCGGACTTGGAAGGAGTCACACCGCCCTTACTGAAAGCTATAACTATGCGGACGTTACCCACGGCTAGGTGGGTGCGCTACAATTCATAGTCTTCATTGCAACGAGCTTTCTTCTTAAAAGCTCGTCCTAATAGTGACATTGTGCCTGCATCTTTAGTGTTGGGCAACACATAGAAGATCATCAGCATGCTTTCAGACTCGATAGAAACTACAACCCTGCACTTTTCCAAAAGTGTGTTAGGGTTGGCCGCCATAAGGGCTAAGCTTAGCATTAGTGGGCTGCAAATGCGACTTGTCAATTTGGGTCCAATGGTCATGGTTTAAGATATTAAATTGGTCCCCTCATCGATCAACGTGTTGGTGGTGCATGTATACTTAGCAGTGACTGTCATGGTCAGGTAAGCTAGTGCTATTGCTTCCTCATCCTCACCATCTAACTCAGTGATAGTGGCTTCTCGTGCATAGACATTGATGTTGAGATATCGAGCTCCACTCGTGATATGCCAGGGTGACCGTTGTGCATTTATGTCACCAACGTGTCAGTTGCAGATGCGGTTGGTACACCGCCCATGAATAATAGCTAGATGACAGCTATCCTTATCTACTCTAGTTCGTGGCTCAGTTAGTATGCCATCTTAGTTAGTTGAGTTTGGTTTGAGACCCATATATAGGGTTCTTCTATTTCTTTGTATTAGAGTTCTTTTTGGCTTACACAACTAAGAAGAGGAAAACTGTTTTCAGCCTCCATCTTTGTGTGTATTCCCCCATTGTGCAAGCAAGAAAGCTACAAGTGAGACTCCTTCCTTCTCTCCCACAATCTTGACATGGTATCAAAGCCTTGTTCGTGGTAAGGAGCTCAAGAAAGCAAGCCAAGCTTGCGGTGTTCTGGTAAGAGGAGCAGTGTTGCTTTCATTTTCTGTTTTGGGAGTAGATCTCTGCAGGTAGCACAGCCGGAAATTGCAAGAGTGCATTGTCTCAGGTTGATCCAGTTTTTTGGATTTGAGGCCATTTCGGGGCCTGTTTTGGAGGCGGAAGTTTTATGCACGCACTCAAGAAAAGGCCCAGTTTTATACTGTGCAGCCACTGTTCTACAGGTCGGTGAAAAGTTACTGTAGAAATTGCATCGTATGCCTGTGCGCAGAGACATTGGGAGTTACAAAATCATCCTTGTTGCCTGTTGATGCAAAATCGTCACTAGGAAGTGACTGTGTGGTTAAATACCACTTTCGTCAGTTTTGCAGATTTGCCCTTGTGAGGCTGAAAATGTGTTCTCTGCAGTGACACAATTTTTTTGCAGTATTCTGTAATGGCGTCTGATTCTCTTTCACAGATTGTAATTGAAAAGCTTGACAAGAACAACTTCCAAGCATGGAAGTTTAGAATGACGAATTTCCTTATGGGAAAAGGATATTGGGAATTTGTTACAGGAAATGAAGAAGAACCAGTTCTTCCTGATGTTTCCAATCAGCAGCAAATGCAAGCATTCAAAGCATGGCATGAGAGAGCCACGAAAGTTATGTACTGGCTGTCTATCAGTATTTCAGACTCTATGATTGTGCATATTCAGGATGCAAGTACGCCAAAGGAGGCATGGGATACTTTGTCAAAAATGTATAGCACAAATACACAAGCCAGGAAAATGCAGCTCAAGCAAGAGTTGCATAATGTGCAAAGAGAAAGTATGAGCATCAATGACTACCACATGAAGGTAAAGAAGATTGCAGATGCACTTGCTTCCATTGGGTCGCCAGTGGAAGATGATGATTTAGTTTCTGTGACCTTGAATGGTCTAGGAAAGGATTATGCACAGTTCCGAACATCCATTTCCGTCTGTGAAAGATTTCCTGATTTTGAGGAGTTGATTGCTCTTCTAATTTTTGAGGAGCAAAGAAATGGTGGTGCATCTTCTTCAGGAGGAACTTCAAAAGAAGCTGTCTTCTACTCAAATGCTGGAAGAGGTAGAGGCAGAGGTAGAGGAGGCCGATTTGGAGGCCGTGGTAGAAATCAAAATGTGCAGCAAACTCAAGAAAACCAGTCCTATGGAGGAGGACATGGTAACTCTAGAGGCAAGGGGAGCCAAAGAGGTCGTGGTGGATGGCAAAGAGGCCAAAATGCAAACAGCAATGTTGAATGCTACTACTGTGGTAAAATGGGTCATATGGCTAAAGATTGCTATAAAAAGCAGAATGACATCGTGAATGGAAAATTGCAATAAGGAAATTATGCATCTTCTAGTAGACAGGGTGATGAGAAATGAGCATTTGTTTATGGTGCAGCACATGAACAATTCTGTGACAAGTGCAGAAGAAAGCAACGATGTATGGTATGTTGACTCAGGTACATCAAACCACATGACAGGTCATGCAAAATGGATGGAGGATGCAAGGAAAATGGAAAAACCAAGATTTGTGGACAGTAGTGATGATATTGCACATCCTATTGTGCAGATTGGAAAATTTCCTTTGTCTATGCAGGATGGGAAAAGGAAATACCTCTTCGATGTATTTCATGTCCCGAATATCACCAAGAATCTGGTTTCTGTTGGTCAAATGGTTGAGCAGGGCTTCCAGGTCAGATTTAATCCTCATGGATGCTTTGTTGAGGATATGAAAAATAAAGATCGCTTGATAGCAAAAGGAAAGAAGAAGGGCAGAATGTTTACATTGGATGCAGACATGCCTGAATTGAGTGCAGCAATGTTTGCACATGGGACCGGTGTAGTTGCAGATATTGATATCTGGCATAAATGCATTGGTCATGTTAATGTACAGCGACTTAAATCAATGCAGGCCCAAAATAATGTTGCAGGATTGCCTAAATTCAAGGTTGCAGAAATGAATAAGGTATGTGAAGCCTGTCAGTTTGGAAAACAGGCAAGGAAACCATTTCCTAGACATGTTCAAAAGAATAAGAAGCCATTGGAATTAATCCACTCTGATGTGTGGACTACTAAAGCTGCATCTCTTGGAGGCTGTCATTATTTTGTCACTTTTATTGATGACTATAGCAGAAAATTTTGTGTGTATTTTATGAAAAAGAAAAGTGAAGTTTTTGGGCATTTCAAAACTCTTAAAGCTATGGTTGAAAAAGAAACAGGCCTGCAAATAAAATGCCTAAGGTCAGATGGAGGGGGAGAGTACCTCTCAAATGAGTTTGCAAGGTTCCTGCAGGAGCATGGCATGAAGCAGCAATATTCATGTAGTCATACCCCACAACAAAATGGAATTGCAGAAAGAAAAAACAGGCATATTGGAGAGGTATCTCGTGCCATGCTCAACGAAAAAGACTTGCCAGATTTTTATTGGGCTGAAGCAGTTGCTACAGCAGTCTACATAATGAACAGGACTCCCACTGCAGCAATACATGGCATGACTCCAGAGGAGAGGTATACTGGTAGGAAACCAGATATTTCTCATTTGAAAATTTTTGGCTGCATTGCCTATGTTCATATGCCAGATGAGTTGAGATCCAAGTTGGATCCAAAAGCTGAGAAGTGCATCTTTATTGGTTACTCTCTGCAGCAGAAAGGGTATAGATGTTATAACCCTTCTACTCGTAAGTTTACAATGAGCAGAGATGTTGTTTTTGATGAGATGAGTAGCTGGTATAAACCAGTAAATGTGATTGATGATGTAGATGCACAAAATGGTAATGCTGCACAGAATTCACAGCAGCAGTCACAAAATATTAGTGGACCTGGAGTGTCCTCTAGCAGTGGTTCACATTCTTTACCATGGACAAGCAGATTGAGATTAGGAGAATCTTCTCAAGGCAGTGCAAATAGTGGTATGCAGGTATCACGAAAAGGAAAAGAGAAGGTAGATCAGCCCGTGTTTGATGTGAATGCAGGTCACTCTTATGTGGATGGTGAATCCAGTGGCTCAGAACAGAGCATTGATGATGAGTTGGGTATTCCTTCTATTGTTACACCTAGAGTAAGGAATACCATGGATGTTTTGAGAGCACTTGGGAGTGAACCTACTTTGTGCAGGTCTACCAGAGCTAGGTATCCTGTGGATAGGCTGAAATATGATGGGTTTACAGCCATTCACTATGCATATATGGTCAAAGTGATACAGGAACTAGAACCCACTTCTTTTGAGCAAGCCATGGGAAAAGAAAAATGGGAGAAAGCCATGGATGAAGAAATGGATGCCTTGGAAGCAAATGCTACATGGAAATTGGTACCTTTGTCTAAAGGTAAAAATGCAATTGGCTGTAAGTGGGTTTATAAGGTGAAGCATAATGCAGATGGTTCTGTGAACAGGTACAAGGCAAGATTAGTAGTCAAGGGGTATGCACAAACATATGGCATTGACTATGAAGAAACATTCAGTCCGGTTGCAAGGATGACAACCGTAAGAGTAGTCATTGCTATGGCTGCATCAAAGGGATGGTCTTTACATCAGATGGATGTAAAGAATGCCTTCTTGCATGGTGATTTGCAAGAAGAGATCTATATGGAGTAGCCACCAGGTTATGTGCATGCTGTTCATCCTGAGTTTGTTTGCAGGTTGAAGAAAGCCTTGTATGGCTTGAAGCAAGCAACTAGAGCATGGTCTGACAAGATAGGACAATATCTTGTCACTATTGGCTTTCAGATTTCCAAGGCAGATTTCTCACTTTATGTGAGAAAAACAGAGAAATGTATTATGCTACTTGTCATTTATATTGATGATTTCATTGTGACAGGTGACAGTGATGAAGATATCCTTCATGTGAAAATGCTATTGAAGCAAAAGTTTGAGATAAAGGATTTGGGAGAGCTGCGTTATTTCTTGGGCATTGAGGTGATTAGATCACTAAGTGGGATACAGCTCTTGCAGAGGCAGTATGGATTGGACATGCTGTCCTGCTTGGTGTGCAGGAATTGGGATTGAGCTCGAGGGGGAGTGTTGAGATATCGAGCTCCACTCGTGATATGCCAGGGTGACCGTTGTGCATTTATGTCACCGACGTGTTAGTTGCAGATGCGGTTGGTACACCGCCCATGAATAATAGCTAGATGACAGCTATCCTTATCTACTCTAGTTCGTGGCTCAGTTAGTATGTCACCTTATTTAGTTGAGTTTGGTTTGAGACCCATATATAGGGTTCTTCTATTTCTTTGTATTAGAGTTCTTTTTGGCTTACACAACTAAGAAGAGGAAAACTGTTTTCAGCCTCCACCTTTGTGTGTATTCCCCCATTGTGCAAGCAAGAAAGCTACAAGTGAGACTCCTTCCTTCTCTCCCACAATCTTGACAATTGATTCCCCTTTTGCTCTCATCATTGAAGGAACAACAATCCTCAGATTCATTGTCAAAAATGTCTTTGTCTAGTTTCTCATCCTTATCCAAGTTCTGACATATCCCCTCTTATTGGTCGAGGATTAAGGCCCAATTTTATCTTAAGTTTAAATCATGCACTTTGGACCAGCGCCATTAGGGCTTGTCCAAGAGGCCTTGGAGTGGCATAAGATTCGTTGCTAGATTTCCAACCAACTTAATGGTCAAGTACCCTAGTATCTCCAAGTGCTCTCGTCTATTGTTCGAGGCGGAATGCAACAGGGTTGGGTATTCCACGTAAGCTTTCAGTCATCATGCAAATTGGTACTAAAGGGGTGTCCTTGAGCTTGCTAGTTGCCTTGATGGCTTGTTCATATTCCTCAATGTCTGGGCACGGGATATACTTGGTAAGGGCCCCATAGGATCCCCTAGTCTGTTGTCCATCGCCCTTCAGCATGGTGGAGATGGCATTTAGGTTGATTGGTGTAGTCTTCCAAGTATCCATCTCTACTCTTACAGCCTCTATTCGATTGCCTAAGAAGATAAGACCATTGTCCCAATCTTCTATGACTCTCACATTGTGCATCCAAGGTCGGCCTAGCAGGACGTCGTAATCCATTCCCTTCATGACTATGAAGTCAACAGAGAATTGGATTCCTACAATCTTAATTGGCCAATTTTTCAACACTCCAAATGGTTTCACCTTCATTTCGTTAGCCAAGGTGACGTTGAACCTAGCAGTCTTGACCAGTGGGTTACCCCAAGTCTGAAGTACTACATGGCTTAGCACACTCGCTCCTACCCCTGTGTCTACAAACCCCTTTCTTGTGACATCCCCCAAAGCTAGGATTTGTAGGATTGCATGCATTTTTGTGCCTTCCCAGAAGGCATTAACATGCACGGATTTAGGCATGGGGTGTAGCATCAGACTTGGTATTTGAGTTTCTACATCATGCTCAAGCAAGTCTATGGTAATTGTCTCATTTGGTTCTTCAACCCATTGCTTCAACTCTAACCATAACGTTGGATGATGCCTAAGCAAGTCGCCTAAGCTTAGAGTTACAGGGGTGGTCACCAAAGTATTGAGGAGGTTGCTAGTCGCTTGCCTCTCTTCTAACTCTACGGTTCTTGGCTAATGGCCTTGACTAGTTTGGTGGCGTGGAGCATTTAGACTTTGTCTAGGTGGACCAGCTTGTGGTGCCATCGCCTCCCTTGATTTTGGTCATGGGAGAGAGATTGGGGTGCTTATGCTTGAGAGATCATCGATCTCATGCTCTAGTATGGGCTCTGTGTCCTTTAGGTGCTCTTGGGCCTCCTCCACCCATTCTTTCACCTTCTTGATGGCTTCGAGTTGACGCATCAGGTTGGGGTACTCCCCAACCTTAGCATTTCCCTCTTTGACCATTCGAGGAGCCGACGTTTCCTCCTCTATGTTAGTGACTTGCCTTCCAACAAGTAGTGTTGTGGCACTTTTGGTTTTGAGGGTGACCTTAGCATCTAGTCTTTTCTTCCTTCGTCTCTGACTCTTCTTTCCGATTAAAGTTGCATCAAGGTTTCTGGGCCCTGGCAGCCGGCCTGCTTTGTCTGTGCACGGGTCATGACATGTAATAGGATAGGTACGGCCTCCCCATCAAGGGTCTCGACACCAAACAACCCCAATGGAACCAATGGCTCATTTGCTGAACTAGGGGATGGACTCTGCCTAAGGCAATCGACAAAGAGATGAGTGATTCCATACTTAGTGCATCTCAGGTCTGCCTTATCTCTGTTTGCTTGCTCCCTCTTGGGGCAGCATGAAGAAATATGTCCTGGGTGACCGCAATTCACGATTGGCTCTTGGGCTTACCTGAGAGCGGAGTTTTGAGCCTCGGGATGTGCCTAAAATTTTCCAAAAAATCTGGAATTTAGGGGAAAAATATTTAACATCAAAGGTGGCGGCTGCAGCTAGGACGATTTTAAGCACCAAGTAAAAGACGGCTTTTAAAAGGCGCCCGAGCGACACTTGTAGATTTTTTATAATTTTTTTGACTGCCATGCAGGGTATTAGGAGCTGCCAGTCAGTGCGGGATGCCGAGATGGACACGCAAGATTTTTCAGAGGCTGAAACGGAGTCCGGACGAGGAAGAGGCCAAAAATTGGCCAAGATTTGAAAAGGTGGATCAAAACTTGGACCAAAGGGGGGGTGTCCTTTGGGATTTAAACCCCCCCCCCCCCCCCTTCCCAAAAAAAAACTGGAGAGAGATGGCGGCAGCACGCTGAGGAGGGCGGCGAAAAATGCACTCTCCCCCCTCATGATCATGATGTTAGGTTGCAAAGAAGCCATAGAACCAACAATACCCGGAGATTGATGGAGATGCTGAAGATTGAAGTACAGCATTGGATTGAGAGTAATGGAGGCTCTGTTTGCTGGTTATGCAATCATTCAAGGTGTCTCGGATTACGTAAAAACACGATATGACCATTTTTTTTGAAGAAAATTAAGGATTTTTGATAGTTTATGATGATAATTATGTTCTTATTGGATGAAAATTTGTTTATGTGCTGGTTGCATCATGATTAATTATTTTTTATTAGAAAATTTTGATTTTGCAATGATTTACATGCTCTATTTAATTCCCGTAAACCCGAAATGCGGTTTTTAAGCGGTAAAATGGTAGTTTTTCTGTTTCGGGTGGGTGAAAGGTGTTCCCATGGGGGGAAAATGGAAGATAAATTGAATATTAGTATGCTGAAGTGATTGGAATAAGAAAAATCAGAAAATAGTATATTTTATTGCCAAATAAATCAAGAAAATAGGAAAAATAAGAAAAAAAATAGAAATACATCTTGGAAAATTAAGGAAAAATATAATGATTGTTTGTGGATGTATGGTAGTGGCAAAGCATGAGGTTTAGCCTCAGTTTTCCCTATCTCTTTGTTAAAGTTGGTGATTTATCGCTTTTTATACATCAAAACATGACAAAATGAACCTCTACACCTATGCAACGAAAGCAATACCTAATCGTGGGGGGTTGGGATGTTTGAATGGTGTGATTTGCGTGCTAATTGTTGCTAATTTTCTGATGCATATCATGGCATAGAGTTCGTGGTATGTTAATTAAGAGGATAGTAGCACGAGTGTTGTCTCGGTGCTATCCTTACATCGCCACAACAGGTTAGTAAATACATTGGAAAGCCTGGTTGTGCACAAGCACGGTTCTGATTTAAAATTATGTTTGAGCACTTTAGGATCATCCACTTTTGCATGTGCATGTAAGCCATGGTATCGGAATAAAAAGGCCTGGATGCATAGCACCTATTTTCAATGACAATGATCCACATTTGAGTGTGGAAAGGCATCTTAAGCCGTAGGATAGATGTTTGTTTCTTAGGGGATTATTTGGTAAGGACATATGGTATCTCCTAGAATACTTTCGAAATAAAAGAGTGGAGTTTGTTTGTTTGTTCTATATGTTGAGCAACGCATCAAGGGGCTAATCCTTGCGATGTAGGAGAGCTATAGTGGGGCCACGGTGTTTCCACCGAGAGGTTGCCTCCCGTGTATGTGATTATTGTGGCATTTATGGCCAATATGTATGGGTTCTCCCTCTGTGGAGTTCACAGAAAGGAAAACGTTGGACTATAAAACTATAAACGCGTAGATTAGGCTTTTGGGCAGCTTGTCCTTCAGCAGATTGACGATCTTGGTCCACGAGGCCGTGAGGGCCTGTTTGTCTGTTATGAGTATGAGGTCCGGCTAATGCCATAGCCAGTGCTGACCCATTTGAGGTCCCATCAGTGGTGTGTTTGCCGGGAGCTGCCAACAAGTGGTGGTTCTAGAATCTAGGGTTTTTAGGGACCGAAAAAGTTGGTTTATGTCCTCTGACAAGGACTGGCAAGTCGAAATACAAAAAGCAGAACGTGCTGAGAGGGCTAGATGGCGGTTGGAGATTGTAAGTCACTATTCTCCTCAAAGGAGTAGCCTGATACGCATAAGAGGCAGTGGTCTTAGTAACCCAATTGCTGCACATAGTCCTTTAGGTGTAGGAGGAAGCGCAAGTTCTTCCTCTCTTCCACCAAGTCAACCCACTTCAAGTGGGGGTGTGATCCCATTAGTTCAAACTCCTATTATTAATCCGATTGTCGTCATGACACAACCCATTGCAATTCCTATAGGGACACCGGATTTGCCAACTTTAGGAGTGCCTTTGCCCATTTTTAATGGGTTAGCCGAAGAAGATGTGGAGTTTCACATTTGTGAATTCCAAAGATTAATGTTTAATTACCGCATCCAAGATGAGGGACATCTTATGATGTTCTTTAACATGACATTAAAAGAAAGGGCTGCAGTATGGTATCATAGCATAGAGACTGGAACCATCACCACAATCGACCAATTTTACACAGCTTTCCGAGGAGAATATGCCCCTGAAAGAGGTGGCCAATACTGATTGCATGTTTTGAATGTAACATGCCAACACCCCCATGAGAATGTGAAAGCCTATGCCAAGAAGCTTAAGGAAGTGTTACGTAAGTTACAAACTTACATTCCTATTTCGTCGGCTGCCCAATTGCAATACTTCTTGCATGGATTGGATTTCAATATTCAGGTACAATTGAGCAGTGTGGATTTGGCTGATATAGACATCGCTATCACGCAGGCAGAAGGAGTAGAGTCACGATTACAAATGGCCTACTCCTCTCGAATAAATCTTAATGTAGGTCTAGTACATGGAGGCAATTTACCATTGATAAATGGAAGTCAAGGGATGCCTATGAATAACCCTAATGGGAGAGGAAGCATGGTTCAAAATATACATTTGCTGCTAGCTCCTCCTAGTGTGACTATGCCTATGGCTAGTCAGTTGGCTCCACCAAATGTTGGAAGCCAAGTTTCGAACCCTAATGTTGTTCCTATGAGTCAACAACCAATGCCCAATCAAATTGTTAGGCCAATGGAACGACGAATAGACGATCAAGGCTATGAGTCGAGTGCATCTAATGTCCTTGGTGAAGTTAAGGATATGACGAAGCACTACACTGACATGATTTCCAAAAAATATCGGCAAATAGCTGTTGACATCAATTTCTTGAAGAAGCAGCAGAATCTGATAGGGAGTCGACGCCCTGAAGAGGGTGGTCCCTCAAGATTCAGCTATAAGTGGTGTGGCGGACAACATTTCCATAGAAACTGTCCAAATGTTAAATGTGATATTTGTGGAAAGTCGGGCCATTTAGCCGCTACCTGTTGGAGTAAGATTAGTTCCCTCCAACAAGGGAGTAAACAGCCAAGTCTAGTTAATCATAGAGTGCAAGGTAATAACCTCCAGCAAAATGATGGACCAAGACAAATACTGCAAAGGGAAAAGACCACTAATAGAGAAGTTGCCACAAGGCAATGGAGTCAGTCTTATTGAGGCTGTATGCATCAATGCCGCTGAAACCTCTAACCTACGAGCCGTGACAAGAGGCCAAAAGGCTAAAGAGGGTGATAAAGATAATGCAAAACCAGTCGAGGGAAACCCTAAGCAAAGGGATAAGGGGATGCAAGTCCTGAATGTTGGCGTGGAAGGTGGACCTCTAAGGCCTGTTGACAAAAAAATCGATCCTAAGAAGGATGAGGAAGTGCCAAGAAAGAAGGCAAGAGCCAAAAAAGAAGCACCAAAGCCGGTCCCAAGACCAAAAGAAAGAATGTTTTGGCGAGAAAAGAGAGCTTTGGCTACCTATCATGATTTTGATTTAGTAAGTTCTCTTTGTGAAGTCAAACCATATGTAAACCTCTTACAGTTGATTAAATTATCTCCACGAGTACGCAAGGAATTCAAGAAGATCCTGCGTATTGGGTATATTGTAGAGCCTTTGGGCATAGCACAAGTAGGGGAAGATTAGTTTGATCATGCTGAAAAGAATTGCCCTAGGGTTCCAGCATACGTGGATGGAATATTAGTGGAGCATGCTATCGTAGACATTGGGTCCTCCGTCAATATCATGAGTTCAGAGTTGATGGAGAGGTTGGGTCTAGGCATCCAAAAAGATAACTCCACCCTTCTTAGAATGGCTGATGATAGTCTAAGGCAACCAAAAGGTTGTGTTACTGAAGTCCATGTTACAGTTGCAAGTTTAGAATGCTTCTTAGACTTTAGGATAATAAGATTTGCAGGACGTCCTAGCTATCGAGTCCTGCTAGGCAGGCCTTGGATCTTACGAACAGACTGTCAAGTCGATATACCCGCCGGTTGAGTGGTTCTAGGTAGAGGTGCTAATCGAGTAATAGTCGATGCTTACCCTGAGTCTCCTCAAAGTGCGAGAGCTCCTTTATCCTCTACTGAATTAGAAACAGCAGATGATCCATCTGGTAGTGAGACATCATCCAGTGATGAATCTAAAGAGGGGTCCACTACAGAGGATATTTATCAGATAACTCTAAATGAGCCGATAGAGCTGCAAGATAGGATAAGAGACGTGGATGTGATTGAGTTGGACCTTGGCACGCCGAATGATTCGCGGCCAATTAAATTAGGTTCCATGCTCAGTTCAGTAGAAAGGGAGGACTATGTGTCCTTGATTCAAGAATTCCACGATATCTTTGCTTAGAGTTATGACGAGCTGAGAGGCATTCCTCCCAGCCTGGCTGTGCATACTATTCCTGTAAAAGAAGGCAATCGTCCTGTGCGTCAGAAAGTAAGGCATATGCCTTTTGAATTGAGAGACGGGCTGTTTGAGGAGTTACAGAAGTTACGGAAAGCTGGTTTAATCTTCCCTGTACAGCACACAGAATGGTATTCACCAGTTGTCATCAGGAAGAAGAAAAACAACCAGATCTGACTATGTGTAGATTTTAGAGAGAGCTGAGGCGGTTAAGGATTACTACCCGTTTCCATTTATTGACCAGATTTTGGATCAATTAGCGGGTAGGGAAATATATTCATTTATGGATTACTTTACGGGATACAACCGGATGGCAATTGCAGAAGAGGACAAGTTGAAAACAACTTTCATTACTGTATTTGGTACTTTTGCATACCATGTGATGGCCTTTGGTTTGTGCAATGCACCTGGATCATGGCAACGAACAGCAGACAAGACCTTTGGTGACATCTCCCTAGATGAGTTGAAAGTATTTATCGATGACCTGGGGGCAACCACTATGAGGGAAAGGATGTTGATTATCTTAAGAAAGTGCTTTGAGCACTGCAGACAATTCTGTATCACTCTTAACCCACGGAAGTGTGTCTTTGGAGTGCCTTATGGGCTATTGCTAGGCCATGTGGTCTGTTCAGTAGGGATCACAACTGACCCTGAAAAGATCAAGGCTATAATCACTATAAGTCCACCACGCACTCCAAAAGAGGTACATAGCTTTCTGTCATCGATAGGGTACTATCGGAGGTTTATAAATGCCTTAGCAGAAAGGACGTTGCCACTAACGAAGTTATTATCCTTTAGCTGTGTATTTGTATGGAGTGACCCTTGTAAGGTAGCTTTTGAGGATGTGAAACAGGAGCTAGTAAAAGCACCAGTTTTAAAAGCACCTAAAAGGGGCGAGGTATTTTACATATTTTCAGCAGCCACCATGCATAGTATCAGCTGCTGTTTAGACCAAATCTGGGAGGAAAAGTGGTATCATCCGATAGCTTTTGCTAGGAAAAAATTGGGCATATCATAAATTAACTACACCTACATGAAGAAGTTGTGCCTTGCAATGGTCTTTGCGACTAAAAAATTCAGGCACTACATCCTCTATGAGAAGGTAGTTTTCTATACGAAGGCGGAAGGGCTTAGATTGCTTATGAACAAGCTACAACCGCCTGATCGTTTGGCAAAGTGGTTAATCACTTTGCAGGAGTTCGATTATGAGATTAAGAGTAAGTCACCGAGGTTGCAGGGGATCGTGGAATGCCTTGTGGATTTCGGGGAGCCGAAAGAGACTTTGGCTGAGGGAAGTGATATTGAAGAAATGTTTAAAATTGATACAGCTTCTATCCCATCTTGGTATGCTGCTATTACGCATTATCTATCAACGAGAGAGACTGGAGCCGGTTTATAAAAATCATAAAAGAGGAAAATCAGACAACAGGCTTTGAAGTTTTCCTTGATCGCAGGAACACTATATCGGCAGGGTGTTGATGATATCTATCGTCGATGTGTGATGCCTGATGAGGTTCATTTCATCTTGGAAGAGTGCTATGACTCTGCATGTGGAGGGCACTTCGCTGGATGATTGACGGCACAGAAAGCTTTAAGAGCTGGATATTGGTGGCCGTCCATCTTCCAAGATTCCTTTGAGTACGTTAAGAGATGTGATACCCGTCAAAGACATGATAGCTGAGAGAATAGGAAACACCCACTTACGCCTATCATGGCTATCCTTCCATTTGAGAAGTGGGGCATTGACTTTATGGGTCCTATCACCCCGTCGTCTACTACTCAGAAGAGATACATTATAGTAGCAACTGATTATTTTACAAAATGGTCAGAAGCGTGGGCGACGAGGCAGGACAATGCAAAAGAGACTGCGAGTTTCCTTTTAGAGCAGATTATCTGCCGTTTCGGTCCACCAAAAGAACTAGTGTCGGACCGTGGAACCAGTTTTTGAATAAAGTGATCAAAAGCCTGACTGAAGCTTGGCAATCAAGCACAACAAAACGACCCCCTATAATCCGTAAGCCAACGGGCAAGTCGAAAGTACTAATAAGCAGCTTGTGGGTATCTTGTCTAAAATAGTCTCTGAGAATAAACGAGACTGGGACATGAAGTTTGTGCCAGTATGGGCATACAATACAACGTTCAAGTGAGCTACCGGTCATACTCCATTTAAATTAGTTTATGGAGAAAAGTGTGTGTTACCCCTTGAAATCGAGTTGCCAACCATACGGTTTGCAATTAACCACTCTTTGGGAGATGAGGATGCACTCTTTGAACGTTTCACGACTATAGCCTACCTGGATGAACTGAAATTGCAGAGCTTATTACACCACAAGGTAGCTAAACGTCGGATGAAGCAGTTGCACGACCTTAAATCAAAGAAGTATACCTATAAAAAAGGGAAATTAGTTCTGTACTACGATGTGCGTAGGGAGCTGTTTCTAAGGAAGCTGGAACCTAGATGGGATGGCCCCTACAAGATTGTCAGGATAGGGAAAAATAGGTCTACGGCTCTACTAGCTGATTTGCAGGGAGTAGAATTTCAAAATAAGGTTAATCTTAATAAGATTAATCCTTATTATTTCTAAGTATGCTAATATGGAGAAATGCATTGCAGGTCCATGTTGGGGCTGATTTGAGACCTGCAAAAGAGCTTAAAGCTGGTTGATGGGGCAGTTAATCCCTTATTTGGAGCACCCATATCTGGAGTAGAGATACCATCAGGGAAAACTTATCTGGTGGAGCAAAGGATACAAAGTGATTGAGCAAGAAGACGGAACCTTTGTGTGGGAGATCAAAGTCTTCTGCCATCACTGTTTACGAATGTTGACAAGTATCCTTGTTGAGTTTAATGAAGAAGGTGGGATGGAGCCGTCAGTTCATCCTCTAAACATGTTAAATTTTGACTATCATAATTACGAATAGAGGAGTTCGTGATGGCAGGCTGTGTAAACCCATTGTGGACGTACACATTATATTTTGATGGAGCATCCAGGGGCCCTAATAAAAAAGGGAGTGTTGGAGTAGTAATTCGAGATCCCCGACGTAGAGTTACGATAAAGTTAGCTGCTTATCTCGGGGTAGGATTCACTAACAACATGGCGGAGTATAAAGCCTTGATTATGGGACTACATATTGCCAAACAAGGTGGTATTCGGCGGTTGTTAGTAAAAGGGAATTCCCAGTTGATCTTGAATCACCTAGATGGGACATACACAGTGCAGAACCCCATCCTTTGAATGTATCATCGAACTGCCATTACCCTACTTGAGGAGTTTGAGAGCATGTCTCTTCAGCTGATTCCACATTACTGGAATCAGTTTGCGGATTCACTAGCAAACCTTGCTTATGAAGAAGACCTTTTCTTCAACTGTGGTCCTAGTTTGGATATTGCTATCAATAATGAGACAGGAACCGGTCGCTTGTGGGGAATGTTATCAGAGCATGCAATATATGGCAGGCGATGGTTGATATGGGTGATGCAAAGAGTAGCCGAGACCCATCTACCATTGTTATCTTGGACCCATAGGCTGATTAGACAACATGTTATGCGTACACCCCTTGCTATATATGCAGGAGGGATGGGTCATAATCTTATGCATTTGGCTTAGGGTTGCGAGCCCTATTTTTTCTTCTTGGAAAGGAGCATATTATTGTATATTTGTACTATTTCGGGGAGGGATGTGTAGGTGCTATGCTGTTTTATTTCCTTAGGCCAAGAGGGCCTGCTTTGCGAGATTTTAGTGATTTATTTCATTAGGCCAAGAGAGCCAGTCGTCTATTTAGTATGAGTGCGGTTAATGGTTTCTTGTTTTAGTCCTGTGCTAGACAGGTTCAAAGAAGAGCTTGGAAGGAGCCTATGTCGTCGGAAGCTTCTTGTGGCCCTATCCAGGAAATATCTCTCCTTTACGAGTACCGTGTTTTTATGCTATATGTGTATGTTTACTTGTAGGGGATTTTCTTTTCTTGTTGGGGACCAACATCCAAGGCATGAAGTCCCAGGTTTAGGTTAGGTATGTGTGAGGAAGGTCTGAGTAGTCATTGCCTCCTGTAAAGACATTGCCAGGCATCGAAAGACCTGTTTTAGAAGGTAGTGCTAGTGACCTTGTTCTGCTAGCCTGCTAGGCAGCTGTTCTAGGAGTTCTTGTTAGTTGTGAGGCAGTTAGAGAAGCCTGCCAGAGGGAAAAATAATGATAGAGAGGAAAAAAAAACCCTAAATATCTCAAAGAAGATAAATATATACAAAGGTGTGTAAAAAGGGGTTCTAACCTCTATAAAAATAGAAAAGAAAAGAAATGACAAGTTATAAGCAGTTGCTCATCACCTTGCGGAGGCGTTGTAGGTTCCTAGGGATGAGTCAGACCCAGGGCTAATGCCTTGTCTTCTTAGGGATGGCATCTCGCTGGAAAAGAAGAAAGTAAGGAAGGTTGGAGCGAAAATAAAAGTGAGTGTCAGAAAAGGATTAAGTGTCACCTTGCGAGGGCTTGGTAGGTTCTTGGGTACCAAGACAGGACCTGAGGCCGATGCCCTGTTCTCCTTGGGTCACTACGCTCAGCTCCCTCCTTTTTACACGCCCGAGTATGGGAAAAAAAAACCTAAAAGAAGAAATGTGGTAAAAAAAAATACTTCTTGATCAGGCTATAGGAGTCCTCGCCTAGTAGGAGGTCCTGGTAGTGTTTTCCTTAGTTAGGTAGGTAGTTCAGATCACCACTTAGGGCAACCTCTTTGATAGTTCTTTTTAGTTTGGCCGTGTTGGAGCAATCGGTTAGTGACTAGCTTCGGACCTTCTATCAGATTATGCTAGGCCTACTCCTTGTGGATTTCATGTCTTGGTTTTGTCAGGGGGTAGGGTGCGCATTGTGCTGTGTTTTAATATGTGTCTATTTTGTATCAGCTTGATGCTTCCTTTGGTTGTTTTGTGCAAATCTGTTGTGGGATCGATGGGCTGAGTCACCCTATCCCGTGGTCGCCAATGAGAGCGGAGTTTTAAGCCCTGGGATGTGCCTAAAATTTGCCAAAAAATCCAAAATTTAGGGGAAAAATATTTAACATCGAAGGCGGAGACTGCAGCCAGGACGATTTTAAGCACCAAGTAAAAGACGGCTTTTAAAAGGCGCCTGAGCGACACTTGTGGATTTTTGATAATTTTTGTGACTACCATACAGGATGCTAGGAGCTGCCAGTCAGTGCGGGATGCCGAGATGGATGCGCAGGATTTTTCAGAGGAGCTGAAACGGAGTCCAGACGCGGAAGAGGCCAAAAATTAGCCAAGATTTGAAAAGGTGGATCAAAACTTGGACCAAAGGGGGGGTGCCCTTTGGGACTTTTAACCCCCCCCCCCCCCCCCCTTCATTTTTTGATGAAAAAAAACGTGAAGAAGAAGAAGATGACGTGATCAGCAATGCGGCACAAACCCCCCCCCCCCCCCCCCCTCATGAATCTTGATTCGGGGCTGAAAGCAACCCATGCAACTGACATTGGGCCTCAACTTCTCCCTCTTGGCTGATCATATCGCCGGTCTTTGCGCGAGATATGGCTGCCCGGATGAGAGATCAGAATCTAGTCTTTCTCTCTCCTCCCTCTCTCTCCCCTCTATGGCCTGTTCATGTGCACCATCTTGAAGGAGGAACCGGGAGGGAGAATGAAGGAAATGGTGATGGAGATTGATGGAGATGCTGAAGATTGAAGTACAGCATTGGATTGAGAGCAATGAAGGCTCTGTTTACTGGTTATGCAGTCATTCAAGGCGTCTCGGGTTACGTAAAAATATGGTATGACCATTTTTATGAAGAAAATGAAGGATTTTGATAGTTTATGATGATAATTATATTCTTATTGGATGAAAAATTTGTTTGTGTGCTAGTTGCATCATGATTAATTGTTGTTTATCAGAAAATTTTGATTTTGCAATGATTTACATGCTCTATTTAATTCTCGTAAACCCGAAATGTGATTTTTAAGCGGTAAAATGGTAGTTTTTCTGTTTCGGGTGGATGAAAGGTGTTCCCATAGGGGAAAATGGAAGATAAATTGAATGTTAGTATGCTGAAGTAATTGGAACAAGAAAAATCAGAAAATAGTACATTTTATTACCAAATAAATCAAGAAATTAGAAAAAATAAGAAAAAAAATAGAAATACGTCTTGGAAAAATAAGAAAAAATATAATGATTGTTTGTGGATGTATGGTAGTGGCAAAGCATGAGGTTTAGCCTCAGTTTTCTCTATCTCTTTGTTAAAGTTGGTGATTTATTGCTTTTTATACATCAAAACATGACAAAATGAACCTCTACACCTATGCAACGAAAGCAATACCTAAACGTAGGGGGTTGGGATGTTTGAATGGTGTGATTTGCATGCTGATTGTTACTGATTTTCTTATGCATATCATGACATAGAGTTCGTGGTATGTTAATTAAGAGGATAGTAGCACGAGTGTTGTCTCGGTGCTATCCTTACATCGCCGCAATGGGTTAGTAAATACATTAGAAAGCCTGGTTGTGCACAAGCACGGTTCTGATTTAAAATTATGTTTGAGCACTTTAGGATCATCCACTTTTGCATGTGCATGTAAACCATGGTATCGGAATAAAAAGGCCTGGATGCATAGCACATATTTTCAATGACAATGAACCATTTGATTCCTAAAATCGGACTCGGACACAAACCCAACCGGTCTGATCAGACACACTTTTTCGATTCTAAAAATCAGACCAACTCCAAATCGGACACACAACCCATCCAATTGAACGCTCGACCGACTCATCCACTTTTGCATGTGCATGTAAACCATGGTATCGGAATAAAAAGGCCTGGATGCATAGCACATATTTTCAATGACAATGAACCATTTGATTCCTAAAATCGAACTCGGACACAAACCCAACCGGTCTGATCAGACACACTTTTCCGATTCTAAAAATCAGACCAACTCCAAATCGGACACACAACCCATCCAATTGAACGCTCGACTCATCCGATCGCGACAATCGGAAATACCACTTCCATCCGATTTTGAGAATCCAACAAGAAAAAATGAGACACTACTTTGTCCGATCGGACGCTCCGATCCGTCCGATCGGGACAATCAAACCACAAAATTGGACCAACAGACTTGTTCGATCGGACATACCTTTGAATCGGACCAAGCACCCCGTACGATTCTGAGAATTGGACACACCCCAATCGGGACCAACTCAAGCTATCCAATCGGACATGCCTGTCCGATTGTGACAATCGGACCCGATCATGTCTGATTCTTAGAATCAGACACTGGTAAATCAAATGTCCGATTGTCAAAATCAGACACTGGTAAATCGAACATAGCCTGAGAAGGAAAATTTGAAAAATTGACGAACTCCGGCTAATGAGAAGTGTGACCCGCGCGTCGGAAGAACCCACCAAATGTCTCACAAGTAGTACAAACCTAGAGATTGTGGCTGAATAGTCTAAAAGGGTATTTGGTGTTGTGGGCTGGTTGCAAGACCCCAACTCAAACCTGAATGAGCTAAATGGGATAGTGCAGCAAACTAACCCAAGAAGTGGATCTACCCGGCCTTATCAACCTGATCAACAACTTGGTAGAACATGAAGTCCTAGACATGGAAGAGGGCAGCTCAAGCTGTAGAAACAATAAGGAGCTTAACCTAGGAGACTTTCTTGAGGTGGTACATCAGTTAGTGAACAAATATGATGCTCAAACCTGGCTAGAACACCGCGGTAGACCGGTAGAGGACATCATAGCAGACCTTGAGGAGGAAAGAAAGCTGGCTTGCAGGGCTCTGCAAGGCTTAGCTGTATACAACCATGATCAGCAAACTAGGAACTTATGCCAGAGCTTAGAAATGCGAGAGATCTAGAGAGTGCTAGCCCTAGCGGGAAAAAATCGGTCAAAGAGTGAGAGAGGGCTAGAAGAAGACCTCATGCTGAGTGAGCTCCTGATGAAACGACTTCTAGATAACATGGCTACAGGACAAAGTGCTGCAGCATTGGCAACATCGCTATTGACAGGGTTGGGAGTCAACCAAGACTTTAAGAGCAAATAAAAAATCCTCATGGTAGCAAAGCAGCTTGACAAATACCAAGCAATCGACAACCCATACAACTTCGTGGAGCAGTTTTGAGCAGGTCTGCGAGGCCAATGGCCTCACTAATCCTACTCAATGTTCCCAAGCCTTCGGACTGTGCTTAGGTGACAAGGTCAGACCTAATACATAGGTCTAAATGTTGCGGAGCATGCCAATTTCAATGGGTTGAAAGATCTCTTCATTAAGAGATTTTTTTAACCTAGATAGTCTGATAACCTGCTAGTGTGACTCATGAACGTTAAGCAGAGAGAGAAGGAGGATATTTGAGATTATGTGACCCATGTGAAGAGCCTCTTCAAGAGAATTCCCGTGGGTGAGAGACCAACCGAAAAGAAAATATCCATGGTATTCATCAATGGGATATGAAGCAAGAGCTCTACAAAGCCTTGGCCAGCAACTCAAGCTTGCAATGAGATGCACTGGCAAGGGTCTTTGGAGAAGCTATTAGAGCGAATGACCAGCTCAAGGAAAGAGGCTCTATAGGCTCAAATCAAGAAGATTCAAGTGCCAGGAGTTTCGAGAGAGCCTCAACACCGAGTGAGAGAGCAGACCCAAGCACATAGGACAAAGGGAAGGGCATTGAGTTGGGACAAGAGCTAGCAAAGATTAGGATGGACATCAGTGTCAGGACCCTGGGTCACGACCTTGTGCTAATTGTGGTAGGTAGGTTCAGCCATGACACCATGCATTGCTAATTACCTCAGAGGCTCCCATACCCGCAGCCTCACGGTCAATCCTACCTTGCAAACAGGCCACTGAACTTTTTTTGGAAGGGGAGCCCCATTGGCTCTCCCAACACCTAATGACGCTAAACCAACCATTTCTAGAATGTAAATAAATCCTACAGGCATCCCTAGACAACGTGGACCCTACATGACCCACCCATCGAGTGATACTCCAGTCCACAATGTGGACGAACCTAGCAGTGACGAGCCTTATGTAAACCCATATGTGTCATACGATGAGGAAGCAAATGATATCCTCATGGACTATCGACCAGTACCGGTGATGGCATTAGGTAGAGGGAGAGGCAGAGGCCTAGGAGGGTAATGATGGGACCTCAAATGGGCCGGCACTGGCTATGGCACTAGCCGTACCTCATGCTCATAACAAACAAACACACCCTCACGGCCTCGCGGAGAAGAGAAGAAGACGAGAGGAGATGGAGGAGGGCTTCACCTCCAAGATCCCTCACCCTCACACACTCACTCCCTCACTCACTCACACTCCCTCCCTCAAGCACTCACAAGCAAGCAAGAGAAGAGAATAGAAGAAGAGAAGAAGAAGAGTCCACTTTGCCACACACCAAAGAATGAGCTCTCGTTCATCTTTTGAACTTTATATACAAAATCCTAAATCCCCTTTGGGCGGTCATCCCCTTTTTACATGGCCAGCCATAGCTTAGGCCCTTTTTCCATTGTTCTCCTATCTTCTTAGCTTCCTTCCTACCACCCACCTACCTTTACAATTTGCACGGGTCTGATGCTCTTAAAATAAATTAAGGTGCACCTTGCACTCTTTTATGAAAGTATTGACTTGTGCTTTTTCTTGTGCGCCTCTCCTTGATTTAGGACTTTTTTACACTTCTTGTGTTTCCCTATTTTTCTTGGTGTGCCTTCGTCCTCCATTCTGCTTTTCCCTTGGCCTTATCTTCTGCTTCAGATTTTCTAGATTTTTCACCTTGTTCATCTAAGGGTTAACAGAGATACATTACATACATCATGAAGAACAAAGAAAGTACCATTCAGACATTGCAAACATAATATCACAAGCATGATCATCCCCCAAGCATATTGAACCAAAAATAGTACTACAAGTATAGAACAACCAACTATGATGTGTGGTCACATGAAAGGAAGCACCTGAATTAAGTAACCAATACTAAGAGAAAGAAGATTGACCTTCAGTAAATTATGTGGCATCAGCTGAAGAAGTAGCCAAAATATAATCATCAAAATTCTACTCTTGTGCATTTATCTCCTGAATCTTGACAATGGACTTTGTAATTGATCATCAGTTGTCTTAGCACTACCCTACCCTTTCCCTTTTCTTTTTTAATGCCTATCATTAAGAACCTTATGGCACTATGGATGTATATGTCTCTTTTGCCCAGAATAATGGCAAGTAAGAGATGACTTATGACCAGGGATTTATTGTGAGCCTACCAATGAGATTTAGACTTAGATCTATTCTAATATGGGTCTCTTCCATGGCAGACATAACTATCTCAAGTGGCATTCTTGCCTTTAACTGTAAGAGCATGAGAGAGGGTTGCATCAATATTTTTTCTATTCACTTCCTCGACAAGCAAGGCTCCCTCTACATCTAAGCATTCAAAACCATCCTCATGAACATTACTGCTAATAGTATGTTATCATCAAATATGATCTTCTATGAAGTAAGTTGATTGCAACAAATAGAGTGAAACACATTCAAATGAATACACATAAGTATGCCTTACTTCATATGAAAGTCCACAAGTTTCTTTAGCCAATATAACTATGAAGAAATGCTTTGCTTATCATAAAGATCGCATATTTTCTCCCATAATTGCCATGTACCACCCTCCGTCTCAATGACATTAAAGTATACCTGCTTAGACAAAGATAAAATTATAGTTGTAATGAAGGAGACCTAGGAGAGAGAAGGAGAGGAGAGAGAGAGTGCAGAAGAGAGATAAAAACTGCAAGAATGAGAGAGAAAGAGGGTGACGAGGAGAGAGAAATACTAGGAGTAGAGAGAGAAAGGCAAGAAGAGGAGAGAGAAATGGTTGGCAACTATGGAAGGACATGGAAGAAGGTGAGAGGATAGATGTATATTTTTCAAATGGTGCCTATGCAGTGTCCCTTACACCTTTTATACTTAGGTCAACTTGATCTAAGTATTTCCCCTCCATTACAATCCATCCCCACTCAAAATGAAGTTTTTTGTCCTCAAAAACAAAGATCTGACTTATTGGTATAGCCAAGTAGTGGGCTGCAGAGTACTACTCTGTACAACATTACAAGTGGCAAAAGATAGTGGGAAGGGGGGTTCTTGGCATATACCCCAGTAAAAAATTGCCTAATATTCAAGAGTAGTACTAGTCTATGCAGAGGGTCAAGGTCAGCCTGTAGCCACCCGAATTAAAAGGGAAAGTGGTATCGCTGCCATGCATTGGATCAACTTCCATAAGGTCAAAGTCAAGTACAATTGGAAGCATGATCAGCATGGTGGTATTCGCTAGCTCTTCCATAAGCCTCTTAGGTATCACCATGCTCTGTATGACTAAAGCATATGAGGCTGAAGTCACCATTGCATGGACTGCATCAGCCCCTAAGTGCTGCATATTCATGGACCATGTATTCTTAGTGATGTCCAAGCATTTAAACTGCAAGTCTGTGGACTGAAGGGGCTCCCACATGGGGTCATGATCATCCAAATCCCAAGACCGGTACATGGGAACTCTAATGGTCATAATGTGTAACATGCCTTCCCTTTAGTATTCCATAATAAAGAATAAAGAATAAACATGACAATGATGGCTACCACCACTTGCAATGTACAAGTGTGTGGGATGTAAGTACCAGATAAATATAGGTGGCAAGGCATAAGTGACATTTAAATGAAGACTATTGATTTTTTGTCTCATAAAAAATGAAGACTGTTGATTTTGAACCCTCAAACAATGTTATAAGAATTTGTATGAAAATAAGATGATTTTTATTTATCTATTTTTGTAAATTTTATATGTATGCTTGCCACATGATCATGAGTTGTTATACATGATTCTACGTATGATATTGGTCACATTGTGCTTTTAGTAGTTAGATGGCAAGGAACCAATGTGCTTTACATTGTGGTGAGCATATAATTAGACTAAGTCAGGAAAATTAATATTTTTTAGTAGAGCGCATCAATCATTTACTTGGTTGTAATATTTTATAAGAAAGCCTAGAAAGACTAAAATATTATTTTTATTATAAAGACCCTAGATTAGGACTATAGTTTGATTTGTAAAGATAAACAATATCATGCAAGGAGAAGAAACTCGAGAGCCCAAAAGGCATGCCCTTCAACATATGATTTTGAGCACAAAAGTTAATCAAACCCCATGCATGGGGGAAATTTGTACCTATTGATTATGTTATGCACTCTTTTATTTTATTTTTTCTTTCAATTTGTGAGTTGATTCAAATTTCAATTAATCTTTATTGTTGTATAACTATAACACATACGACGTTTCCAAGCCTAATTCTATGGTAGCTAAATATGTGTTAAGTATGACAACACAAAAACCAATAATATAAACAAAGTATATTTAGACTAGTCTTAAGTATACATATGGACATACTAATTTAGATCTAATAAGAAATTTTAAGTAGCTGGTATGCATCATAGTTTCTATGTAACCACTTGGCACCAAGCAAAGCAATGCATAATATACTTTAAAATACGATAGTGCAATCAATGTAAATTTGGCAAAGCAAGTTGTGAGGCTTGCCAAAACCATAATACTTTGCATATGAGAAGCCAATCTAGGATTGTTGCATCATTTACAATCTCTAAATGAGTATCGACCAAACTTTGGTTGAGTATGCCAAAGAGAACACACCTTGATCTAGGAAAACTAACACACAAGGATATCTCCCCAAATGCGCACACATTTTCGAGGAAGCACTACTCATATGTCAACAAAAGCCATGATTACGACGTTGTTGCACATGAATTCACTAAGCATTAGGTTAGGTAAATTAGATAATGGGAATATGTCTCAATGAGTTCACAAAGTATCGGGTTAGACAAACCAAATTAACATTGGATGATGGGAATATATCCGATAGTAGATGATGAGAATATGTCTCCATCAAACATACATGTGCACACACACATCTATCTACTCACAGGCCTTATTTCAAACTTAATGACAATGTTATTCCTTTTCTACACATGGCCTGCAAATGTCATAGAAGGCGTATTATTCAAGTATGGTGCAAAACTCTTAGGTTAAATATGCCAAGGGGGAAGAAATGAACAATGTTTAATCATCTTCATCTCATTGTTTACAAAAGGGATGCTTAATTGCAGCCTTCTCAATGTTTACAAGGGATAGCCGATACCCATTCTTCACTAGATGGGAGGAGATAGTACTCCACTCCATCATAAGATTCCACAATTGAAGAGAAGATGGGGGTTCCAATCTACTGTAAGGAACTTCAGTAGAATACTCCATTGCATTGGACTGAACTTCATTGATTGAAGCGCCATGGAGAGTAGACGAAAATACATGACATAGTCTTGGGAATCCGCATATAAATTGAGGGGCTGTGTGAAGCATTGAGGATATAAGCGGCTATCTGCTTCACTCCACTCCATGATAGTTATTAGTGAGAGGACTTCGTGTGACCTATATAGAAGGAAGCAGCTACTGTGCCCACGTTCAGTAAGGGCAAAAGAGCTCCAAGAGATGGATCAATCAAGATAAGTAGGAGTAACTGCGCATTCCTACTGATCTTAGGAATATGGATACAGTTTGAAGTGCGTCCAAGGGAGCACATCATCAGAGGAGACATGTACATATCGAAGGGCATATTGACATAGCTCTGTGTGTGTGTGTGTGTGTGTATAGTGGGTGTCATGTGCGCAAGTGGAGAGTCCCAATGAGGAGAGAGTGGAGGGCCGATTTGACAGCCCGAGTGATGGAGCTGTAGACGAGGAAGTAGCGCCTTTCCTGAAGAGCCCACAAAGTGGAGACGAACATGCCGATACCATCCGACACAGCCGCCGCCCACGTCCTCCTCATCCGACACAATAATACAGAAGAGAGAAAATAAAGGAGCTCAGCTCGCTGGCGCTCGCTCGCTCGCTCTCTCTCTCTCTCTGTGTATGTCGCGCAAGCGAGCCGCAAAACACAGTCGCAAGTTACAACACTATGTTGTGTCTCTTTTTATGGAGAGATCTTGCTTCTTCTTTCTTCGCTCCTTCTTCTTCTTCTTCTCCTCGTGAAGCGGATCATGTACGCAAGTCTGTTTCCCATATCAGACACCAGCCATCATAGAAAGAATGCTTTGTAAGGATCTGGGGTATGGCGGACAGACACGCAAAACTGAACAGAAAGGGAAAGACTGAGAACGACACAAGAGAGAGAGAGAGAGAGAGAGAGAGAGAGAGAGAGAGAGAGAGAGTAAGAGCGAGACCGAGACCGGGACCGACAGACAGAGATGTATGTAGCGGGGAATTGTGAGAGTGTGAGAGAGAGAGACAGAGAGAGAGAGAGAGTGAGAGTGAGACCGACAGACAGAGATGTAGGTAGCGGGGAATTGTGAGAGAGTCTGAGAGAGGAGCGGGATGGGAGGGTTGCGTTATTCACGCTCTCATTTAGTACTTCAATCGCAAGCCCCAGAGAGAGAGAGAGAGAGAGAGAAGCCCACGAAAGGCTCGTGGGAAATTGAAAAACCTTACTCTATGTATCGTCTGATTATACTCTTCTTTCCATGCTCCTCACATTATTTATCTAATGGCATTGAATCCATGTCCTTGAAGCTCACCATGTACTTCTCTTGCACATGGATGGGTAATGGAACAAGAGCACATGATATTTATTTTATGTCATAGATATTAGGTATGGAAGAAGTTTATATGATGGACATAGAGAGATATCATATGGATATAAAGAATACATTAGAGCCAATGGGATCATAGCCCATTTGGTTTAAGAGTGCATTGAGTTTTGTGGGTATGTGAGTTCCAATTTGGGCTTCACTTTGTTAGTGCCACAAATATCTATAAGTTTCTAAATGCGTTAGAAAGCTATTAATCATTATCGAAAACTTAGGTTCTGTGTGAAGCGCAGACGATTAATTTGAGGAAGCAAATAGAGTTCTGAAAGCTTAGGTATCAAAAATTTTGGATTTCAAATTAAAGTCCCTCTAGTTATAGTATGACAATAGAACTTGTTAAATCTATCTAAAGAAGACTTTGCAAATTATATGCTGAAGTTTTTTGTGTTGGTTTCCTTCTATGAACACTAAGGATTTCAAACATGATGAGGAATGTTCTCACAACTCTCAAGAGCAAAGGCATGCCATTTGAATGCATCTAAGGATCAAGTTGAAACTTGAAACAAGTGAGGGACTTACACTAGATGATTTTAGCATATCATAATAATCAAGTTAGTGATCTTATTAATGGGATGATCATTTTGTTGGTCCACCAACTTCATCCCAACTTAAGGCACCATTAAATGACCTAGATAAAGACGTGAACCTCCGCCAACAATGATCATAGCACAAAACAAGTTGTTGCATGATGGTAATATGTTGCCAATAACTTTAAAGAGTGTAGTAAGTTTTCCAAATGATGTCAAGCCTAATCTTGCAAGAAAACTACATATAGTTAAACTTTTTCTTTTTTCAATGTTGCACATGATCTTCAATCACTTCTTACAAGTTTGTTTTGTAGAGTTTGTGATCTTACAGCACATAAACCTTACTTATAAAGCTTATCCTCACAAAGGGAGGGAGAACAAGGCCAAATTAGTAAGGGCAAGAGCATTTTGGCACATGTGTTATAGAGCCCTTTCCCATAAAAGATGGGAAGAAGGAGACAACATGAGTGGGGTAGCCCCATGATGTAGGTAATGCAAATTTTTGAATTTTTAATTCATTAAGTTGTCTTGGTGGAATGAGACAAATGTGTAAAATGCTTACTCCATGACAATAAGCAAGTTTAGTAGAGGCATGGTTCAGATAAGCCTTGGACATTCTTAGTAAGATTAACATATTCAATCTTCTCTCTTCAAAAAGTCTTTTGACAAAAAATGGCCATTCCTTTTCAAAGTTGGCAAAAAGGGGATCCATCATCCACTACCTAAACTAGATCATTTTATCATGCAAGAACTTCAAGCTCATTGAAATTTTATACAATTTGGTCCTTTGTTGATATAGTGGGGGTTCTAAGTTAAGATAGCCACAAGGGTGTGCCCATATAATTTTTTTAATGCAAGCCAATATCCACAAATGGAACACCTAACAAATTGTCTTTTGAAATCTCCATAGTAGGAAATTTCTACTATTTAGTATCCTCCCAAGATGAAACACTTAATTTTCATAGCCATATTTAATATGAGAGAGAACTTCCAAAGAAGGAAAAATCAAAGCTCATAATAATTGCAAATTGGGTGTTTAATACTTCACACTTGGTGCCACACTTGATGTGATGTGTTTCTCTAATAAAATGGAGCCATGTGCAGCTTTATCCAACTTGCTTCTTTTATGCCTCTTTCAAATATTCCTCCATGTTACTCAAGTACAAACACATGAGCATATATGATTTGTCTAATTATTGAATAATTATAGTTCATGACTCTAGCCAAAATACTTAGTACTCT
This sequence comes from Lygodium microphyllum, assembly GCF_053477565.2. Classification (NCBI taxonomy): domain Eukaryota; kingdom Viridiplantae; phylum Streptophyta; class Polypodiopsida; order Schizaeales; family Lygodiaceae; genus Lygodium; species Lygodium microphyllum. Next base: position 7,387,222 of record NC_141149.1, on the reverse strand, counting down.
TAAGTTTCTCTAGTAAAATGTAGTCATATTTGAACAATTATATCAAAAATTCTTGAACATGTATAGTCCATGGTTCTATCCTAAATGATATAGGCAAACTCTTGAATATATATAGTTTACAAGTCTATCGTAAATGTTTAGTAGTCTAAAGGCTATCTAGCCAAATATAATCACATATTAAACAACAAGAGCCCCTCTATAATTCCACTAACTAGCCATTAGTGAAGCCTTAAATTTCATAGAATTAAGGCTCTATCATTTAGTATCAACTTCATTATAAAATGCCTAGCTCTCTATACTGCATTTATCTCACATAACTTTAACTAGTGTTTTGTGCGTGCCACAGAACGCTAGGCCGCTTCGCGACAGCTTCGCTGCCTCAAAGCGGCAAGTGAAGTTGCCGTGCTATCGCACAGCAACTTCACTCAACAATCCATTTCTCCTCTTTTTCCTCTCTCTCTCTCTCTCTCTCTCTCTCTCTCTCTCTCTCTCTTCTCCCCCCCAAATTCCCTATGTCTAATTTTCTCTCTCTCTCTCTCTCTCTTTCTTTGCCTTCTATTTTAGTTTTTTTTTCCCTCTCCTGGTTCTCTCTCTCTCTCTCTCTCTCTCTCTCTCTCTCTCCTTTTTTTCTCTCCCCACTTTTCTTCTCTCTCTCTCTCTCTATGCTCCCCCTCTCTCCTCTCTTTTCCTTCTCTCTCCCTCTCCTCTTTTTTCCATTTTTTTCTTCTTCTCTGTCTCTCTTCATTCTCTTTTTAAAAATTTTCTTCTCTCTCTCTCTCTCTCTCTCTCTCTCTCTCTCTCTCTCTCTCTCTCTCTCTCTCTCTCTCTCTCCTCTCTTTTCCTTCTCTCTTTCTCCTCTATTTTTTATTCTCTTTTTAATTTTTATCTTTTCTCTTTCTATAATTCTCTCTACATGTTCTCTCTCTCTTCTTCTTCTTCTTTCACTTTCTTTCCCCCCCCCCTCAGTCTCTCTTAAAGTATGTAAATTTTATCTTTTCCTTATATATAATTCTCTCTTTATGTTTATAATCTCTCTCTTCTCCTCTCTCTCTCTCTCCGTCCCCTTTTCTTCTTCTCCCCTTTCTCCTAATTTTCCTTTTTTTATTATCTCCCTCTCTCTCTTTTAAATTTTATATTCTCTCTTTCTCTTCCCCCTCTCTCCTTCTCTCTCCCTTCCTCTCTCTCTCTCAAAATATTTAAATTTTAAAAAGACTTTTCTCTTCTTCTTTTTTTCCCATCTCTCTTTCTCTTTTCCTCTCTCTTCTTCTTATTCTTCTTCTCTCTCTCTCTCTCTCGCTCCCCCTCTCCTCTCCTTTCCTTCTCTCTCCTCTTTTTTCTTTTTTTCTTCTCTCTTTAAATTTTTTCCTTTTCTTTTTCTTTTAAAATTTATCTTTCCTCTCTCTATAATTGTCTCTGTGTTCAAATTCTCTCTCTTCTTCTTCTTATTTTCTCTCTCTCCCTCTCATTTTCTTCTCTCTGTCTCTGTCCCCCCTCTCTCCTCTTTTTTTCTTTTTTCTTTTTTTCTTTTCCTCTCTCTCTATTAAATTTTATATTTTCTCTCTCTATAATTCTCTTTCTCTCTGTTCCCTCCCCCTCCTCTTCTTTCTTTTTTGCTCTTTTTGTGTGTGTGTGTGTGTGTGTGTGTGTGTGTGTGTGTATCCTTATTTTAATTAAACAAAAAGTTTACATTAAAAATTTTAATCTGAGAGAGAGAGAGAGAGAGAGAAAACCTAGGCCCTATGCATGAGAGAGAGGGGGAGGGGGAGAAGAAAAATGCTTAATTAAAAAAAGACTATTCTCTTTCCTCTTTCTCCCCCTTCTCTCTCTGCCTTCTTCTTTTTATCCTTATTCTTCTTCTTCTTTCTCTCTCTCTTTTATTCTATCTCCTTCTCAAAGTGTATGAAAAACTATGTTAAAAAATTTTTAAATTAAAAAAAACTTTTAAAATATTTAATTAAAAAAGTTTAAATTAAAAAATTTAATCTAACTATGAGAGAGAGAGAGAGAGAGAGAGAGGGAGAGAACCTAGGCCCTACACATGAGAGAGAGAGGGGGGAGGGGGGAGGAATTTAATTAAAAAGCGAAGGGGGTTTTAATTTAAAAAAGGGATGTGAGGAAAGGAGGCTTTAATGAAAAAAGGGAAGAGGAGAGAAAATGAGATATTATAAGTGAGAAAGAGAGGAGGGGAGGGGGTTTTGATTAAAGAAAAAAGGTTTGGAAAAGGGGATAGGTTCGGGAAGCCCACTGGAGGTTCGAGGCTTTCCGAACCTATAGCTAAAATAATATAGTAGTAAGATGATCTCCAAAAAGCATGCAACATCATGAGCATATCTTCACATTGATGACCCCTTGTGTACAATCTATCCTTCTAGGACTTTCCTTCACATGTTAGTTACATAATGAGATCTAGAATATTCCCCTTTTTTGCTTTGCATACCAATATGCATTTATAGTTGGGTGTCCATGCATTTGTGCCAACTACAACTCATAAATGTTCGTACATGTTCGAGTACCACGCAACACTCTACAAACACTCTTCTAAGTACAAATAACGTAGGCTTCCTTAATGCATCTAAGAGTGATTAGGTTTAAGTTTAGTATGAAATGAAAGCTCGTGGAGGTTTTGCTTTTATTACTTATTTGCAAAGTCTAAACAATGATTTTTTCACTTTAGCATGGAGGTGAAATTTCGTGCCCATCGTCATTGGAGATGTATTTCTTTCAATGGACTCACCCCAACACTTACATTGATTGCCCTATCAATATAATCTTTGATGGTGCCTATTAACCAATTCTAAGAACTACTATAATAGAATATTTTTAAAAATAATAGTTATTGAATTCCTAAAATGTGAAGGAACCTACCAAGGTACCAAATTTTTATGAAAGCACCATTTTACAATTTTCGGGCTATCACAAATATTAGTTACCTTAAATACTAATTGCTAAAATAGTAAGTGAGGTTCAACAATCGAAAATAGCAAAAAGAGACTAAGACAAGAACCAAAACAAATTATTACTATTTAGAGATATTTAAGGCCCCTACATCTCTTTGGATTACATCTCTATTTAATGTTTAGTCTTGAAACTGGTTCACAATATTTTAAAGCTAGTTTCAAAAGTATGCATAGCATCTAGAGAATGCTTGTTATAAAATATAAGCATCGAGCTCACTCCTGTGAAATTGTACAAATGTGTGAATAGACCAAAATCTCTAGCAATACATTAAAATATCCTTGAATAGAGATAGAAAAATCTCATGAATGCATGTTAATGGGCATTGTAAGTTGATAAGAGAGGCATAAATGGTTTGAGGGTACTCACCAAAACCCTATACATATAATGTGGAAATTTGAATAGTGAGCTCATTCTTCACTCACTCACACACACACGCACACACGCACAGAGGAAAGAAAGAAAGTTGTATTAATGTCTACAAAAGGCTAAATTGGCCTATGTCAGACCAAAATAGATACATTTGAAGTTTAAGGAACTATCATGTTTCCCAAGTAAAATAGAGAAACTATAATATTAAGGAAAGCATCTACTTGGGAAACAACAAATAACAAAAAATAGTAAAAAAATACTAGGAATCTAATGCAATGTGAAATTGATATGGAGATCAATATCTTCCTAAGAAAGGGAAATCCAAGCTATATTGTAGAGATGGAAGATGATCCATATGTAGCCCATATAGCTGCAAACATGTGTTATCTTAGCATATCAACACTTAGTGTCACCTTACTATGCTAGTTGTGTAGATGACTCTCAAGCAAGTCTAGAGCATCTATATCTCATGAGGTTCGAAAACTTGCGCATGAACTTCACTATTTGGAAAATTGCCTCAACCATAAAAGATAGTTCTCCCTTCTCTACTTTGCCTATCTCATGTGTCACTTAGGAATTACTCCTAATCATCTAGGAGATCATCATAATTAGGGGCCTCTCCATCTTCTCCCATCCATAGTAAGCCTCAACTCCATCTAGTAGTGACTACTTTGCTATGGCTCTCCTCCTATGGTAGATGCTCAAGCTCCAAATAGGAGCTCCATATAACAATGCTCATGTAACCAAAGGGAAGCATGTAGAAGTTATCAAGAGTATCCCTTCCTTCAGTTTGAAATTTGTCCCTACATAGCTTCCTCAGTCAATTGGTTGTAATGTCAAAATCTATGCCCTTTTTGAAATTTTGGACAAATTCAAATGTCTTATGGGATGTTCTCTTGAAATTTGATGTTGCCATCCTTCCACTAGTTGTAGGTTTATTTCTTGGTTTGCTAGCTTCCTTATTGTGTCGATGAGCCTTGGGATGGAAATATTCTCCAACTGTTATTGACTCATAAGAGGTCAAGACTTGTACATCAAAATTCTAGCCCACCAGGAATGAGAGGTATACCTAGAAAATGATGTAGGTATATTTAACCTAAGACCACAAGTTATATGGGTGTGGACCTTGGAATGGTTGTAAATGCATAAGGATGAGGCTTTGTTAATTTTCTATGACTTACTAGGATTTTGAACTTCGGGAAACATGCATATGTGGAAAACTAAGAACAATTAGTCCTCCTATCCTAAGGTATGGGTGTGAATATTGCTCCCTAAGGATGTGTATGATTAGTGCATACGGATGGAATGACTACGAAATGGTATAAGTTATGCACTTAAAACAAGGTGTAGGCATGTGGAACCTAGCCTAAGAGTAAGGATTTGTGTGAGACTTATAGGAAGTGTGATCCTAACCTAAATGCCTATTGGAATAGCCTAAGGGAAAGCAAGGTGTCATGCCCATAGACCATTGTCCACAAGGTGTAACTCATCACCCAAGACTATAAAAAATAGTGGGACTCTAAGGAGACCCTCATAGGTCAGCCAAGATGGGACTTGCAAGCCTAGATGCATTCCAAAAGGTCCCTTTGTTACAGACTTAGAGTGCAAAGTAGCTCGCTCAGTCTATTCAAGGTGACACTCGATTCCAATAGTTCTAGTCTAAAGAAGTCCACTCTATATCGAATGATCTATCCAATGTGGTTTTTAGCTCAATACAAGGCAATTTTAGTGAGACCCAATTTTGTGGTTCACTAATGGCCATTATATTTACTTTGTTAAAGGCTTAGAGTGCAAAAAGTGGCTTGCTTGGTCTATTTAAGGTAACACTCGATACCAATAGTTCTAATCTAAAGAAGTCCACTCAGTATATCGAATGATCTATCCAATGTGGTTTTTAGCTCAATACAAAGCAATTTTACTGAGAGCCAATTTTGTGGTTCGCTAATGACCATTGTATTTACTTTGTTTCAAATAAGAGACTATTTTTTGCTTGTATTCATGTACATAATAAAAAGACGTGAAATGAACATGTGCTAAGAATGTCCAAGCTAAGCATGCTATGATCATAATTAGAAAACTAAAGATGTTTTGGGTGTTTACATGGGAAGCAAGAGGTTGACCCCCCAACTGAAGTTTTCCTATGGATGGGTAGACTTGATTAGTCAAGTGGCTTCTCAATGATTAGGATTTAGTGTTGAATGAAACCTTTCTAGGGTCTAGGTCTTGGAACCTGGCATAGCACTATTCTAGGGGATAGTGTAAGACTATGCCTTATGGATAGAGGGATTGACATTCTACTCTCCCTTATTTCTCACTCGTATTGGACTAAGAACAATACTTTGCTGCTTCAAGTTTTTGATGAATCGTGCAATAGGAGTGCAATAATAACCTTAATTTGATCATTGTTGAGTCATTAGGAACTGGATGCTTGAGCTTGCATCTCAAATCATGGAGCTATCATAGGGCTTGAGTGAGGTGAGCATCAAGGTAAGCTCACTACACTTGTAGGATCGAAGGCATGTCGGCTAGGTGAGAGATAGCCATTTGTGCTCGCTTGAAATGCTTGAAACAATAAGTGGTCTGTGGGTCTTGGTAGTTGAGCGTGAGCTCCCTCTACATTTTGGTTCCATTGCCGGGACCAACGGATTCAAGCTTGAGCACTTGTGCGCTTCAAATCGAGCGTCAAAATAGGGTTCATCCCTGAACCAGTGCTCTTTGTAGGTAGGATATTTGGGAGTTTAATCTTTGAAGCATGTAAGTATTTTTTGTTTTAAATGATGTGGGAAGTAGGAGGAATAATTTTAGTACTTTGCTTGTAATTTTTGTTGCATTTAGAGTAGCCTAGGATTTGGAAATCAAAGCATACCATTGTAGGGTTGTTGTAAACAGGCCCAAAACAGGGGCAAAAATCCGCCAAAAAAGCAAGAGCAAGCACGGGACAACCCTTGGCTATTGGCCTAGGGGTATAAGACCCAAGGAAGGGGGAAGGAAGACTCATTTTCAGTAGAGCAGTGAGAGAGAGAGAGAGAGAGAGAGAGAGAGAGAGAGAGAGAGAGAGAGAGAGAGAGAGAGAGAGAGAGAGAGAGAGAGAGAGAGAGAGAGTCAGGTTTTGTGAGAGGGCACTGCAGGAGTTGACTCCTTGATCCTTGCATAGGGGCATTTCCATCATCCCAAGTGAGCTAGACTGACCCCTGGCTGTTGTTTAACATTTCTGTGAAGTTTAACAGTAGGTGCTTGCAGCCCTAGATTGAATTGAGCAAATTTATACCTTGACAATGAACTCGTCACGCGGAATCGACCCATCCGATTCCCAAAATCGGACAATCGGTGACAATTGCCTTGGGGGCAAATCGGCCCCTACGATTCGGACGACTATAAATCAGACGAGGGAATCAGACCATCCGATTGGCAAAATCGGCCCAGCAAAAATCGACTGTCGGCCCAAGAGAATCAGCCCGTCCAATTTGGCTGCGGTCCGATTTTGAGAATTGGACAAAACCAAAATCAGATGAAGCCCAAAATCAGACGAGCAGTCGAAGCTGATAATTGATCCACTGTCCGATTCTGAGAATCACTTGAGGCTGTATCCAAAAAAAAAACAAAAACCACAACTTACTGGTCCTGCCCCAATCGAGTAGGATGATGCAGCAAAAATCTTAGCGGACCCATGAGTGGGCACTAATTGTGCTTAGAGCCAAACTAGACTAGGACAAAGAGAGTGGAGTTAACACGATAACTGTTTCTTTGCATTTGCACATCACTCTAATATGAACACTTGAAGTGCACTGAAGAAAGTTGAAAGCCTGATTTTGCACCATGCACAGAAAAGACACCACACATGTAGTGTGTGAATATAAGTTGAGGATTGGTTGCAATAAAAAGGAACACACTTAGAGATAATAACAAATAGAACCTACTAGTAGGAGATGACCCCAAACATAGAATGGAACCTCGGACCATGAGACCACCAAGAAGGGCAAGAAGCGAGCGCCATTGGAACCGCAACTGTCCTCGACCTGCTCAACCTCATAGGTAGCCTAACGGATGTTAGCATGGCCTAAACAAGCACGAACTTCGGAAACAATGAGCTAAACGTGAGGGACTTCTTGATTGAGATCCAACAAATGATAGGGCAATATGACCTGCAAGTAAAGGTAGATCATCAAGGTAGGCCAATCCAGGAGATCATAGCCGAACCTTGAGGAAGAGAGAAAGCTAGCACGACAGGCGCTGCAGTGCATGGCAGCATACAATCAAGAGCAATGAGCTAGGAACTTGCAACGAGACATGGAGATGCAAGAGGCCCATCGAATACTAGCTCTAGCCAATAGGAACCGAACAAGACCAAACACAGAGAGGAAGAGAGTGCTAGAATCAAATCTTACGTTGAGCAAGCTTCTCACGAAGCGGCTCTTAGACAACACTGCTGCAGAGCGGAGTGGAGCAGCTTTGGAAACCTCATTGCTAGTAGGATTAGGAATCAACCAATGCTCCAGGAGCCAGTCGAAAATCCTTGCAGTTGCAAAGCAACTAGATAAGTGTCAACCTAGTGATAACCCATATAGCTTTGTAGAGCAGTTCGAGCAAGTCTGCAAGGCAAATGGCCTCACTAACCTCACTCAATGCGCACAAGCTTTTGGCTTTGCCTAGGCAATAAGGGTTGAATGTGGTATACTAGCTTAGACGCAATGGATAAGACCAATTTCAATGACCTCAAGAGTCTCTTCATCAGTAAATTCTCTGAGGCAGGATATTTTGATAACCTCATAGTCAAATTGATGAATGTCAAGCAAAGGAATAAGGAAGACATTAGGGACTACGTTACTCATGCACGGAGTCTCTTTAAGAGGATCTTGACCAGTCCAATATGTGGAGGAGGCAAGTGAAGAGGAAGCCTTCATGAACCCTTACATCTTGTACAACGAAGAGGGCAACCCAATCCTTATGGATTATAGATTGGTGCCGGTGATGGCGTTAGGAACAGATAGAGGTAGAGGCTTGGGTTAGCAATCCCTGTTGGGGGTAAAGGTGCCTCTACCTAGCTGCTTGTGTATTACTACACTGACAGTACCTGCTACTGCACACTCCAGGTGGTGGGCGCATGTCAGCGTCTCTTTATTCTTTATTCTTTTAGTGACAGTTTGAATAAAGGAAGGCCCAGTCATACATTGTGACTGTTGGAGTTCCCATTTGTGTCTCTCTCTCTTCTTGCTCTTGCTCTCCACCATAGCTCACTTCCAAGCAAGCTTCGATCCTTCTCACCTTTCAACTGGTATCAGAGCTTTGGATTAGAGCTTGATCATGGAGCTTGGGCCAATATTACTTCAGCCCAGATTGAAGACCTAGAGCTTGGAGCTTCAATGCCAGCCATGGCTTCTTCCCTCGAGGTAAGATTTCATCTCCTACCTCTCCGCGGCCCTCATAGGATCTTTGCAGGTGATCCTTGGCTTCATTGGGTACCTTGTATGCCTCCATTTGCCCCCTTATCCTCAGCATAACCAATAGGCCCCACAAGTAGCTCACAATTTTTTTTGCGCTTGTTTTAAAATCTGGCTCAAAATCCCATTTTTTTCTCATATCTCAGGCATCTGAAACCCGATTTAAGCAAGGTAAGAGTCTAACTTGGGGTTTTGGCATGCTCTAGATGCGATGGTGATGTCAGATCTGCCAAATTCTGATCATAACAATTTTTGCAATAGATCTAAGTTGATTTACAACAAGAAAATGTCATGCTCTTAGCTTATGTGATGCTCCCAAGGCTTGGTATTTGATGCCCAGATACTTTGGGGATGTTTGCCTGAAGGGGAGCTACGGAGCTCTACCCCGAGACCTACGGACTGCTTATTGATCAAGCGTTTCAAGCCGAGCGGCCATGGCTACCTCTCACATAGCCGATGCGCAATGCCTACCTTACGGGTGTAGTCAGCTTACCTTGATGCTCGATCGAGTTCCCTTCTCTCTCTTGCACTCTAGTAGCTCCACGATCCTTGCGGCAAGCTCAAGCAACCTCAAGCCCTCTCTGTCAAGCTCCATCCTCCATAGCCACACGAGAAAAGAGAAGAGAAGAGAAGAGAAGAAGAGAAGATGAAGAGAGAAGATGGGGAGCTTCTTCTCCACGATCCCTCACTCTCACACACTCACTCCCTCACTCCCTCACACTCCCTCAATCCCTCACACTCCCTCAATCCCTCACTCAAGCACAAGCAAGAAGGCAAGAAACAAGAGAAGAAGAAGAAGAAGCTTTGGCCACACACAAGAATGATCTTCTCATTCCCTTTTGAACTTTATATACATGCCCTACTTTTTGGGTGGTCATCCCCACTTTTTACATGGCTGGCCATTAGCCTACTAGGCCCTCTTTTCCTATTTCCCACCGTTCTAACTTATCCCATTCCCAACTAGTGCATACAATTTGCGTAGGAGTGAGCTTGGCACTCTTTTACAAGGATTCGGGAGCGCTTTCACAATTAATGGTGTGCTTTCACTCTTTTCTTTTCTCGAGGCGACATTGAGGCCTTCTGGAGAGGTCGTCATTCAAAATTTTCACGATCTGACTTCCATTCGGGGCACCTTTTCCTTCCTTTTTCCTGTGCCCTTTTGGTTATCTCCTTTTCCATTTTCCCGCTCCTCTGTGCTGTGGTAAACATTACCTCCCTCCTAGTTGAGTGGTGTCAGTTCCATGGTGCTTTGGTGGGGAGTAGTGGGGTAGTTGGGGTTGTTGCTAAGTGGAACTGGTGGGTAGATGACCACAATAAAAAGGTGCTATTGTGAATGAGAGGTGATGGAGTTTGATTAATGATGATCGGGAGAGATTCTGTCGTGCTTTAGACTTCATGAAGATGCTTGGCATTTCTCACATAGTTGTAGCTCCCATTCTGCGATGGCTAATAAAGGTTTTGCATGGGCATCTCTAATCCTGTTCATTGCCAGTCGGCTGTTGAGAACCATGTAGTCGTGCATCCCGTGCTGATCTGAAAGCACTTAATCAATAAGAAATCCGCAGGTCTAGGGGTTTGAACATATATTTAGAGAATATGAGGTTCCAAAATCTATGCCAATGGTGGGTCCATCACTGAGTTTTCCTTCTGCTTGATTTGGTTCAGTCATGGTAGCCATCAAAAGGCATATGGTTGGCTACATCAAGCATATTGGTCCATCCAACCATTGGAGTATGCAAAAGCTCCTGAAGCTGCTGTAGTGGTGTCCTGACCGACTTAGGGAAAATTTCTGGTCATTAGCGGATGTCGTGGGTGATCTTCTTTAGCTGGGTAGCCATTCACTGAGTCACGATCATAGCCTGCAAGAGAAAGTTGTGTACTCCCTAAGGGGTGTGTCTGTCTCATGGTGTGGTGTAAGTGCATGTGTAGTGGAACTGGAAGATGGGTCTAACCTTGGGTAAGCCCTTGGGAATGTCCCACACTTGAGGACCCAATTCGTGTGTTGTTGGAGGTGCAGTGTAAAACTTAGGGTGACAGGTCTGGAAGTCCTGCTCTTGATGTGCTCGAAGCGTGAAGTGGGGGAGGGGCTAGGTGTAAACCCTAGGTGTAGTGAGTGAAGTGAGCCCTCGTGCTTTTTTCTTATCTATTTTTCTTTTTCTTCTCTTTTTTTTTTGAAGAATTGCATACAAGGAAGATGTCCTGGCTAATGCCTATCACCTTCAGCTGGATTACGAGGCGGTCACAAGCATTGGGATAGGAATGTGCGACTTTGTAGATATTCTTTAATACCGGCCCGGGCCTTCAGAGGTGCGGATGACAAGAAAGGATGATTGCACCTCGTGAAGCGGGTATCACTCATATCCTCTAAGATTTCTATGCAAAAGGAGGGAAGCAGGGTTGCCCTCATCATTAGTCTAGTCATGGCTCTACTATCTATCCCTAGGTTGATGTCAAAAAAGAGTGGAGGGAGGTGGGCTTCCTCGGTTGTGGATCTCTGCATTAGTAGGAACTTGATAAGCCTAAGATAATTACAGGTAGTTAAGAAGGCTGGATTTGGGCAAGAAGAAAAATCTGTGAGGAAGCGATTGATAGATGGGAGGAGATCCTCTAACCTAAAGACTAGGCCTTCCTTGGGGCTCCGGGCATTAACATTATATATATTAGGAAAGTCAAAATCCCCATGAATATTTCGATCATAGTCAACTCCATGCCTATGGGGGTAGGGCATGTAGATGGGGTCGTTGCGTTCTTCAGGGAGCGAGCTGCAAAAGGCGGTCCAGGTGTCAAAACTGGTATCCCAAATCCTCCTCCGCCACTTCGGCTGTGCCTCGTAGCCTTGGATGATTTTGGGAACCCTGTTTACCTTGTCTTGCCAGTAGTCTTTAGGCTCTTGCCTCCATCTGGTTATTATGAGGCTTATTTCCTCTATCCACCTGTTTGCAAGATCATTAGCCAGATCCTTGATCTTGGCTAGAATACCTAGAGGCAAAGCACAGTCCAGAGAGCGTGGATAAGCAAATGAAAGTTCAAACGGCCTCATATGGAACTCCTGTGATGCCATATGACCAATTCCTGAGGCCAATCGATAGGATGGGGATCCCTCCATAGTGGCATAGGCTCTTCATGGAATTGTCTTGGCAGTGATCGTGCTTTGCATTGGGCTTCTGCTAGTTCTTTTCTTCTTCTTCTAGCTACCACAATGTGCTCGGGCATATGGGCATCTTCGGGCTCTTCAGGCGGGAGGTCTGGTAGAGGCGGACTGGGCATTCTTTGTTGCTCTTCTTCGGCATCCTGCTCAAAGTCCGGACCCTCTTTGACATTCTGCTCGAAAACTGATGGAACTGCTTGTGGTGGTGGTGGTGGCTGCTCATACTCTTCAAACCCAAGTTCCTTAAGCTCAATAATGGAGAGGCAAGCATGGTGTAGGTAGTGAAATTGCTGCTCTTTTGTGATTCTTGTGCCTGTTGGAAGCTCCCGTTCTTGAAGGCCATACTTTAGTGCTCGGGTGGTCAGTTCTAGCTTCCTTCTTACCTTCTCCACAGAATCATTGCCCTCTGTCTGGGTGATGTGTAGTACTGTGCTAAGGAAGGCTTGCCTTTTGTGTGTTGGCACATACATCAGCAGCTTCTACCCTAGGCTCCGCAAGCACTCTCTCCCACTCAGCCACCACCGCCAAGCATTCTGTTAAATCCCTAACTCTTTCAAAATTGTTTCTTTTCCACTCACTGGCTCTCTCATCCATCTTCTTTCTTCCCTCCTCTAGCTCACTTGCCAAGGTTGTCACAACTTGCTGCTGCTCATTTGTTAAGAACCAGAGTTGGTTCCTTTCCCTAGATTTTTGAGCCAGTTGTTCTTCAGCAATTTCTTTTGCCTGATTTGCAATGCTAAATCTTTTTGTTGCCTCAGCAAATAGCTCTAACTTATCTTGCACAAGCTACTCGTGACTTTGGATCTATGCGAAGTGCAATCTTCTTTGGGTGAAGGCCATGGCCATGAGGGCCTCTATGTCTCCCTTGGTAATCTCCAATGCATCTTGCAGTCATTGTGCCTCATTCTGCAGCCTTTGTGCTTCTGTTGCAGGAACTCCGGCCTTTCCTGTTCTAGGAACTCTACTTCCCTCTCCAATCTGTCTTATTCTTCAAGTTCATACCATAGCCAGAAAACTATGGCATCTTCTTGTTGCTCACTTGGCTCGCCCTCCTGAGCTTCTATCTGTCTATACCTTTCCAGTCCGGTAGTTCTCTGTTGCAAGTCAGCATATTGTTGCACTAGTAACTTCAAGCTTCGTTGTCCTGCCACCAGGTTTTTCTCTTCATCTTCCAACCTTTGTCTTAGGCGGCTCTCATTGTCCTAGGCTTCCTTGGTCTTTGCTTCCGGCTGATCTTGTAGAGTTTTCACTTCCCTTCTTCGGTCGACTCCATGCTTTGAAACTTCGAGCCTTAAGGCTGCCGAAGTTTCCTTTTCTTTCTCTAACTCCACCAGGGCTATCTTCTTTTCTTTTTTTGCCTTGTCCAATTGTGCTAGAAGCTCAGCCACATAAGCATCATACTTGGCACCAGATGGCATGGGAGTAGGGGCTGTAGTGGTTGATGCCTCTAGCTTCTGCCATTTTGGATCTTTCCTAAACTCGGCATCTGCAGCAGCGGACCTTTTTGCTCCGACTTCTGGTACAATTTCAACCACTTTACTGATAAGTAGCTGCATCATGTTCATCAATTGGGCCGTGTCTAGAGAGGGCATGGGTTGCGGGGTGGTTGTGGTTGTGGTGTCAGTTGGTACTGGCACAAAGGAGGAAGGCAGGGGGTGCAGCAGGGACTTGCCCTTGCCTACAACTATTGGGGTCGTTTCCACATTGCCACTTGCTTCAGCTTCATGGCGGGGACTCAAAGGATCGATCTCTCCTCCCCCATGGGTTTCTTTGACAGATCTATGAGTGGCCTCTGCCAATTCAGCAAGTTCTTTCATTCTTAGTTCTTCAGCTTCCTCCTCTGCCCTTCTTTGCCTCTCTTCTTTAGCCCTCTTTGATTCTTCTCTACTTTTTTCGAGTTCTTCCTCTTCTTTTTTCCTTCATTTCTCCTCCACCCTTCTTGACTCTCTTTGAGCCCTCTTCACCTCGGTTCACTCTTCTTTGCTCAGTCTTTCTTTCTTCTCCTTCTGGCTCTTGTCACTCTTCTTTTGCTCTCATGGTTTAGCCGTTTGAGTAGGTGGTACCTCCGGCTCTCCTTTGTCACTTATTGTCCTTTCACTCGAGCCTTCTTCCTCGCAGTGAGGTGAGCTTTGATGCACAGCTTGCTCTTCATCTACACCAGCATCCTTGATAGCCTCATGGATTATTGCCGTCAGGACACTGCCATATCTGATTGTGGAGGCTTTCAAGGCAGTCTTTTTCCTTGAGGATCATGCAGTAGAAGCAGGAGACTCCCCACCAGCTGTTGCGGCTGGATCTAGGAGCGCAGCTGAACTCTTGATAGTTTTCTGCACAAAACCGTTCCAATCCACCTCCTCTGGAACTCCTGTAGCGATGCTCTCTACTAATGGCACCCCGATTTTGTTCATTAAAGCGTTGTATCTCTGTCCTGAGAAAAGGGCGTGGACCATTTTAGCTTACATCTGTGTTGCGGGGTCTGGAATATCAGCCAAACTGATTCCATCCACTGTGTGCACGTCATCTTTTTTGACTCCCATCATGGTATATACATCTCTTCTTGGGCGCCTCTCCTTCTTGGACACAAGCCCCAGGGCTTTCTCGACGATAGCTGCATTAAGGGGCACTTGCACCCTTCTTTCCTGGTCATTAGTCCTTACCGTGATCGTGCCATAGCTCCTACCTTCATCAAAGCTCTTTAAAAAGTCAGTGCACATGCTGTAATCTACAGCTTGCCTAACCTTTTCCACATACTTTCGGAGGTTGCATTTATCCACCAACTCCTTCACTACCGGCTCTTCCAAGATGGCATCATCTAAATTCAGGGTATGTTTGAATGTGAACTGGCTAAATCCACGTGTCTCAACACTTATCCCATACTTTGTTAGCTCCTCTTCAGTGAATGGAAGTTTACCCCCCTTTTGTTGTCTTGCCATGGTAGGTGCTTATCATTACACCATGCCAATATTAGCATTATGAATTGACTCATCACTAACAAAAACCCAAGAAAGAATGCGTGTGACAATTGCCGTGCTGCTTCAAAGGTATGAAACTTGGAAATAATTCAAAGGCAGCATCTATTTCCTCCTTGCATTCTTTCCTATTTAAATTCAATTGATCATTTTCATCCATCACTACACCTTGCTACATCACTTGGCTCTCACTTTGCTCCGCTCCCCCCCCTCTCCCTTTCCTTAAGTTTTAAAGGAATTCTTCCTAGGATTAGCAAGGGAAGAAGGAGGACTCACATGGACTTTGTGGGGCGAGTTACTTGGCCAACAGCCAAGTATAGAGGTTAGGGTTATATTCAAGCTAGGCATAACGATCAAGTTCACATGGTTGTATGGAAGCTTGGGTGATATAGGTCAAGACATCATGAAAGATGTCCTTGGAGTTGAGGCAGCTAGAAACGTGCAAATCCTCTTCCGTAAGGAATTGGTCAATGCAAGGGTAGGCTAACACATGGTCATCTAAGTGTATGTTGCGTGTAATGGCAAAAACCCTAAATGAAAGAGGTGCCACATAAGTAGGATCGTATTCAATTGTATTGATTGCCCTTCTTTGCTCGGCATTGGTCATGATGCGGCAGCCTTTTTTCTCCCATTGGAGTCGCAAGGCATACCACAGTTGTAAGAACGAAGAATCAGAGCTGGCAAGATGCGTGAGCTCCTCCAGTTCTTGTTCAGGTGAGCAGGTTTGCGGTACGAGGTAATTAGTCTTCTAAGAATGGTTTGCTCTTTTGAGATTTCTTCATTAGCGATTAATTCAGCGGCAATTTTGGGAAATTTGATGGTCATAAATTCGTAGTCTTCCCAAGTGCATGGCAACGTATGAACATCAGAAGCAAGGGGTTCATCGAGAAGTCCTATGTCAAGCCTCCCATAGCTCTTAGTGAATGTGGTGAAGGTGTTATCTAGCACCTTGATGAATGTCACTACGTCATCTCCCGAGGTCTCAGTAAGATCCTTGGCCACTGAAAGGAAAGATCTTCTTTCATAACCTGCTGGTGGTGATGGTGCAATTGGGATGGACAGTGGTGACTCCATTGATGGCGTCACAGATGGGACTTTGCACTCAGAAGCACTTTGAGATGCTACAGGGGGCTCCAGTGGCATAGGAGATGTTCTACATTCTATCTGAGCCAGCATGGGGGTGATCAACTCCTCTGACTTGGATAATTCTGGGGTATCTAGCTTTGGATGATAAATGTGTTGGGATTCATTAATCACAACCATTGTTGGTCCAGCTTGCTTTGCAGCCTGGGCTTTGTAAGTGCAAGCCTTTCTAGCTAGAGTGAGGTTGCTTAGAGTTGAGCCTCTTGAATGTCCACTCTTAGGCACCCATATCCAAGGGTTGCCCTCATAGTATCCTTGTGCTTGTAAGAGATCTTTGGGGATCCATTGCAGCATGGTCGTGCGCCTACGTCGATACCGTCTGAGCTACCTCTTAGGCTATGACTGATAGTTTTTGCATTTAGAAGCATGTTTCCGCAGTTTACAAGGAGGTGGCCCCTATCATTTTAGCACCCATATGAGTGTGGAATCCTTGGCCTTGTGAACGGACTTGATGGGCTTGGTTCTAGCAGTTTGAGCGTGGGGTGAGATATCACAGCCCTTCTCCTCCCTAGGCTTGGTCATAGGCATGGTCGTAGGGGTCTCTATCGGTGGCTTTGCAATTGTAGAAGGATCAAGATAACCCTTGCTGAAAGTAGTCACTATGCACACATTGCCTATAGCAAGATGGATGAGATCTAGGTTATAGTCCACATTGCAGTTCATCTAGTTTTTAAAAGTGCGACCTAGTAGTGACTTATTACAGGCCCCTTTAGTGTTTGGCAACACGTAAAAGAAGACCGGTATACTTTCAGACTTGATAGAGACAGCCACTTTGCATTTTCCTAAGAGTGAGTAAGTGTTGCCCCCAAATGGGCTGAGTTTAGTGTTTGTGGGCTATAATTTAGGTTGAACAATGCGTGTCCAATGGTCATGCGTCAAGATATTATAGTCAGCACCTTCACCGATCAAGGCATCAAAAGAATACGTCTGTTCTTCAGTGACCGTGATTCGTAGGTAGGCGGGTGCCACTGCTTCTTCATCTTGATCTGTCAATTCAGTAATAGTGGCCATGCAGACGTTGACAGGGGCTTCAAGGATAGGTGGCTCGTGCAATGGATGGGAAGGAGGATAGTACTTTTTCATGCAACTGCCATTGAAAAGCCTATTCCTTCACCTTCGAGCGTCTCCAATTCAACATTGCCTGTTCTACTAATTGTACATACTCGGAAAGGTCCTAGTCCTTGAAATTTCATTTTCTGTTTGTGACCCTTCATAGAGTATAGTAGAACGAGGTCCCCTTGATCAAAGTTCGCAGTGCTCCCACAAGAACTTCATAGTGGTTCTAGCGTCGTTCTTCCTAGTGGCTCTTGCCTCTGTCCACTTCGTCTCTGGCCACTTCGTCAGGTAATCAGTTGTTGCCACAATGATGTAGCGTGCCTGGGAGTACTGTGCCATAGGACTGATAGGTCCAATGAAGTCAATGCCCCATTTTTTGAAGGGTTGTTGTGCTATTACGGGGGTCAATTCCATCTTATCCTTGCGCACAGGCGCCTTAGTCCTCTGACACTCATCGCAGTGTTTTACAAATTTAGCAGCATCACGGAATAGGGTGGGCCACCATAGTTGGGATTGTAGCACCTTACGGGCTGTTGTATCCCCACTAAAGTGTCCTCCAGCTATTCCACCATACGCTTCTCTCAATACATCATCCATCTCGTGCTCTCACACACATCTACGAAACAAACTGTCTTGTCCTAGCCTATAGAGTTGGCTGGCGATCAGTTGGTATGGCTGGATCTTTAAGATAAGTCTCCTTAGCCTCGCCTTCTCAATAGGTCTCTCAGATAGACTATTCTCTAGCACTTGAACTACATCATCAGCCCAATATGGCGTCAGATCAGCTCTAAACAAGTCTCTTTCGCTAGGCAAGCCAAAGAGATGAGCGTCCGGTAGGTCGTTAGGTATACCTTGTCCAACAGCTTCTCCTGTGGGTATGCGGGACATGTGATCAGCCATGTAGTGTTGATTTCCCTTACGTACAACCATAAAGAAATCAAATTCCAACAAGAGAAGTAACCATCTAGCTATGCGACTTGTAGCGCACGGCTTGTTCACGAGATAAAGCAAGGCTTGATGGGCAATGAAAAAGAGGAAGGGGGTGGCCAACAGATAATGCCTAAATTTCTTTACAGCAAACACCATGGCTAACCCTTCCCTTTTTGTAGTGGAATAGTTCATCTTTGTTTTAGTGAACTGCCTGCTGGCAAAACTCACGGGGTAATCTAGGTTATGCTCACCAAGCTGCATAGAACAATTCCAATAGCAAACTTAGAGGCATCTATGTGTACATGAAACGTTATGCTCCAGTCTGGGGCTCGTAAGATTGGTGCACTGGTGAGAGCCTTCTTCAACTCTTCATATGCATGCTAGCATTCCTCAGTCCACTTGAATACGATCAGCAACTTGTACAATGGTCTAGCAATCAATGCGTAATTCAGTACAAAGCGTCGATAGTATCCTGTATGGCCTAAGAAATACTGAACGCCCTTGTAGTTAATGGGTGGTGGTAGGTCGATAATGACCCTGAATTTTGAGAAGTCAGTGGCAATGCCGTTCCTTGACACTACGTGCCCTAGGATACATTTGTGCTTCACCCAAAACTGGCACTTTAAGGGGTTCAACGAGAGGTTGTATAACCGACACCGTTCAAAGACAGCTCTCAAATTTTCTAAGTGTTCTGCCCAACTAGAGTGTATGCATAAGTCGTCTACGAACACCTCTAGCTCGAGTCTAAGCATATCCTTGAAGATGGTGCACATTAATCGTTGAAAGGTCATAGGTTCATTCATTAGCCCAAAGGGCATAACGATGTAGGTGAATACACCCCACTCCGTGGTGAAGGCACTCTTGTGCCTATTGTCAGGGTGCACTTGCACTTGATTATAGCCAAAGAAGTCATCTAAGAAGCTGTAGGCTTCTTTGCCGACTACCCTCTCCAGCATGTGCTCGGTATACGGTAAGGGGCAGTTGTCCCTCTTCATAGTGGCATTAACTTTCTTGTAATTCACGTACACTCAAATTTTACCATTCTTTTTCATAATGATCACTATAGGTGATGTTGAGAAATCAAATGATGTATGCCTAGAAGAGGCTTTGTATAAGAGAGATTACAAAATTTGTATGCTTCAGGATGCTCTAGGAAGAGATGTCCAAAATCCCATAAGCACAGAGAGGAACAGTGGTACTATCCAAAAGCTATATAAGCATGTACTTGACACTCATTTCAATGGAATGGTACTTTCATTTTGTGTCACTCAAGATTGTGTTTATGAGTCCAAGCTAATCTATCTTGGAACCTAATTCACTTGAGTTACAATCCCTCACTTTGAAAATGTATTGTATGTTTAACTTACGTCCACCATAGCCAACTAGCTCTAGATTCGTGTTTCTCAACATGGTATCAGAGCCATGGCTAAGCTAGTTAGCTAGTGTGTGTCCTTTCTCAAATCTCATTCTTTATCATCTCCTCTATTCCTCAAAGCCATCTACCATTGCATACGAGGTTAAGGAGCCCAAGAGGTCCAAGGTCATAGAGCTCAAGACAGGAAGGCTGGTCTTTAGCTAAAATTGGTTTGTGGCTAGTATCAAGCAAGAGGGCAAGCTGAGCTAGTTCAAGCTTAGCTTGGAGCTTGCTTTGGAGGTGATAGATACAATGAAAGCCCTTCGTCTCCAAGGATTGAAGCACTACAAGGCAGTTGCTATTCTAAAATAGCATAAGAATCCCACCGAGTTTTTTTCAAACTCCTGGCCTTGCTTGAAGTTGCCTTGCTTTGAAGCCATCACTGAGGCTAATCTACAGACATTATAACAGGCCTGCTGGTTCAAAGAAGTAGGGGGAACAATAGAGAAGAGAAAGAGATAGAGCCAAAGCAGGTTTATCCATAGTCCCATGAATGGATTTCCATCACTATGGATTACTACAAGCTACTCGGAGTCTCCAGGAACGCGTCTACAGAGGACATTAAAGCGGCATTCTGCAAACTCGCCATATAAGCCCACCTGGACTGCCTCTCGCAGGCCTCCCAAATCGGACCAGCAGTGCGCTCTGCTACACGCCACTCTCAGGAAATCTCTAAGACCTACCAGGTCTTGAAGAATGACAAGAAGTATGTCATTCAATCTCAGCTAGTCACGAACTGTGGATCCTGTTGAAGCCTGAAAGGGAAGCCCTCATCACAATCGGTATCAACAGATCAAAAGATGCCATCAGATCAATTGCGAGCCACAGAGAAGCGACGCGTGCAATTTGTCATTTGTTCTTAACCTTATCCTAAGGTTCACAAAATCAAAAAGGCCTCTTTCACACCTATTCACACCCTCTCTATTGAACCTCTTTTCACACTAAACTATTTTGGACTGAAATTTATTTGCATTGAAGAAGTCCTATTGTTCTAGTCATAATCTTGATCTCAAAAGTGAGTTTATGCTTCAGTGAATTAAAATCCTTATAAATCTCTAGTTTATTGTAAAAGGATAGACACTGCCCGAGAGTTCTCGTGGTAAGACCTCCTACTAAGATAACTGAAGTAGAACATATAGCAAAGTTTAATGGTGAAGGCTTCCATGGCTGGAAGGAGAAGACCATGTACCATCTTATGCGGAAAGACTTGTGGGACCTGTTTGAAGATGATGCAGACAACAAGAAGGAAGATGATGAAGACGGGTTTGTTGAAGAAGACCAGTTCAAATCCAAAGAATGGAAGAAGATGAATAATAAGGCACTAGGCATCATTGCCTGGGGACTAAGCGATGATGTGCTGCATCATATATCTGGCATTAGAAATGCTAGAACCACATGGGAGGAACTTGATAGAACGTTTGGTACTCAAGCAAAGAATTCAAAGGTAAAACTTCTCATGGAGTTTTATAAACTGGATATCAAAGACAACAATTCTATGACCATACACATTAATAAGTTTAAGAGTTTAAAAACTCACCTTGCATCTCTTAAAAAGAATATTGAAGAAGATGAAGTAATAGCTGTACTGCTTGCAAGTATAAACAAGGATCCATATGAGAACCTTGTGTCCACTCTAAGTAATGTTCCGAGTCTCTCACTCAAAGATATTGAGCACTCAATGCTTGATGAAGAAAGCAAGTTTAAAAGCAAAGATGTAAAAGAAACTAGCCCAAGGGAAAACCTCTTATACACTAGTGAAGCTACTGGACCCAAAGGAAGAGGTCGAGGATTCAACACCGACAACAGGAATCGGATGACATGTCATTATTGTGGTAAAACTGGTCATATTGCCAGTGAATGCTTCCACAAGAAAAGAGCACAGCAGATGCAGAATAACCACCACCAAAATCAATTCATGAATGAAGAAGAAGAAAAAGATACTTCCGCTACCATCAACAACTATGACAAATTGTTTTAAGGAATATGTTTTCCTTAGTGGATTTGATCTATAAAACCCTTGCCAAGATGTAAAGTCTCAAGCTTTAACTTGACTAGGCTGCCTATGAGCTAGTCTTCCGGGCCATGTTATCATGTAGGGGGGGCAAAAGCCAGCAAGTGTAGGGACTCATCATTTGAGGGGGGGTGTTGAGAAATCAAATGATGTATGGCTTTGTATAAGAGAGATTATAAAAATTGTATGCTCTAGGATGCTCTAAGAAGAGATGCCCAAAATCCCATAAGCACAGAGAGGAAAAGTGGTACTATCCAAAAGCTATATAAGCATGTACTTAACACTCATTTCAATGGAATGGTACTTTCATTTTGTGTCACTCAAGATTGTGTTTATGAGTCCAAGCTAATCTATCTTGGAACCTAATTCACTTGAGTTGCAATCCCTCACTCTGAAAATGTATTGTATGTTTAACTTACGTCCACCATAGCCAACTAGCTTTAGATCTGTGTTTCTCAACAGGTGATACCCAATCCGTGTGCTCAATCTCATATATAAATCCCACCTTCAGGAGCTTATCCATTTTCTCCTTCACTGCATAGGCATGTTTGGGATTCATAGGGTAAGGTCGTTGCTTTGTTGGCACCGCATCTAGAACCATTGGGATATTATGGGTCACAACCCTAGGATCGACTCCTTTAAGTTCCTCCAAGGACCATGCAAACATGTCGACATACTCTCGTAGGAGAGCAACAAGTTTAGCGTCCTCATCCTTGGTCAAGTTGTCAGCAATGAACACAGGTCGCTTCTCGCCTTCCCCTGGCAAGTTGACTTCCTTGACCTTGGCGGGTCCCTCAATTAGCTCATTGGTTTGCCCTTGTCTCTTTGCTCCTAGCAGAATCACCACTCTATCACCCTTCTTAAGTTTTGTGAAGCGTTTGGGGAGATCCTACGGCTTCTTTTGCCTCTCTACTTATGAGTCCTTAGTTCGCTTCCTGACCTCCTCCTTTAACCGTCTGTGCCTTAGGTGGACTGGCAAGTCCCCTTTGGTGCATCTGACTTTAGAGGGTTGGGGTATTTTGGGATCACTCTCCGTACCGACTTCTGACTCCGAGTTAAACTCACATCCCTCGTTTGAGGAAGGAGTTTCGCCAGGGGGTCGTAATTTAGTAGGTGTATCCATCTTAAGCACTGGAACTACCAATGGTTGCGCCACTCCTGCCTGCTCGTAATCCATGGCTCCTATGTGCTCCAACCAGGATCTATCGCACTCCATCCGCATGACTCCTCTTTCATTCCAGCCAACCCTTTCCCTTCTAGGCCTAGAGTCTGCCTTGATTTGTTCGATCGTTCTCCCTTCAGTGTCATATTCTATTGTGTCTAACTCTTCTTCACTCTCATCTCCAATAGAGCGGCAGTCCTCATACTTCTCATCATCAGAGTCTTGCCCCTCTAACTGATCGTCATCCCCCAGGCTTTCCTCTCCAATCTCCTTTTTGTCAGTGTCTAAATCCCAATTGTATAATAGGTCCAGATCGTGAATTTTGGTCCTTTTCCACTCAGGCTTAGCCAAAAGATCACTTAGGGGTTTTAGATTGGCAGCCATGTTGCCCTTCAGTTTATCGGTCAAGTACTCTATGATTTCATGAAGCTCAAGCTTGTTCGTGGGGATATAGAATGAGACCGATTTCCCTGGGTTACGTGAGCTTCCTACCATCATGCAGAGTGGCACGATGGGCTCCCTTGCTGGCTTGGGGATTTAGCAGCTTGCTTATATATCTCTTCCTCATCTGAGAATGGTAGGTCAATGGTTGCCAAGACATGCATCCAATCCCACTCATCCTCAGGGCAAGGGATGTACTTGATCAATGACCCAGATGGTTTGCTTGCTTGTGCATCACCTTTTAGCATGGTTGAGATAGCATCAAGGTCGGTTGGGGTAGTCTTCCAGGTATCCATCTCAACCCTTACCGCTTCTGTTCTATTCCCCAAGAAGATGAGATTGTTACCCCAATCTTCAATAACTTGAGCATTCCTCATCCAGGGTCGGCCTAGCAGTATGTCCTAGTCCTCACTCGCCAGCTCTTTAGGACCCCAAATGGTCTGACCTTCATTTCGTTGGCCAATGTGACATTGAACCTAGCCGTTTCCATGGGTGGGTTTCCCCAGGCCTATAGAACTGCGTGGCTCAAGACACTGATATCGACGCCTGTGTCTACGATTCCTTTTCGTGTTACATCCCCCAAGGCTAAGATAGGTAAGACTACATGTATCTCAGTGCCTTCCCAGAAAGCATTGACATGCAGTGACCTTGGAACTGAGTGTAGCGTTAGGTTTGGAATCTGTGTGACTGCATCCTGCTCTTGCAAGTCAGCGGCAGTGTGCTTCTCTTTTCCCTCCACCCAGTGCTTTAATTCTTGCCATAAGGAAGGGTGCTGCCGAAGCATATCTCCTAGGCTCAAGGTTACTGGTGTGGTTACTAAAGTGGTGAGGAGGTTGCTGGGTGGTTGCCTTCCTCCTTGGTCAGCACTCTTTGGCCATATGTCTTGGTTAGCTTGCTGACATGCTTCTTCCTGGTCTTGTCTCTGTGGCATCTCATGTGGTGTGAGCGCATTCTCCGATTGAGGTCACGACAGTGAAACATGTGTACTCACACTAGAGAGGTCTTCAATTTAGCCTTCCAGTATGGGCTCTACGTCCTTAAGGTGTTCTTGGGCATCCTTGACCCACTCCTTGACTTTGGCTATAGCCTCGAGTTGCCGTTTGGGGTGGGGGTATTCCGCTACCTTGGCACTCCCTAGTTCTACTGTCTTAGGAGCTGAGGTCTCTACCTTTGCATTAGTGACCCTCTTTCCTGTCACTAGCGTTGTAGCTTTCTCAGTCTTAAGGGTAATCTTTGCGTCTATTCTCTTTCTCCTTCTCCTCTGGCTTTTCTTTCCCAATGAGGCTGCATCTAGGTTACTTGGCCCAAGCAATGAGATGCCTACATGGTTTGTCTGTGCTCACATCATATCATGTAGTGGGATGGGTGTATCCTCACTGTCAAAGGTCTCCACACCAAACAACCCCAAGGGTACTAAGGGCACATTGGCAGAACTAGTTGATGGCTTCCGTTTAGGACAGTTAGGAAATAAGTGTGTGATTCCACACTCGGTGCATTGAAGGTCAGCTTTTTCCTTGTTTGCATGTTCCTTTTCTGGGCAGCGTGATGAAATATGGCCTGGATAATCGCAAGTCCAGCATGAGATTGGATCTTGGCTTGGTCCTCCAAAGCCTTTGCCTCTTCCTCTACCTAGTGCCATCACCGGTACTGGTCGATAGTCCATTAGGACTGGATTTCCTTCCTCATCATATGATATGTATGGATTCACGTAGGTCTCCTCTTCTCTAGGTTCTTCCACATAGTGAACAGGAGCGTCACTCGGTGGATGGGTTACATAGGGCCTTGGTAGTCTAGGTATGCCTATTGGATTCATCTCTAGCCTAAGAATGGCAAGTCTTGTGTCATTTGGTGCTAGAAGTGCCAATTGGGCTCCCCTACCAAAGAGGTTAGGTGGCCTGTTGCCTAAATATGGAGGGTTGTATTGCTGCGCATATGGGAATCTCCTTGGCAGTCTGCTGCAATGTAATGCGTCATGACCAAACCTACCGCAATTCGAGCACGGCCTAGATCTAGGATCTTGGCACTCGGCTAGGAGGTGGTTACCGCCACAGTGTATACACTGCACATGCGACCGCACATGTTTCCACTTTTGGTCTTGCAATCGTGCAAGCTCCATTCTCACCTCAGCCAACTCCTGGCCTTGGTCAACACTCTTTCCCTTATCCTGTATGCTAGAGTTCTCTCTCTCTCTCCTGAAACTGTTGACCGCTCTGGAGCTCTCTGAATTGTACTGTCCCGACTCATGTTCCTCATGCTTCACTCCCTAAGCTGATCGTCCACCCTTATTGCCCCTTGAAAGACTCTAGCAAACATGTCTCGATGTAGAGTGGAGTTACTAGCCAAAGCCTTGTAGAGCTCCTCGCTTTGAATTCCATTTATAAATACAGTAGACATAGCCTTCTCGTTAGGTTGCTCATTTGCAGGGATCCTCTTGAAGAGGCTACGCACATGAGTGACATAGTCCCTTACGTCTTCCTTTTCCCTCTGACTGACATTCATCAACCAGACAATGATATTGTCAAAGTACCCTGCCTCAGAGAATCTCTTGATAAAGAGGTCCTTAAGATGGCCAAAGTTCATGTGCTCAACTGCATCTAGACTAGTGTATCAAATTCTCCCCTTATCTCCTAAGCATAGACCGAAATCTTGAGAGCATTGTGCAAGGTCCGTGAGACCATTTGCTTCACAAACTTGTTCAAATTACTCCACAAAGCTATATGGGTCATTGCTAGGTTCATACTTGTCTAGTTGCTTTGCTACAATAGGGATTCTAGGTTGCCACTTTGCCCCTTGTGTGACCCCTAATCCCAAGAGTAATGCGGTGGCTAAGGCTGTTGCGCTCTACTCAGCGGACGTATTGTCCATGAGCCGCTTGGCTACGAGTTCACTCAATGATAAGTCAGCCTTTGCTGCTTGTTCTCTCTCTACATTTGGCCCTGCTTTGGCTGCACCAACCAAGGCTAGCACACATCGGGCCTCGTACATGTCTACATCTTGTTGGAGTTTCCTAGCCTTCTACTCATGGTTATAGGAAATTATGCTCTTTAGAGCCTTTCTAATCGCCTTTCTTTCCTCTTCTAGGCTTGCTACCACTTCCTCTACTCGTCTGTCCGGAACTACCGTCCTAATCAACAAGTCGTACTCATTGACTAACTCCTGTACTAAGACTGGGAATTCTCCCAAGTCAAGTCGGTCCTCTCCTTGTCCGCATCGTGATCCTGGCATTGCTCCCACTTCCAGCTCCACAAGGTCATCGATCAATTTGAGTAGCTCCGGTAGCGTCCGATCCTCTATGTTGTCGCCTTTTGGATCTTCGTGTCCTCTTAAGATCCTACTGATGGGGCTCTCAGACACCCAACTATGTTTTGGGATCTTCTCCTAATAGTGGGTTCCTTGATGTTATTATATCTCCTGATGAGTTCCTTGTTATTGAAAGTAGTTGTCAATTTTATTCACAAGTTGTGCTTCGTGCTTTCTAGTGCTCAGTGTGAAAACATGCATTTTCTTTTCTTGTAGTGTACCTTTCGTGATAAAATCAAAAGTGAGGTGCGGATGCAGGAAATGCTCAATGCAAACTCCACTCTTCCCCTCACGTTCGTAGCCTGATATGGCTCTAAGCGCAGGTTTTGGCTGATCTAAGGTCTTACTAAAAGTCCATGCTGCATTCTCTATTCTGCTTCAGGGTTGGTTGGCTGGTTACCAAAAGTCAAGTCAAGTTCTAAATTCGGTCTGTTCAGTGTCTAGCTATTTGGGGTGAATCCTCGGTTATCCTATCTGGTCTCTGGCTTCTAAGGGCTAAATTGGGTTTCCAGGGGGGGTCGGAGATGTGAACAGGGTGGCCAGGACTGTCAGGCATGTTCAAAAAACCCTCTATTTTAAGTTCTGGTGAAGTGGTTCGATTCTCAGAATCGGACCATCCGATTCAGGGAATCTACGGGCTGGTCCGATTTTGAGACTCGGACAGGATGGTCTGATTTTGAGACTCGGACAGGGTGGTCCAATTTTGAAAATCGAACAGTCCGATTTCTACTTTGGTTCGACTTCCCTAGTCAAACAGGGGGTCCGACTCCTACGATAGGATGAGTGGTCCAATTGTGGCGCTAGGACCAATGGTTCGATTCTCACACTAGGAAAAGTGGTCCAATCCTTGCAGTTGGTCCGATTTTGAGACTAGGACACATGGTCCAATTTTGGCACTAGGTCCGACTGCTGGAATTGGATCGGATGGGGTGATCCAATTCTCGTAGTTGGACGGTCCGACTCCAGAAATCAGGTGGTCCGATTCTAGGAATCGAATGGGCTGGTCCGACTGCTCAGACGACAGCCCGCGTGTTGAGATGACAAGCTCAACACATGCGGACATTGATGATGGACCGCCTGGTTAGATGGGTCCGCATGTCTACACTTAGCACATCGGTGGTCATTATGACTCTCACATGGCCACTGACTCATTACTTATTATATTCAGGTTGTTACACCTATCTACAGCTGGCATAGTTATAGCGCCAGTCGACTAGTGTAGTCGGTTATGCATTGTTTGACTTAGTAGGCCACTTTTCTTTATGTTGTATCTTATCTATACTTTGTGTACATTGTAAAGTGTGTGGAAGAAGAAGAAGAAATAAGCAAGAAAACGTTTTGGCCTCCATCTCTCTTCTTGTCTCTTGAGTGAGCTTCTCCTTGTGCATTTTGTGTGTGTTCGGTGCAGCATCTTGAGCAAGTCCCCCCACCACGTGATTCTTGACATGGTATCAGAGCCGCGCCACTGAGAGAGGCTGATTTCGAAGGCTGAAGCAAAGGAGAAGAAGCAAGGTTCGAGCAAGCAAGCCATGGGTAAGAAGTTCTCCCATCCTTCCACTCTTTCTCTTGGATAGTGCTTGTGGAGGCACTGGAAGCAGGGCAGGGCAAAAATCTCAGATTACAGTGAGATTTGGTGTGCGCGAAGAGCACTGTGTATTCTGCAGATAAGCCCTATAGGGCCGTCTCGCAGTTATTTTGGGCATCTGAGGCCGTTTCAGGGCCCATTTTAGAGTCGCAAGGTTGCGGACAGCAGTTTCAGGGTACACTGTGACTTCGACTGTATTGACCGAAAGTGGGTGCATAGGTTACAAATTTCAAATCTGTAAGTTCAAAGGTGTTTACAGTGAGTAAACACAAGGTTTATCTGCAAACAGATTGCAGATTGCATGTATTGTTGAGCAGACAGTGAAAAAGGTTGTCTGGTGTATTGTTGTGCACTACAGGTCAAGGGTTGTAGAAGATTTGCTTGTTGTTGTTGGTATTAATTTTGTGATAATGGCAGAGAACAGTGGAAGCCCCATCATTGAGAAGCTCGACAAGAACAACTACCCATCATGGAAGTTCCGTGTCACGAACTTCCTTATTGGAAAGGGCCTCTACGAGTTTATTTCAGGTGAAGAAAAGGAGCCGGAGGTGAGTGATCCTCCAACTGCAGAAGAGACAAAGGCATGAAAGGAATGGAGTGCAAAAGACAAGAAGGTCGTGTATTGGTTGTCTGCAGTAATTGACAATAATATGTTGGGACACATTAGAAATGCAGAGAATTCATATGCAGCTTGGACCATACTTGAAAGTATATTTTCTGTAAATACAAAGGCACGAAAGATTCAACTCAAGCAAGAGTTGAATACATTAAAGAAAGGGAAGATGTCTATCAATGAGTATGCACTGAAGGTAAGAAGCATTGCAGATGCATTGGCAGCGATTGATGTAATGCCCGATAATGATGATTTGGTGTCATCAACCTTGGGTGGACTTAACAATGAAAAGGCTTGGAAGTCTTTTGTAACTTCCGTATATGTTAGAGAGCCATTCCCAGATTTCGATGAGTTGGTCTCTCTTATGATCACTGAAGAGATCAACATGTAGAGTGAGACATCTGAAAGAAGTGGTGAACAGGTCCAAGCTTTCTACTCCAGTTCAGGAAGGGGACGTGGCAGGTTCTCTTCAAGAGGCCATGGTACAGGACGTGGTAGTGACAACCAGCAAAACAGATTGAATCAGCAATTTGGCGATATGCAGGTTTTAGGAGGTCATGGTAACTTTAGAGGCAGGGGGAGTTTTAGAGGAAGAGGTGGATGGCAGAACAGAGGTTCTAACAACTTTGGTATTGTGTGTCACTACTGTGGCAAAACAGGTCATATTGCAGCCCAATGTTATGCTAAGAAAGATGATATTCGCAGTGGTAAGTTGCAGCAAGGAAACTATGCATCGTCTTCACGACAGAATGAAGACAAAAATGAACGTCTGTTTGTTATGCAGCATATGTTGAATGTTGTTACAGGAAAGGAAACACATGATGATGTTTGGTATGTTGATTCAGGTGCATCCAATCATATGACCAGCCATGCAGAATGGTTTGGAGAGATGTAAAATTTACAAAATGCAGGCTATATTCAGACAGGTGATGATTCATGCCACCCAATTTCACACATTGGAAAAGTTCTCTTGTCCTTGCATGATGGTAAGACAAAGAGTCTTTTAGATATATTACATGTGCCATCTATTACAAAGAACTTGGTGTCAGTGGGTCAGATGGTAGAGCAAGGGCTGCAAGTCAGATTTAATGCAAAGGGCTGCTTTGTAGAAGCCTTCAATGACAAGTGCAGGTTAGTTGCAAAGGGAAGTAGAGTTGGACGTATGTTTACTCTGGATGCTGGAATTCCTACTATGAATGCTGCTATGTATGCTAAGGGAAAAGGTGTTGTTGCAGATACTGAAATTTGGCACAAACGCATTGGATATGCAAATGTACAAAGGCTGAAATTAATGCAGTCCAAAGGGTTGGTTACAGGTTTGCCTACATTTAGAGTTGCAAAATTTCATAAGATATGCGAAGCATGTCAGTTTGGTAAGCAGGCAAGACAACCCTTTTCACATGACAGAGATGTAAGCAGAAATATCCTTGATGTTGTGCATACGGACATTTGGGGGCCTACACAAAATGTATCTCTTGGAGGCAGGTCATACTTTGTCACATTTATTGATGATTATTCTAGAAAGCTGTGGGTATATTTTATGAAGGAAAAGAGTGAAGCTTTTGAGCACTTTAGAACTTTCAAGGCTGCAGTTGAAAGAGAAACATGCTTGAAAGTAAAGTTCTTGAGGTCAGATGGAGGGGGAGAGTACCTCTCGAATGAGTTCAGTGATTTTCTGAGGTCTCATGGGATAAAGAGACAGTTCACATGCAGATATACCCCACAGCAAAATGGGGTTGTAGAAAGAAAAAATAGGCATATTGCAAAAGTTGCACGCGCCTTGATGGCTGAAAAGAATATGCCTAAGCATTTTTGGTCTGAGGCTGTTCATACTGTTGTTTATATTATGAACAAAACTCCCACATCTGCAGTTCATGGTATGACCCCCGAAGAATGTTTAACACGTAAGAAGCCTGATGTCTCAGACTTGAAAGTGTTTGGCTGCATTGCGTATGTTCATGTGCCAGATGAGTTGCAGAAGAAACTAGATCCAAAGGCTAAAAAGTGTGTCTTTATTGGATACTCTTTAGAGCAGAAAGGGTATCGCTATTACAACCCTGTCACATGTAAGTTCAGAGTGAGCAGGGATGTCATCTTTGATGAAATGAGCAGTTGGTATACATCTAGTGGTGATGCATTGGATGATGATGATGATCATGACACTCATGTGCAGGCAGAAAAGCAAGAATCACGGACTCTTAGTGGACTAGAGACATCATCTGGTAGTCCTTGGTCTGGGAGACTAAGGAGTAGCTCTATATCTTCAGGTGTATCTAGTAGCACTACAGGTAAAGACAAAGGAAAGAATAAAGTGTCAGATGGCATTGATGTAGTTCTTGATGGAGACTCCAGTGGCTCAGAGAGCTTGGATGATGAGCTTGGCATTCCTTTAGTGAGGACTCCAGGTGTGCAGAGAGCACATGTTAATGCAAAGACTCCATTGAGTGATCCAGTGGTACGCAGGTCTAGCAGGGTGAGATACCCTGTTAAAAGATTTGGTTTTGAAGGTTATGCAGCTCACCATTATGCTTATATGGTGAAACTAGTTGAGGATGTTGAGCCCACATGTTTTGAGGAGGCTGTTGGTCATGCTCATTGGGATGCAACAATGGATGAGGAGATGGTTGCATTAGCGGCCAATAAGACTTGGGATCTAGTATCATTGCCGAAGGGCAAGAAAGCTATTGGATGTAAGTGGGTTTACAAGATTAAGCACAATGCAGATGGTTCTATTAGTAGGTACAAAGCTAGGCTGGTTGCAAAAGGCTATGCCTAGACATATGGCATATATTATGATGAAACCTTCAGTCCAATTGCTAGGATGGCAACTGTCAGATGTGTGATTGCTTTGGCAGCAGCCAAAGGTTGGAGATTACAGCAAATGAATGTGAAGAATGCCTTCTTGCATGGTGATTTGCAGGAAGAAGTGTATATGGATCAACCAGCAGGTTATGAGGATTTAAAGCATTCCACGTATGTGCAGGTTGAAGAAGGCACTCTATGGGCTCAAGCAAGCACCTAGAGCATGGTCTGACAAGATCAGAGAGTATCTTGTCAATATTGGCTTTTATGTTTCTGATGCTGATCACTCACTTTATGTGAGAAAGGGAGATGCAGGTTTGGTCATCATAGTCATCTATGTGGATGACTTGATTATTACAGGTGATAGTGATAGTGGGATTGATGAAGTCAAGGACTTTTTGAATAAGAAGTTTGAGATGAAGGATTTAGGTGAGCTAAGGTACTTCCTTGGCATTGAGGTGATCGGATGTGATGATGGTATATGGCTCTCCCAAAGACAATATGGCTTGGATATGTTGTCCAAGTATGGTATGACAGCATGCAAACCACTTTCAGTCCTGTTGGAGCAGAATGTAAAGTTGAGTGCTGATGTTGGGGATGAGATAGAAGACCCTACTATGTTCAGGAGGATAGTGGAGAGTTTGATCTACATGACCATTACAAGGCCAGACTTGAGCTACATTGTTGGTCTTGTGAGTCAGTTTATGCAAGTACCTAGAAAGCCACATTTGGATGCAGTCAGATGCATATTGAGATATGTGAAGTCCACATTACATTATGGACTTTTCTATGAGGCAGGTACAGATGTACAAGTGTTTGGATACACAGATGCAGATTGGGCTGGTAGTATGTCTGATAGAAGATCTACCAGCGGATACATGTTCTCTCTTGGTAGTGCAGCAATTGCATGGAGCAGCAAAAAGCAATCTACATTTGCTTTGTCGAGTACAGAGGCTGAGTATAGATGTGTTGCTATTGTAGCATGTGAGATAGTATGGCTGCAAAAGTTATTGGCTGATTTGGATGTGCAGGTGGAAGGTCTAGTTGTCATTTATTGTGACAACATGAGCAGTATACAGTTGGCTAGGAACCCTGTGTTCCATGCCAGGACAAAACATATTGAGGTACACTACCACTTTGTGAGAGAGAAGGTACTAGCATGTGAGATTGACTTGTTGTATGTCAGCACACAGGATTAGATAGCTGACATCTTCACGAAGGTATTGGGTACAGAGAAGCTTCAAAAGTTTCGAAGCTTACTTGGAGTTGCAGAGATGCAGTTGAGCTTGAGGGGGAGTGTTGAGATGACAAGCTCAACACATGCAGACATTGATGATGGACCGCCTGGTTAGATGGGTCCACACGTCTACACTTAGCACGTTGGTGGTCATTATGACTCTCACATGGCCACTGACTCATTACTTATTATATTCAGGTTGTTACACCTATCTACAGCTGGCATAGTTATAGCGCCAGTCGACTAGTGTAGTCGGTTATGCATTGTTTGACTTAGTAGGCCACTTTCCTTTATGATGTATCTTATCTATACTTTGTGTACATTGTAAAGTGTGTGGAAGAAGAAGAAGAAATTAGCAAGAAAACGTTTTGGCCTCCATCTCTCTTCTTGTCTCTTGAGTGAGCTTCTCCTTGTGCATTTTGTGTATGTTCGGCGCATCATCTTGAGCAAGTCCCCCCACCACGCGATTCTTGACACCGCGGGTTGCACGCGATGACTCAAGATTAGCGCCTACTCCATGGAATCATCCAGTGCCTTCCAGATAGGTGCAAAACACTACAAGGAAATTCCAGACATACCTGGAATCACTGTGGTGCTTGCATCGAACGGCACTCCAAGGATCTCCCTGCAGCTCTCTCTCTCTCTCTCCCTGGCTCTCAAGCTCACTCTCTCTCACAAAGCAGAATGTCAAATGTGGTCTTTCCTAGTTCCCTGGGCCTCTTATTGCCCCATCCCAGCCTGCTGTAACCTCAGAAGCTAATCCCTTACACTCTTCCAACCAGAAATTTGAATTTGTGTCCCTATTTTCCCTTTTCTAGCAGCAACAGAACCCTTTCTGTTTTCCTTCTTTTTCGTATCCTAATCTTAACCTAATGCAATAAAAATAAAAAACAGAGATGGAGATGGATGGTCCTACTCTAATATTCAACAACAAATCAAAATACTTACTTGCTCCAAGGATTAAAACCTCCTAAATATCCTAACTATCTCGAGCACCAATTCGGGCTGCAAACCCTACTTTTATGCTCGATTCGATGCGTGTGGCGCTTGAGGCTTGATTTCGTCAGTCTCGACAACAGAACCAAAATGAAGAGGAGCTACTACGGAGCTCTACCCCGAGACCTACGGACCGCTTATTGATCAAGCGTTTCAAGCCGAGCGGCCATGGCTACCTCTCACATAGCTGATGCACAATGCCTACCTTATGGGTGTAGTGAGCTTACCTTGCTGCTCGATCGAGTTCCCTCCTCTCTCTTGCACTCCGATAGCTCCATGATCCTTGCGGCAAGCTCAAGCAAGCTCAAGCCCTCTCCGTCAAGCTCCATCCTCCATAGCTGCGCGAGAAAAGAGAAGAGAAGAGAAGAAGAGAAGATGAAGAGAGAAGATGGGGAGTTTCTTCTCCACGATCCCTCACTCTCACACACTCACTCCCTCACACTCCCTCCATCCCTCACTCAAGCACAAGTAAGAAGGCAAGAAAGAAGAGAAGAAGAAGAAGAAGCTTTGGCCACACTATGTACATTTCAATGCCTCCCAAAAGGCATTTACTTGTGGGGACTTAGATATTTGATTCAATGTTAGGCTTGGTATATGTGTCACTACATCATGGTTTGGGAATTCTTCTGGTTTATATTCATTACTACATTCTACCCATTGCTTCAATTCTTGCCAAAATGTAGAATTTTTCCTAAGCAATTCTCCAACAACAATGTCACAAGAGTTGTTATTAGTATGGTTAGCAATTTGCCATCCATCTTTCCCTCCTCAACTTCATGGGCTCCCTACCAATGCTCGTGAGCCATTTGAATAGTCATGGCCCTCTCATTCTGTCCATGTAGCTGCTCATGAAGTGGTGTTGTCTCCCTACCCTCATATATGTGGGAGAGACTAGTGGGCTCACAATTGAGAGTTCCTAAATCTTTTCCTCAATGCTAGGTTCAACATCTTGAAGGTGAGCTTGTGCTTCTTTTATCCACTCCTTGACCTTGTTTGCAGCCCCCACCTGCTATTGGTTGGGGTCAAGGTACTCTCCAATCTTAGCGCTTCCCTTTTCTCTCATCTTAGGAGTAGATGTTTCTACTTTTGCATTAGTGACATGTTTTCCCTTGGTTAATCTAATGTCACTCTTGGTCTTGAGCATTATTTTTGCCTCGATTCTCTTTTTCTCCGTTTGCCAACTCCTCTTCCCCTATAGAGGATGCATCCAGGTTGCTAGTTCCAGGTAATGAGATATCTACTTGCTTAGTTTGAGCTCGTATCATGACATTTAGGAGAATAGGTGTGGCATCATTGTTGGGTGATGCGGCATAAAAGAGTCTGAGCAGCACAGATGGTATGCTTGTTGAGCTAGTGGAGGGTTTTTGCTTGAGGCAATTGGCAAATAGGTGTGTGACTCCACATGTGGGGCATCTCAAGTTGGTCTTCTATCTATTTTCTTGCTCCTTTTTAGGGAAATGAGAGGAGATATTATTAGGAATTGAGAGAGAGAGAGATGGACATAAGGCACATGCTCAAAGGGTAGCAGACATGCTCCCTGTCATTCCATTCCATCAACACACTGTCAAAAGTCAACTGTGTACTTCACACAAAAGATCAACAGACCTAGATCTAATCATGGTTAACTCAGTATAACTTAACCTCCTTATTCAACTAGGATAAAAAAATAACCAAGGGCTATGAGCTTGAATCTCAACACTCCCCGTCAAGCTCAAGTGGTGTATTTCACTCCAAGTAGTTCTCTAAAGTGCACAAACTTATCTTTACCCAATGATTTGGTAAAGATATCTGCAACTTGGTCTTATGTCCTCACATGGACCAAATTAATGTCACCTGCAATCACTTTTTCTATGATAAAGTGATAGTGTATCTCAATGTGCTTAGTCCTAGCATGATGGACAGGATTACTGGCTAGGAGCACACTACTCATGTTATCACAATAGAGTGTGAAGGCCTGACTTCCTGCATGCCCAAATCATCAAGAAGCTTCATGAGCCATGCTGTCTCACATGCAGCTAATGCAGCACCTCTATACTCTGCCTTAGTACTAGAGAGTGCAACTGTAGATTGCTTCTTACTGCTCTAGTTGACCATACTACTACCAAGGGAAAATGCATACCCACTAGTAGATCTCCTGTCATAGGCACTTCGTGCCCAGCCAGCATCTGTATGTCCTGTAAGCTACAAAGGCTTACCATGCTCATAGAGTAGACCATAATTTGATGTAGCCTTCACATATCTCAAGATCCTCCTCACTGCATCCAAGTGCGGCTTCATAGGCTTCTGCATGAACTAGCTAATTAGTCCAACTGAATAGCTAAGATTCGGTCTAGTAATGGTAAGATAAATCATGCTACCCATCATTTTTCTATACATAGTGACATTCTCAATCTCATGTCCAACATCTGCAAGTAGCTTAACATTTTGCTCCAATGGAGTGCTCAAAGCCTTACAATCCAACATACCATACTTGGTTAACATGTCTTGTGCATACTGCTTCTGCAACAACAACCAAGTACCATGAGGTGTAGAGGCAACCTCAATCCCAAGGAAATACTTAAGTTCTCTTAAATCTTTGACTTGAAATTCAGCATGTAACATTTCCTTGATCTCTCCAATTCTTGTGACATCATCACCTGTAATGATCCAGTCATCCACATAGATGACTAATACCACATAACCAGCCCTTGACTTCTTTATGAATAGGCTATGATAAGCCTTGCCCATAG
This sequence comes from Lygodium microphyllum, assembly GCF_053477565.2. NCBI lineage: Eukaryota > Viridiplantae > Streptophyta > Polypodiopsida > Schizaeales > Lygodiaceae > Lygodium > Lygodium microphyllum. Next base: position 7,350,921 of record NC_141149.1, on the reverse strand, counting down.
TGAAACCAAGTTTTTGTAAGCATGCACTTATCTTAGCATTCCAAGCTCTAGGTTCTTGCTTCAACCCATATAATGCTTTCTTCAATCTACACACATGTGTAGGAAAATCTGGATATACATAGCCCTCGGGCTGATCCATGTATACTTCCTCAACTAAATCACCATTGGGAAAAGTATTCTTCACATCCATCTAATACATACTCCATCCTTTAGATGCTGCCAAAGCAAATCACTACCCTCACAGTTGCCATTTTAGCAACGAGGTTGAATGTTTCCTCATAATCAAGACCATATTGTTGTGCATACCCTTTTGCCACAAGTCTTGCCTTGTATCTTTCCAATGTTCCATCTGATTTACACTTCACTTTATATACCCATTTGCAACCAATAGCCATTTTTCCTTCAGGAAAATCAACCAAATCCCAAGTTTCATTTTTAGCCAATGCTGAATATTCCTCATCCATTGCCTTACACCAATGATAATCCAAAATAGCCTTAGAAAACTTTGTGGGTTCCTTGAAGCTAGTGACTTTTGCCATATATGCATAGTGCCTCACTATGTAGCCATTGTTGGAAGAGAGGGAGAGAGACAGAGTGGAGCAAAAGATGAGCCTCAGCTCATTATTGTTCTTCTTTCATTATTCTTCCATCATACTAACTGATAGACACTTACACACATAGGTATGACTAACCAAGACTAACTATGGTTAAGTCACTGACTACACGGACTTATTGAATATCACACACATGTACAACTGTATCCAGTTAATGTCGGTCACACAAATAAAGATAGACTGACTAAAGAGTAATGGGAGCTTGATATTTTGACACTCCCCCTCAAGCTCAAACCATTTGATAAACTCCAAGTAGCTATCTGAAATATATGAACTTTTCTTTACCAAGAGACTTGGTAAATATATCTGCTACTTGGTTTTCAGTCTTCACATGAATAAAGTCAATCTGCCTTGCAAGAACCATTTCTCTGATGAAATGGTAGTGAACCTCAATATGTTTGGACCTAGCATGGTAGACATGATTGCTAGCCAACATAACACTACTGAGGTTATCACAATGCAATCTCACTCTACTTTCCAGCTATATTCCCAAGTCTTTCAACAGTTTTAATAACCAAACTACTTTGCAAGCCGCTAAGGAAGCTCCTCTATACTCAACATCTGTACTAGAAAATGCAACAGTAGGTTGTTTCTTACTCTGCCAACTGATCATACTGCAGCCCAATCCAAATGCATAACCACTGGTTGACCTCCTGTCATAGGCACAACAAGCCCAATCAACATCACTAAACCCTGTTAAGTCAATGGATTTTCCATATGCATAAAACAACCCATAATCTATAGTACCCTTTATATATCTCATGATCCTCTTGACTGTATCTAAATGTGGTTTGCGAGGCTTCTGCATGAATTGACTAATCATCCCCACTGCATAACATAAGCTAGGGCAAGTAATAGTCAAGTATATCAATCTACCCACCATCTATCGATACATGGTCACATTCTTTATGTCATTCCCAACATCAATCTGCAGCTTGACATTCTGATCAAGAGGTGTCTCCATAGGCTTGCATTCAACCATACCATACTTCTGTAACATGTCATGAGCATACTGCTTCTGTAGCAGCCATATACCTTGAGGTGTAGAGACTACCTCAATCCCAAGAAAATACTTTAGTTCACCAAGGTCTTTGACTCTGAATTCAGCCTATAAACATGATTTAATTTTAGCAATGTCCTCTTCATCATCTCCAATGATGATTGTCATGAATCGCATGGTGGGGGGACTTGCTCAAGATGCTGCGCCGAACACACACAGAATGCACAAGGAAAAGCTCACTCAAGAGACAAGAAGAGAGATGGAGGCCAAAACGTTTTCTTGCCGATTTCTTCTTCTTCTTCCACACACTTTTCAATGTACAAAAAGTATAGATAAGATATAACATAAAGGAAAATGGCCTACTAAGTCAAACAATGCATAATCGACTACAGTAGTCGACTGGCGCTATAACTATGCCAGCTGGCTGTAAATAGGTGTAACAACCTGCATATAATAAGTAATGAGTCAGTGGCCATATGAGAGTCATAATGACCACTGACGTGCTAAGTGTAGACGTGTGGACCCATCTAACTAGGCATTCCATCATTAATGTCCGCATGTGTTTAGCTTGTCATCTCAACACTTCCCCTCAAGCTCAACTGCATCTCTGCAAATCCAAGCAAGCTTCAAAACTTTTGAAGCTTCTCTATACCCAATGCCTTCGTGAAGATGTCAGCAATCTGATCCTGTGTGCTGACATACACCAAATCAATCTCACCTGCTAGTACCTTCTCTCTCACAAAGTAGTACTGTACCTCAATATGTTTTGTCCTGGCATGGAACACAGTGTTCCTAGCCAACTGTATACTGCTCATGTTGTCACAATAAATGACAAATGGACCTTCCATCTGCACATCTAAATTAGCTAATAACTTTTACAGCCATACTACCTCACATGCTGCAACAGCAGCACCTCTATACTCGACCTCTATACTTGACAAAGCAACTGTAGATTGCTTTTTGTTGCTCCAAGTAACTGTTGCACTACCAAGAGAGAACATGTATCTGTTGGTAGATCTTCTATCAGACATACTACCAACCCAATCTACATCTGTGTATCCAAAAACCTGTACATTTGTACCTGCCTCATAGAAAAGTCCATAATGTAATGTAGACTTCACATATCTCAATATGCGTCTGACTGCATCCAAATGTGGCTTTCTAGGTACTTGCATAAACTGACTCACAAGATCAACAGCGTAGCTCAAGTCTGGCCTTGTAATGGTCATGTAGATCAAACTCCCCACTATCCTCCTGAACATAGTAGGGTCTTCTATCTCATCCCCAACATCAGCACTCAACTTTACATTCTGCTCCAACGGGACTGAAAGTTATTTGCATGCTGTCATACCATACTTGGACAACATTGTTGAGATTCAGCAATCACACTCACTAAACAGCCTCTTTGTATGGAGCTTCAGGGCTAAGGACATGCAGGCTTACCTATCCCATATGCACAGTGGTGCCTACTACAGTTTCCTACTTTCCTATAAAGCATTGTACTTGCTTCCTTTTCTTAATGCAATGATAGTACTCTTTTCTTTTCAGTGAAGTGTCAATGTCATTGTCCACATACACAAGATTGTGTTTATGAGTCCAAGTCTCAATCTTGGAACCTAATTCACTTGTGTAACAAATAGTGTCTTTGTCTTCTCCATCATGAGTCCACACTTCTCCTTCCATCCACCATAACTCACTGCCATGCTCTAGATCCCACATGTTTCTCAACATGGTATCAGAGCCCAGTCGGGCATGGCTCAGCTCAGCTTAGCTCTCCTCTTCCCTCTCTCAGCTCATGTTAATCTCTGGTCAGCTTAGTTCCATCCCATGACTTCATCTCCCAACTCTACCCTCATTTAAGCTTCCATGGCAGCCATAGCCAGTAGCACCCTGTCAGATTGAGCTGCTTATATCACATTCCACAGGTCAAATCTCTTGGAGCTTCCTTCTGGAAAAGTATTCCCCAACTCACAAAGCTTCCTTGTATCACATCAATCCATGACATTTGGCTATCTGAAGCTCACCATTGTGAAAATTCCCAGTCACTGCCATAGTCTTCAACTGTGACCTACAGGACATACCCTCCATGGAGCCTTCATATCTCTCTCTGTAGAGCATATCTTCATGAACTTTCTTCTAGACATGTCGTTCTCTACTTAGGGCGCTCCCTCCTGGCACAAAAATCGACCACATTGGTGATCTACAGCCCTGGCATTGTAGACATTTGACATTGCTGCCCAAAACTGCGCTGTGCCTGTTCATCCACTCTGCACGCGCCATACAGGCCGTGATCTTGATGAGGAGGATAGGGCTTTTGAAGAGCTTGAAGTAAGCTTCATTTCCATAAAAAAAGTTTTGGAAATGATCAACCATAGCTCCTGCAATCTGCAAAAAACCAGGCCCCTATCTGAAACCCTAAACTGTCAGCCATAGCCAAAATCTCGCAAGCTTTCTTTTTCCTCATTTTTCTCACTCCTGACACTAAACCAAGCTAAACCCACTCTAATCCATTGACCCAGCATCAAATCAAGGAGGGGAAGGACCTGAGAAGATTGAAGAACGACTGAACGATCCCGAACAAGAAGAATCAAGCTCAACATCAACACTGACATAGTGTGTTTTCACACTGTCATTAACTGTGTCTCTTGACACATTGCAATCTGCTCTTCTACTGATAAAATCTGAGAATTTTGGTGTTGATTTGCTACTGATCTTGCAACCTCAGCATGGGAAAAGACTCTCCAAATGCTCGATTCAAAGGAGTCAGGTTTCACACTTGGCAAACCTGCATCAAGCTCATCCTAATGAAGAAGGGTCTTTGGGCCATCACAAATGGCAAAGAGAAGAAACCTCGAGATGCGTACCTTGCAGTTACTTGGCAGAAGAATGATGACAAGGCACAAGCCATCATCAAAGTGGAATTGGACGATAGCTACATCCATCATGTGGATGCCTGTGACACGTCCCATGACACTTGGGATAAATTGGATACCCTATTTGGTGCACAGTCAAAGTCATCTAAGTATGGTCTATTAATTGAATTTTTCCGACTTGATATGAAGCCTCATACATCCCTGGCATCCCATCTAAACTACATGGAAAGCCTGCTTACTCAACTTGCAGGAATAAAGCTAAAAATGGATGAAGATGTTTGTATTGGTGTCTTGCTAAAAAGTCTGCCTCCTGCCTATGATAATGTATCAACCACTCTAACCAATATGTCTGATCCTCAACTTGTTGATATTAAAGCCTCTCTGTTAGAAGAAGAAAAGAAACTTAAAAGCAAAGAAGAGCCCATCACTTCAAAGGATGAACAAATGTTATATGTAAACAACAGATACAAAGGTAAAAAGGAACCGCTCTTCTATGACTTCTGCAAAAGGACCGGACATACTGAGAAGTTCTGTCATGCTAGGAAGAGGTCCCAAAAGGCCTATCTTGCAACTGTGAAAGAAGAAGAAGACCATGGACCAAAAGATGAAGAAGAAGATGAAGATGAAGACCACCAGGATCGGAAGGACAAGACTCATCAGTCCTTCTACTCTCATTACTCTGATAGATTATTTTAAAATCCTTGTATTTCCTTGCCCTAATGCTTCCTGCCATAAGCTTTGTAAACTCCTCATGTAACTTGGCATTACAGTCCCTGTACACTTTATGAGGCCCCTGTTACAGCCTCTAGATGTCCATCATGTTTTGGTGCCCACACTTAGCCTTTTCTGCGACAGCCTCTGGTGTCTACCATGGTTGTGGTGTGCCCACACTTTGCAGGTGGTTCTCATTACAGCCTCTACACACTTTGTGCCTTTCTAGTTGTGATTGAGGAGGGGTGTTGAGATTCAGCAATCACACTCACTAAACAGCCTCTTTGTATGGAGCTTCAGAGCTAAGGACATGCAGGCTTACCTATCCCATATGCACAGTGGTGCCTACTGCAGTTTCCTACTTTCCTATAAAGCATTGTACTTGCTTCCTTTTCTTAATTCAATGATAGTACTATTTTCTTTTCAGTGAAGTGTCAATGTCATTGTCCACATACACAAGATTGTGTTTATGAGTCCAAGTCTCAATCTTGGAACCTAATTCACTCGTGTAACAAACAGTGTCTTTGTCTTCTCCATCATGAGTCCACACTTCTCCTTCCATCCACCATAACTCGCTGCCATGCTCTAGATCCTGCATGTTTCTCAACAAACATATCCAAGCCATACTGTCTTTGGGACAACCATATACCATCATCACACCTTATCACCTCAATGCCAAGGATGTACCTTAGCTCACCTAAATCCTTCATCTCAAACTTCTTCTTCAAAAAATCCTTGACTTCAGCAATCCCACTATCACTATCACCTGTAATAATCAAGTCATCCACATAGATGACTATGACGACCAAACCTGCATCTCCCTTTCTCCATAAAGTGAGTGATCATCATCAAAAACATAAAATCCAATATTGACAAGATACTCTCTGATCTTGTCAGACCATGCTCTAGGTGCTTGCTTGAGCCCATAGAGTGCCTTCTTCAACCTGCACACATACGTGGGATGCTGTAAATCTTCATAACCTACTGGTTGATCCATATACACTTCTTCCTGCAAATCACCATGCAAGAAGGCATTCTTCACATCTATTTGCTACAACCTCCAACCTTTGGCTGCTGCCAAAGCAATCACATATCTGACAGTTTCCATCCTAGCAACTGGACTGAAGGTTTCTTCATAATCTATGCCATATGTCTGGGCATAGCCTTTTGCAACTAGCCTAGCTTTGTACCTACTAATAGAACCATCTGCATTGTGATTAATCTTATAAACCCACTTATATCTAATAGCTTTCTTGCCCTTTGGCAATGATACTAGATCCCAAGTCTTATTGGCCTCTAATGCAGCCATCTCCTCATCCATTGTTGCATCCCAATGAGCATGATCAACAGCCTCCTCAAAAGATGTGGGCTCAACATCCTCAATCACTTTCACCATATAAGCATAATGGTGAGCTGTATAACCTTCAAAACCAAATCTATTAACAAGGTATCTCACCTTGCTAGACCTGCGTACCACTGGATCACTCAATGGAGTCTTTGCATTGATGCATGCTCTTTGCAGACCTAGAGTCCTCATTGAAGGAATGCCAAGCTCATCATCCAAGATCTTTGAGCCACTAGAGTCTCCATTAAGAATTGCATCAATGCCATCTGACACTTTATTCTTTCCTTTGTCTTTACCTGTAGTGCTACTAGATGCACTTGAAGATGTAGAGCTACTCCTTAGTCTTCCAAGTCATCGATGAAAGTAATATAGAACCTACATTTTTCACTCAATGAGACATTCTAACATGGATCCCAAATACGAGAATGTATAATTTTCAAACTATAGTTTCTCACTCTCCTCCTCTTTGGAAGTGGGAGTCTATACTGCTTGCCAAATTGACAAGCCTCACATACATGATCATAATTTACATACCTTCCAAGCTGCATATGACTTCTCTGCATTCCTAATATGTCCAAGCATATTATTGTCAATTACTGCAGACAACCAATACATGACCTTTTTGTCTTTTGCATTCCATTCCTTCCGTGCCTTTGTCTCTTCTGCAGTTGGATGATCACTCACCTCCGACTCCTTTTCTTCAGCTGAAACAAACTCGTAGAGGCCTTTTCCAATAAGGAAGTTTGTGACACGGAACTTTCATGAAGGGTAGTTGTTCTTGTCGAGCTTCTCAATGATGGGGTTTCCACTGTTCTCTGCCATTATCACAAAATTAATACCAAACAACAAGCAAATCTTCTGCAATCCTCGACTTGCAGTGCACAGCAATACACCAGACAGCCTTTTTCACTGTCTGCTCAACAATACATGCAATTTACAACCAGTTTGCAGATAAACCTTGTGTTTATTCATTGATAAACACCTTTGAACTTACAAATCTGAAATCTATAACTTGTGCACCTGTATATGGCAGACACAGCTAAAATTGCAGGATACCTCGAACTGTTATCTGCAACCTTGCGAGTCTAAAACGGGGCATGAAATGACCTCGGATGGTCAAAATAGTAGTGGGATAGCCCTAAATGGCTTATCTACAGAATATACATCGCTCTTCATGCACACCAAATCTCACTGCAATCTGAGATTTTTGCTCTGCCCTGCTTCCAGTGCCTCCACAGGCACTATCCAAGAGAAGAAGTAGAGAATGGAAGAGCTTCTTACCCGTTGCTTACTTGCTCGAATCCTTGGCTCCTCTCCTTTGCTTTAGCCTTCAAAACCAGCCTCAATCAGTGGTGCAGCTCTGATACCATGTCATGAATCGTGTGGTGGGGGGACTTGCTCAAGATGTTGCGCCAAACACACACAGAATGCACAATGAGAAGCTCACTCAGAAGAGACAATAAGAGAGATGGAGGCCAAAACGTTGTCTTGCTGATTTCTTCTTCTTCTTCCACACACTTTTCAATGTACAAAAAGTATAGATAAGATACAACATAAAGGAAAATAGCCTACTAAGTCAAACAATGCATAACCGACTACACTAGTCGACTGGCACTATAACTATGCTAGCTGTAAACAGGTGTAACGACCTGAATATAATAAGTAATGAGTCAGTGGCCATGTGAGAGTCAACGTGCTAAGTGTAGACATGTGGACCCATCTAACCAGGTAGTCTATCATTAATGTCCGCATGTGTTGAGCTTGTCATCTCAATAATGATAAGATCATCTACATAAACCACTAGAAACACATATCCATGATCTGTCTTCTTTGTGAACAAATTGTGATCTGCATTACCCAATCTAAATACATGTTGCAATAAATAACTACTGATCCGAGCCTATTTCAGTCCATATAAAGCCTTTTTCAGCTTACATACATGTGTAGGAAAGTCTGGGTGAACATAGCCTTTAGGCTGCTCCATATAAACTTCCTCAACCAAATCACCATTCAAGAAAGCATTCTTGATGTCCATTTGCCGTAATTTCCAGCCTTTGCATGCTGCCAAAGCAATGACATTCCTGACTGTTGCCATTTTAGCCACCAAACTGAAAGTCTCCTCATAATCAAGGCCATATTGCTGCGCATGTCCTTTTGCAACCAGCCTGGCCTTATAGTGTTCTAACAAACCATCTGACTTGCAGTTAACCTTGTACACCCATTTGCAACCAATGGGGACTTTTTCTTTAGGCAACTCCACCAATTCCCATGTCTCATTTTTAGCCAGGGCTATATACTCCTCATCCATGGCAGCACACTAGTTATCATCTGTAATTGCATCATCAAACTTTGTAGGTTCTTTGTAACCTATCACACTAGCCATATATGCATAATGGTGGGATAAATAACCAGTGTATGTAAACCTGTCAACTAGTTTTTTGACTCTCTCAGATCTCCGTAACTGTGGCTCACTCTAAGCGCCTCTCATGAGACGGTACATAACGACTCTGCCTTGCTCTAGGCATCATAATAGATGGAATACCCAACTCACTATCCAAACTGTTGCTGTTAGATGACTCATAGCCTACTGTAAGTGGACCTATCACATCCTCAAGCATCTTTTCTTTTCCCTTATCTCATCTCCCCCTCACTGACATATCCATGTCAGTGGACGTAGGAGTACGATTCCGCAATTGTCCTGACCAAGGACTTACTGTAGGTGACCCATCACCTATAGAACCACTCATAGATGTACTCATTGTAGGTGTATTTTTAGCATTACTAGTGTTGACTGATCCATCAGTAGCCACTGCAACAAGATTACCATATCACGATGCCAGCTCATAAAAAATAACATCTCTACTAATCAATGTCTCATGTGTAGAAGGTACATAACACTTGTAAGCTTTCTAGTCTTGTGCATAACCAAGGAACACACTCTTGATAGCTTTAGGATCCAATTTCTTCCTCTTTTCATCAGGAACATGCACATATGTAATGGTGCCAAATACCTTCAAGTGTGAAATGTCAGGCTTATGACCATACAACCTCTCATATGGAGTTACATCATGAATCCCTGCTATAGGGGTTCTATTCAACACATAGAAAGCAACCACTACTGCTTCAGCCCAATAACCATTTGGTAAACTCTTCTCATTCAGCATAGCTCTTGTTGATTCCATTAATACCCTATTTTTCCTTTCTGCTACACCCTTTTGCTGTGGTATAGCTGCAAGTTAATTATCTTCAGATCCCATGTTTAGCAAGGTACCTGTCAAAGTAATTAGAGACATATTTTCCACCTCCATCTGATCTAAGACATGAAATTTTATAGCTCAACTCATTTTCACCATGCTTCTTGAAGTCCTTGAATGCATCAAACACATCATCCTTATGTCTCAGTATGTAAAGCCAAGTATACCTGCTGAAATCATCAATGAAGGATACATAGTAACAATCACCACCAAACGAAGCATTATGAGATGGACCCCATATATCTAAATGTATCAACTGCAAGGGTCATGAGCTATTCCATACATGTCTCATAAATGGAAACCTTGTCTACTTTCCAAAAGTGGCATGCATCACATACATGTCCAAAGTCACGATACTTGAACTTAGGCAGTCCAAGCACAATCTCCTTCTACTGCATGGATTTCAACTTTTGTACATTCACATGCCCAATCCACTTATGACATATCTCAACATCCCATATAGCACCATCATCATGTGTAAACATGGCTTCTTTCAATCCTGGAATTGATGTTGAGATATCGAGCTCCACTCGTGATACGCCAGGGTGACCGTTGTGTATTTATGTCACCGACTTGTCAGTTGCGGATGCGGTTGGTACACCGCCCCTGAATAATAGCTACATGATAGCTATCCTTATCTACTCTAGTTCGTGGCTCAGTTAGTATGCCACCTTAGTTAGTTGAGTTTGGTTTGAGACCCATATCTAGGGTTCTTCTATTTCTTTGTACTTGATTTCTTTTGGCTTACACAACTAAGAAGAGGAAAACTGTTTTCAGCCTCCACCCTTGTGTGTCTTCCCCCATTGTGCAAGCAAGAAAGCTTCAAGCGAGACTCCTTCCTTCTCTCCCACAATCGTGACATGGTATCAGAGCCTTGTTCGTGGTAAGGAGCTCAAGAAAGCAAGCCAAGCTCGCGGTGTTCTGGTAAGAGGAGCAGTGTTGCTTTCATTTTCTGTTTTGGGAGCAGATCTCTGCAGACAGCACAGTCGGAAATTGCAGGAGTGCATTGTCTCAGGTTGAGACGCCCTTCGCGGTGAAGCAAGAGGGCATTTCGGGGCCTGTTTTGGAGGCGGAAGTTTTCTGCACGCACTCAGGAAAAGGCCCAGTTTTATGCTGTGCAGCCACGGTTCTACAGGTCGGTGAATAGTTACTGTAGAAATTGCATTGTATGCTTGTGCGCAGAGACATTGGGAGTTACAGAATCATCCCTGTTGCCTGTTAATGCAAAATCGTCACTAGGAAGTGACTGTGTGGTCAAATACCACTTTCGCCAGTTTTGCAGATTTTCCCTTGTGAGGGTGAAGCTGTGGTTTTTGCAGTGACAGAATTTTTTGCAGTCTTCTGTAATGGCATCTGATTCTCTTTCACAGATTGTCACTGAAAAGCTTGACAAGAACAACTTCCAAGCATGGAAGTTTAGAATGACGAATTTCCTTATGGGAAAAGGATATTGGGAATTTGTTGCAGGAAATGAAGAAGAACCAGTTCTTCCTGATGTTCCCAATCAACAGCAAATGCAGGCATTTAAAGCATGGCATGAGAGAGCCAGGAAAGTTATGTATTGGCTGTCTATCAGCATTTCAGACTCTATGATTGTGCATATTCAGGATGCAAGTACGCCAAAGGAGGCATGGGATACTTTGTCAAAAATGTATAGCACAAATACGCAAGCCAGGAAAATGCAGCTCAAGCAAGAGTTGCATAATGTGCAAAGAGAAAATATGAGCATCAACGACTACCACATGAAGGTGAAGAAGATTGCAGATGCACTTGCTTCCATTGGGTCACCAGTGGAAGATGATGATTTAGTTTCTGTGACCTTGAATGGTCTAGGAAAGGATTATGCACAGTTTCGGACATCCATTTCAGTTCGTGAAAGATTTCCTGATTTTGAGGAGTTGATTGCTCTTCTAATTTCTGAGGAACAGAGAAATGGTGGTGCATCTTCTTCAGGAGGAACTTCAAAAGAAGCTGTCTTCTACTCAAATGCTGGAAGAGGTAGAGGCAGAGGTAGAGGAGGCCGATTTGCAGGCCGTGGTAGAAATCAGAATATGCAGCAAACTCAAGAAAACCAGTCCTATGGAGGAGGACGTGGTAACTCTAGAGGCAGGGGGAGCCAAAGAGGTCGTGGTGGATGGCAAAGAGGTCAAAATGCAAACAGTAATGTTGAATGCTACTACTGTGGTAAAATGGGTCATATGGCTAAAGACTGCTATAAAAAGCAGAATGACATCATGAATGGAAAACTGCAACAAGGGAATTATGCATCTTCTAGCAGACAGGGTGATGACAGAAATGAGCATTTGTTCATGGTGCAGCACATGAACAATTCTGTGACAAGTGCAGAAGAAAGCAATGATGTATGGTATGTTGACTCAGGTGCATCAAACCACATGACAGGTCATGCTGAATGGATGGAGGATGCAAGGAAAATGGAAAAACCAGGATTTGTGGAGACTGGTGATGATACTGCACATCCTATTGTGCAGATTGGAAAAATTCCCTTGTCTATGCAGGATGGGAAAAAGAAATACCTGTCCGATGTATTTCATGTCCCGAATATCACCAAGAATCTGGTTTCTGTCGGTCAAATGGTTGAGCAGGGCTTGCAGGTCAGATTTAATCCTCATGGATGCTTTGTTGAGGATATGAAAAATAAAGGTCGCTTGATAGCAAAAGGAAAGAAGAAGGGCAGAATGTTTACGCTGGATGCAGACATGTCTGAATTGAGTGCAGCAATGTTTGCACATGGGACCGGTGTAGTTGCAGATATTGATATCTGGCATAAACGCATTGGTCATGTTAATGTACAGCGACTTAAATCAATGCAGGCCCAAAATATTGTTGCAGGATTGCCAAAATTCAAGGTTGCAGAAATGCATAAGGTATGTGAAGCCTGTCAGTTTGGAAAACAGGCAAGGAAACCATTTCCTAGACATGTTCAAGAGAGTGAGAAGCCATTGGAATTAATCCACTCTGATGTGTGGACTACTAAAGCTGCATCTCTTGGAGGCTATCATTATTTTGTCACTTTTATTGATGACTATAGCAGAAAAGTTTGGGTGTATTTTATGAAAAAGAAAAGTGAAGTTTTTGGGCATTTCAAAACCCTTAAAGCTATGGCTGAAAAAGAAACAGGTTTGCAAATAAAATGCCTAAGGTCAGATGGAGGGGGAGAGTACCTCTCAAATGAGTTTGCAAAGTTCTTGCAGGAGCATGGCATAAAGCAGCAATATTCATGCAGTTATACCCCACAACAAAATGGAATTGCAGAAAGGAAAAACAGGCATATTGGAGAGGTATCTCGTGCCATGCTCAATGAAAAAGACTTGCCAGATTTTTATTGGGCTGAAGCAGTTGCTACAGCAGTCTACATAATGAACAGGACTCCCACTGCAGCAATACATGGAATGACTCCAGAGGAGAGGTATACTGGTAGGAAACCAGATATTTCTCATTTGAAAATTTTTGGTTGCATTGCCTATGTACATGTGCCAGATGAGCTGAGATCCAAGTTGGATCCAAAAGCTGAGAAGTGCATCTTTATTGGTTACTCTCTGCAGCAAAAAGGGTATAGATGCTATAACCCTCTACTCGTAAGTTTACAGTGAGCAGAGATGTTGTTTTTGATGAGATGAGTAGCTGGTATAAACCAGTAAATGTGATTGATGATGTAGATGCACAAAATGGTAATGCTGCACAGAATTCACAGCAGCAGTCACAAAATATTAGTGGACCTGGAGCGTCCTCTAGCAGTGGTTCACATTCTTCGCCATGGACAGGCAGATTGAGATCAGGAGAATCTTCTCAAAGCAATGCAGATAGTGGTATGCAGGTATCACGAAAAGGAAAAGAGAAGGTTGATCAGCCCATGTTTGATGTGAATGCAGGTCACTCTTATGTGGATGGTGAATCCAGTGGCTCAGAACAGAGCATTGATGATGAGTTGGGTATTCCTTCTATTGTTACACCTGGAGTAAGGAAGACCAGGGATGTTTTGAGAGCACCTGGGAGTGAACCTACTTTGTGCAGGTCTACGAGAGCTAGGTATCCTGTGGATAGGCTGAAATATGATGGATTTACAGCCATTCACTATGCATATATGGTTAAAGTGATACAGGAACCAGAACCCACTTCTTTTGAGGAAGCCATGGGAAACGAAAAATGGGAGAAAGCCATGGATGAAGAAATGGATGCCTTGGAAGCAAATGCTACATGGAAATTGGTGCCTTTGCCTAAAGGTAAAAATGCAATTGGCTGTAAGTGGGTTTATAAGGTGAAGCACAATGCAGATGGTTCTGTGAACAGATACAAGGCAAGATTAGTAGTCAAGGGGTATGCACAAACATATGGCATTGACTATGAAGAAACATTCAGTCCGGTTGCAAGGATGGCAACCATAAGAGCAGTCATTGCTATGGCTGCATCAAAGGGATGGTCTTTACATCAGATGGATGTAAAGAATGCCTTCTTGCATGGCGATTTGCAAGAAGAGGTCTATATGGAGCAGCCACCAGGTTATGTGCATGCTGTTCATGCTGAGTTTGTTTGCAGGTTGAAGAAAGCCTTGTATGGCTTGAAGCAAGCACCTAGAGCATGGTCTGACAAGATAGGACAGTATCTTGTCACTATTGGCTTTCAGATTTCCAAGGCAGATTTCTCACTTTATGTGAGAAAAACAGAGAAAGGTATTATGCTACGTGCCATTTATGTTGATGATTTGATTATGACAGGTGATAGTGATGAAGATATCCTTCATGTGAAAATGCTATTGAAGCAGAAGTTTGAGATGAAGGATTTGGGAGAGCTGCGTTATTTCTTGGGCATTGAGGTGATTAGATCACCAAGTGGGATACATCTCTTGCAGAGGCAGTATGGATTGGACATGCTATCCAAATATGGGATGACAGGCTATAAGCCTATTTCAGTTCCTTTGGAGCAGAATGTGAAGCTGAGCGCAGATGCAGGTGAGCTTCTGGAAGACCCTACTATGTACAGACGCATAGTAGGAAGCTTGATTTATATGACTATTACCAGGCCAGATTTGAGCTATGCTGTTGGATTGGTAAGTCAGTTTATGCAGGCTCCAAGGAAACCACATTTGGATGCGGCTAGACGCATACTCAGGTATGTGAAGTCCACATTGCAGTATGGACTATTTTATGAGACTGGGGTTCAGATACAGTTGCATGGATACACTGATGCTGATTGGGCTGGTAGTATTTCTGATAGACGATCTACCAGTGGATATGTGTTCTCTTTTGGGAGTGCTGCAGTCACTTGGAGCAGCAAGAAACAGCCTACAGTTGCCTTGTCGAGCACAGAGGCTGAGTACAGGGGTGCAGCAATGGCTGCATGTGAGGTAGCTTGGTTGCATAAGCTACTTTATGATATGCATCAGTCTACAGATGGGCCAGTTGTCATTTATTGTGACAACATGAGTAGTATACACTTGGCAAATAACCCAGTCTATCATGCTAGAACAAAGCACATTGAGGTGCATTATCACTATGTGCGAGAGAGGGTTTTACTAGGTCTTATTGATCTAGTTTATGTCAGCACAGAGGATCAGGTAGCTGACATATTCACGAAGGCATTGGGCGCAGAGAAGCTGCGCAAGTTCAGAGACCTGCTTGGTGTGCAGGAATTGGGATTGAGCTCGAGGGGGAGTGTTGAGATATCGAGCTCCACTCGTGATACGCCAGGGTGACCGTTGTGTATTTATGTCACCGACTTGTCAGTTGCGGATGCGGTTGGTACACCGCCCCTGAATAATAGCTACATGATAGCTATCCTTATCTACTCTAGTTCGTGGCTCAGTTAGTATGCCACCTTAGTTAGTTGAGTTTGGTTTGAGACCCATATCTAGGGTTCTTCTATTTCTTTGTACTTGAGTTCTTTTGGCTTACACAACTAAGAAGAGGAAAACTGTTTTCAGCCTCCACCCTTGTGTGTCTTCCCCCATTGTGCAAGCAAGAAAGCTTCAAGCGAGACTCCTTCCTTCTCTCCCACAATCGTGACAATTGACACATCAAGAGTAAACATTCTGCCATCTCTTTGTCCTCTAGCAATCAAGTTGCAACCATTACCATATTCTTCAACAAAGCATCCATCTCTATTAAATCTCACCTGCAGATTCTGTTCTTCCATTTGTCCAATTGACAAAATATTCTTGGTTAGTGTAGGTACATGTAGTACATCATGCATGCTCTTTTTCTTGCCATGAGGCATCAACAACGAAACAATTCTTGTGTGCTGAATGTCATGTTGGGTGTCATCCCCAATACACACATAACCATGTAAACCTGCAACCATCTCATCAAACCATTCTCCATGGGGTGCTATATAGTTTGAAGCCCCTGAATCAATGTACCATCTCTCATCTTTGTTCTACCTAGATGCATTCTTAGACACACGTTGCATGGCAAACAATCTGTCAACCTGCTCATCATGAGCACTGCTAGAAGATGCATAGTGCCCATGCTATTTGCCCTTTGCCTTCATATCTCCTTACTTCTTGTAAAAATCCTTTGAAATGTGTCCATATCTGCTACAATAATGACAATCCTCATCTCTTGTGACTAATCATTTAACTGCCATGAGCCAGATCCACCACCTCTACCATGGGGTGATCTTCCCCTGCCTCTAAAGCCACCAAATCCACGTTGGCCCTGTGTATTTGTGCCATGCCAGACATTTTGCTAATGCTATCCATAAGCATTTCGAGTGTCTCCTCGACCTCAAAAAGAGCCACGGCCTCTACCGCCTTTACCACACTAGCTAGAGTAAAGAACAATGTCTCTGCTTTGAGTCGTACTAGAACTTGTATTCAGTCCAAGCTTAACTTCCTTATGCAGTAGTAAAGCAATTAGCTCATCCCAATTAGGAGATTCATCTCTCACAGAAATAGACGTATCAAATGCTTTATACTCTTTGCCAAGTCCATTATATGTCACTGCAATCATATCATCCTCAGAACACTGAAGATCCAATGGTGGCAAGCTGATCCGCTATGTTCTTGATCTTTGTAGTGCAGGCCTGAATGCTTCTGCCATTCCTAAACATATTGTTGAACTATTGCTTTAGCTAAATCTTTGTTACATGTGTTACATTTTCATAATTCTTCATGAGTATGTCCCATGCATCCTTTGGAGAACTGCATCCAATAATCTGTATAACCATAGCATCTGATATATACATAAGGAAAACCAATGTAATACCTTGCATGTTCTTTTAGTCCATAGCTTATGAACTCTTTTCTGATCATTTTTTGGATTCCTTTCATGCAATTCAAGTTCAGCCTCATTACCTGTACATAAGTCCCAATAACCTCTACCAATAAAAAAATTCTTGATACGAAACTTTCATAAAGAATAATTTTTGTTGTCCAGCTTTTCTCCCACAATTTGAGTGATATTGTCAGTACCTTGAGCATTTTCCATAGTTGTAGCTTAGGTATTCAATGATGTATACAACCTGTAAGTATTTGACTCATTTTTCTACAGTTCAGGACCAATTTCCTACTATTCAGGACAATTTCATGCAATTCAGGATAGTTTTTTTGACAACTTTCTTGCTATAAATTGTATTCCAACAATGAAAAAACACAGTCAACTAAACATAAACCAAGCTCAAATCAGTTCAAAACATTCTATGGTAGTGGCAAAACATCCCAGGAACAAACTATGTCCATAAAAGTATCAATGTTTATACTGTATGCAAGTAGTAGTACCAAATACAGTCAGCCCACTGCTATAATTAGCAATATTTTCTATGTTAAAAAAAGATTATTCAGACCTCAAAACAGCCTCAAAAAATCTCATTCAATTTCCACTCTATGCAAGAGTTGATACATGTCCAACTGGTCAGAATATATTGCATGTATGTCAAGTGGAGATGATAGGTATCCTTCCTATAGACAATAACTAGTTAATATCCTGATATAAGAAAGCAGTTCAAAATTTGGACTTTCAGCACTCACAATATCCAAAAAATCATCTACCACTCAAGTGGTATGATCCAAGCATTTGTCACTAGCAAATAAGCATCACAGATACTTCAACCCTGTAGGTATATTGTTTCCAAATTCAGGACAGCAACCAGCTCACTATTTCCACTTGCAAACAAGCTCCAAAACTGAGCATTTAACACTCCAATATCATGCTCAAATGCATGATAATAAGGGCATATGCATTGTTAGGATAAAAGCCACCAGTGCCCTAGAATCACTTGATGTTTACTACAGTAAATAGCCAGTCTGCACATATATGTGCTGAATATCTCAAAATTTGTGAGGAATTTGAAAAAACTTTTTTCTGCAAAGTTGTAGACCATGTAGAAATGGTCAAGACTTACGAGTTGTTTCTCCAAAAATCATTTCTATAGCAAGATATAGCTTTTTCAAAAAAATCGGCTATAGGCACAGTCTCCTTTGATGATGTTTTCTTCAGATCTGATGTCTTGATGTCAAATGGCCACTGCCAAGCCTTCAGGCTTCAAGCATTCAAGCTCTGATACCATGTTGGAGGAGAGGGAGAGAGGCAGAGTGGAGAAAAAGATGAGCCTCATCTTATTGTTGTTATTCTTTCATTATTCTTCCATCATACTAACTGAAAGAGACTTACACACATAGGTATGACTAACCAAGACTAACTGTGGTTAAGTCACTAACTACACCGACTTATTGAATGTCACACACGTGTACAACTATATCTAGCTAATGTTGGTGGCACACATAAAGATAGACTGACTAAAGAGTAATGGGAGCTTGATATTCTAACAGCCACAGTATGTAAGCCTATCCACAGGCTTCCTGACTCTTTTTGATCTCCTCAACTGAGGTGCAATATGAGTTTCTCCTCTCTGATGAGATGGTACGTATCTATGTCTCACACTAGGAGTCAAAACTGATGGAATACCAAACTCACTATCCAAGCTGTCAGTGCCAGGTGAATCGTAACCACAAGTGAGTGGCCCTATAACATCATCAAGTTTTCCTTTGCCTTTATCCACATTTCTCCCCCTCATTAACATACCTGTGTCAGTGGAGAAAGATGCCGAAGTCCTCAATCTACATGTCCAATGACTAACTGATGATGTAGCATGTTTAGAAGGCCCAAAAATTTTTACACTTTCATTTGTACTTGCATGTACATAAGTCTCTTGACAAACATCATCATCATTCAGCAAAGTGATCTTATTCTCATGCCATGATTTCAGCTCATCAAATACCACATCTCTTGAGACCAATGTCTCATGAGTAGAAGGATTGTAGCATTTGTATGCTTTCCTATATTGTGCATACCCAATAAAGATGGCATTTTTTGCCTTTGGATCAAACTTCTTCATCTTTTCATTTGAAACATGTACATAAGCCAAGCATCCAAAAACCTTAATATGGTTAATGTCCAACTTTATCCCATAAAGTCTCTCATGAGGAGTCACCTCATGTATACATGCTGCTGGTGTATGATTCATGACATACACTACAGTCATTATAGCCTCTGTGGCCCAATATGCATTTGGTAGGGTCTTCTCATTCAACATGGCTCTAGCCGCGATTCCATGATCACCCTGTTTTTCCTTTTTGCCACACCATTTTTTTGTGGTGTCTACCTTCATGTCAATGGCCTTTTAATCCCATGAGCTGCCAAGAAGTGATCAAAGTCTTTAGAAACATATTCTCACCACTATCAGATCTCAAGCATGAGATGTAGCAAGCCAATTCTTTCTCCACATGTCTCTTAAAGTCCTGAAAAGCATCCATGACATCACTTTTGTGCTTCAACATATACAACCATGTGTGCCTACTATAGTCATCTATGAATGACACATAGTAATGTGATCCCCCAAGAGATGCATTCTATGAGGGTCCCCATACATCAAAATGTACAAGTTATAATGGTCTAGAAGTAGTGCTTACATGCCTCTTAGGGAGTCTGAGTACAACTTGCTTATGCTGCATATTCTTCAGCTTTTGAACATTTACATGACCAATCCTTTTATGCCATATCTCAAGGTCCCTTATTGCAGCATTGTCATGTGAGTACATAGTAGCATTCAATGTTGGAATTTTTGTATCCAATGTAAACATCCAACCATTTCTTTTCCCTTTAGCAATGAGTTTGCATCCTTGACCATACTCTTCAATGTAGCGTCCATCTCTATTGAATCTAACTTGTAGATTCTGTTCAGCCATTTGTCCCACAAAAAGCAAGTTTTTGGTTATGGAGGGTACATGTAACACATCATAGAGACTCTTTTTCCTGTCACCATGCATAATCAAGGAAACAATAATTGTATGCATAATGTCATGTTGCGTATCATCCCCTGTGCAAACATATCCATGAGCACCTTCTACCAATGTGTCAAACCACTCTCCATGAGGAGTCATGTGGTTAGATGCCCCTAATTCTATATACCATACATCATCTGCTTTTCCTTGTGTAGGCAACCCTTTCTTCACATGTTGCATAGCAAACAACCTGTCATCCTCCTGCATACCACTAGAAGAAGCATAATTACCATGTTGCTTCCCTCTTGCTCTCTGATCATTCTGCTTCTTGTAGCAATCCTTAGCTACATGCCCGTATTTGCCACAATAATGGCAATCCTTATTTGCATTTGATTACTGTCTATGACTCATTTGATGCTACTGCGAAGTGCCTCTTCCTCTAGCTGAATAACCCCCTCTTCCATGAGCATTTGAGGCACCTCTATTTGCTTGAGGCTGCCTATTTTGCCATCCAGTAGCTTGCTATCCACGGGCTGCATATGCATTTCCAACACCTCTTCCTCTAAAATTTGATCTTCCTCTTCCACCTCTACCCCTTTGATTGGAGTAGAAGACACTATCCCTGCTGTTTTTAGACCCACTCGAACTTGTATTGAGTCCAAGTTTCACTTCTTCATGCAATAGAAGTGCCACAAGTTTATCAAAGTCAGGCTGCTCTTGACGCATTGAAATGGAAGTATCAAACTGCTTATACTTCTGTCCAAGTCCATGGAGGATAGTAGCCACCAAATCATAATCCTCAAACTTCAGCTCCAATTGAGCCTAGTTGTTCCACAATGGATCTTATCTCACTGATATAGTTTTCAATATACTTTCCATTCCTAGATATGTGGCTAAATTTTTGCTTCAGTTGTGTCTTTCTCGCATGAGTGACATGCCCATAATTCTTCATCAATAAGTCCCAAGTAGCTTTTGGGGAAGTACAGTTTGCAATTTGCATAGCTTTTGTGTCTGACACACATAATGACAACCAATGCAAGACCTTGCTGGCCTTTTTCAACCAAGTCATGTGTGCCTTTAACTGATCATGTGTTGGAGGTCTATCCTTTGGTAGTTTGGGCTCATCTTTAAGACCTGTGACTAGGTCCCAATAGCCTCTTACAATTAAGAAATTAGACATCTTGAATTTCCATAGAATGAAATTATTGTAGTCTAGCTTCTCACCAATTATCTGAGTGATAATATCCTTCTCTCCCGTGTTTTCCATTTCAAAATCTTAAGCTTTGAAAAACCAGTCAATTTTTTGAAACGCCAGAATGCAATATGCAGGCTCCAAGGAAACCACATTTGGATGCGACTAGACGCATACTCAGGTATGTGAAGTCCACATTGCAGTATGGACTACTTTATGAGACTGGGGTTCAGATGCAGTTGCATGGATACACTGATGCTGATTGGGCTGGTAGTATTTCTAATAGACAATCTACCAGTGGATATGTGTTCTCTTTTGGGAGTGCTGCAGTCACTTGGAGCAGCAAGAAACAGCCTACAGTTGCCTTGTCGAGCACAGAGGCTGAGTACAGGGGTGCAGCAATGGCTGCATGTGAGGTAGCTTGGTTGCATAAGCTACTTTATGATATGCATCAGTCTACAGATGGGCCAGTTGTCATTTATTGTGACAACATGAGTAGTATGCACTTGGCAAATAACCGAGTCTATCATGCTAGAACAAAGCACATTGAGGTGCATTATCACTATGTGCGGGAGAGGGTTTTACTAGGTCTTATTGATCTAGTTTATGTCAGCACAGAGGATCAGGTAGCTGACATATTCACGAAGGCATTGGGCGTAGAGAAGCTGCGCAAGTTTAGAGACCTGCTTGGTGTGCAGGAATTGGGATTGAGCACGAGGGGGAGTGTTGAGATATCGAGCTCCACTCGTGATATGCCAGGGTGACCGTTGTGCATTTATGTCACCAACTTGTCAGTTGTTGCAGATGCGGTTGGTACACCGCCCCTGAATAATAGCTAGATGACAGCTATCCTTATCTACTCTAGTTCATGGCTCAGTTAGTATGCCACCTTAGTTAGTTGAGTTTGGTTTTAGACCCATATATAGGGTTCTTCTATTTCTATGTACTTGAGTTCTTTTGGCTTACACAACTAAGAAGAGGAAAACCGTTTTCAGCCTCCATCTTTGTATGTATTCCCCCATTGTGCAAGCAAGAAAGCTACAAGTGAGACTCCTTCCTTCTCTCCCACAATCTTGACAATAGAGTGGTGATTCTGCTAGGAGAAAAGAGACAAGGGCAAACCAGTGAGCCATTGAGGGACCCGCCAAGGTCAAGAAAGTCAACTTGGCAGGGGAAGTCGAGAAGCCTCGACCTGTGTTCATTGCTGACGACTTGACCAAGGATGAGGAGGCTAAACTTGTTGCTCTCCTACGAGAGTATGTCGACATGTTTGCGTGATCCTTGGAGGAACTTAAAGGATTCGATCCTAGGGTTATGACCCATAATATCCCAATGGTTCCACATGCGGTACCAACAAAGCAATGACCTTACCCTATGAATCCCAAACACGCCTATGCAGTGAAGGAGGTAATCGATAAGCTTTTAAAGGCCGGATTTATATATGAGATTGAGCACACGAATTGGGTATCACCTATAGTGATCGTTATGAAAAAGAATGGTAAAATTCGAGTGTGCGTGAATTACAAGAAAGTTAATGCCGGTACAAAGAGGGACAACTACCCCTTATTGTATATTGAGCACATGCTAGAGAGGGTAGCAGGCAAAGAAGCCTACAGCTTCCTAGATGGCTTCTCTGGCTATAATCAAGTGCAAGTGCACCTTGACGACAGGCACAAGACTGCTTTCGCCACGGAGTGGGTCGTATTCGCCTACATTGTTATGCCCTTTGGGCTAATAAATGCGCCTGCGACCTTTCAACGATTAATGTGCACCATCTTCAAGGATATGCTTAGACGCGAGCTAGAGGTGTTCGTAGACGACAAATGTATACACTCTAGTTGGGTCAAACACTTAGAAAAGTTGAGAGCTATCTTTGAATGGTGTCGGTTATACAACCTCTCGTTGAACCCCTTAAAGTGCTAGTTTTGGGTGAAGAATGGATGTATCCTAGGGCACCTAGTGTTAAGGAATGACATTGCCATTGACTTCTCAAAAGTCAGGGTCATTGTCGACCTACCATCACCCATTAACTACAAGGGCGTTCAGTGTTTCTTAGGCCATACGGGATACTATCGACGCTTTGTACTGAATTACACGCTAATTGCTAGACCATTGTACAAGTTGCTGATCGTATTCGAGTGGACTGAGGAATGCCAACGTGCATATGAAGAGTTGAAGAAGGCACTCACAACTGCACCAATCTTACGATCCCTAGACTGGAGCATAACATTTCATGTATACATAGATGCCTCTAAGTTTGCTATTGGAGCTGTTCTATACTAGCCTGGTGAGCATAACCTAGATTACCCTGTGAGTTTTGCCAGCACAAGCAGCTCACTGAAATGGAGATGAACTATTCCACTATAGAAAGGGAAGGGTTAGCCATGGTGTTTGCTGTAAATAAATTTAGACATTACCTGTTGGCCACCCCCTTCATCTTTTTTGTTGATCATCAAGCCTTGCTTTATCTCGTGAACAAGCCATATGCTATAGGTCGCATAGCTAGATGGTTACTTCTCTTGTTGGAATTTGATTTCTGTGTGGTTGTACATAAGGAAAAGCAGCACTACATGGTTGATCAAATGTCCTGCATACCCACAAGAGAAGCTACTGGACAAGGCATACCTAAAGACCTACCAGATGCTCATCTCTTTGGCCTGTCTAGTGAAAGAGACTTGTTTAGAGCCGATCTGACACCATATTGGGCTAATGATGTAGTTCAAGTGCTAGAGAACGGTCTACCTGAGAGACCTATCGAGAAAGCTAGGCTAAGGAGACTTATCTTAAAGATCCAGCCATACCAACTGATCGTCGGCCAACTCTATAGGCTAGGACAAGACAGTTTGTTGCATAGATGTGTGTGTGAGCACGAGATGCACGATGTATTGAGAGAAGCGCATGGTGGAATAGCTGGAGGTCACTTTAGTGGGGATACAACAGCCCGTAAGGTGCTACAATCCCAACTATGGTGGCCCACCCTATTCCATGATGCTGCTAAATTTGTAAAACACTTTAGATGAGTGCCAGAGGACTAAGGTGCCTATGCGCAAGGATAAGATGGAGTTGACCCTCGTAATAGCACGACATCCCTTCGAAAAATGGGGCACTGACTTCATTGGACCTATCAATCCTGTGGCATAGTGCTCCCAAGCATGCTACATCATTGTGGCAACTAATTACCTAACAAAGTGGACAGAGGCAAGAGCCACTAGGAAGAATGATGCTAGAACCATTGCGAAGTTCTTGTGGGAGCAATTTCTTTCATGTTTTGGTTGTCCAATTGAACTAGTAAGTGATCAGGGCACACATTTCGTTAATGAAGTGATATCCCACCTGCTCTCGACCTTCCTGATCATTCATAGAAGGTCCTCGCCTTACTACCCTCAATCAAATGGCCAAGAAGAATCCACGAATAAAATCCTAGTCAACGTGCTTACGAAGGTGGTATCCACATCATGAAGTGGCTGGGACAACAAATTAATGGCGGCCTTGTGGGCCTATTATACAACTTATAAGACGGCTATAGGATAGACACCCTTTAGGCTGACTTATGGAACGAAGGCCATTCTACCCTTAGAGTTCTTTGTACCTAGCTTAAGGATAGCAGCCCAGGAGCATTGGGAGGGAAGAAAGGCTTGGACCAACCGCTTAATGGAGTTAGAGCGTCTCACCGAGACTCGACTCTTAGCCACCCACGCTCTAATTTGCGAGAAGGCACGAAGAAAGATGTGGTTTGACAAGCATGTCAAACAGTGCAACTTTGATCAGGGGGACCTCGTTCTACTATAGTTTGTGAAGGGTCATAATGAAATTTTGAGGACTAGGACCTTTCCAAGTACGTACAATTAGTAGAACAAGCAATGTTGAATTGGAGACGCTCGAAGGTGAAGGAATAGGCTTTTTCAATGGCAGTCGCATGAAAAAGTACTATCCTCCTTCCCATCCATTGCATGAGCCACCTATGCTTCAAGCCCCTGTCAATGTCTGCATGGCCACTATTACCAAACTGACAGATCAAGATGAAGAAGCAGTGGCACCCGCCTACCTACGAATCACGGTCACTCTAGAACGGACGTATTCTTTTGATGCCTTGATCGACGAAGGTGCCGACTATAATATCTTGACTCATGACCATTGGACACGCATTGGTCAACCTAAATTACAGCCCACAAACACTAAACTCAACCCATTTGGGGGCAACACTTACTCACTCTTAGGAAAATGCAAAGTGGCTGTCTCTATCGAGTCTGAAAGTATACGAGTCTTCTTTTATGTGTAGCCTGTTGAGATATCGAGCTCCACTCGTGATACGCCAGGGTGACTGTTGTGTATTTATGTCACTGACTTGTCAGTGACATTGCAGACGCGGTTGGTACACCGCCCATGAATAATAGCTACATGATAGCTATCCTTATCTACTCTAGTTCGTGGCTCAGTTAGTATGCCACCTCTGTGTGTATTCCCCCATTGTGCAAGCAAGAAAGCTACAAGTGAGACTCATTCCTTCTCTCCCACAATCTTGACATGGTATTAGAGCCTTGTTCGTGGTAAGGAGCTCAAGAAAGCAAGCCAAGCTCGCGGTGGTCCGGTAAGAGGAGCAGTGTTGCTTTCATTTTCTATTTTGGGAGCAGATCTTTGCAGGTAGCACAGCCGCAAATTGCAGGAGTGCATTGTCTCAGGTTGAGACGCCCTTCGCGGTGAAGCAAGAGGGCAGTATATGCTCCGGGATGAGGCTTTAGCCCCCGGCAACCTTGTTTTTTTGATTTGAGGCCATTTCGGGGCCTGTTTTGGAGGCGGAAGTTTTCTGCACGCACTCAGGAAAAGGCCCAGTTTTATGCTGTGCGACCACTGTTCTACAGGTCGGTGAAAAGTTACTGTAGAAATTGCATCGTATGCTTGTGCGCAGAGACATTGGGAGTTACAGAATCATCCTTGTTGCCTGTTGATGCAAAATCGTCACTAGGAAGTGACTGTGTGGTCAAGTACCACTTTCGTCAGTTTTGCAGATTAGCCCTTGTGAGGCTGAAGCTGTGTTTTTTGCAGTGACAGAACTTTTTGCAGTGTTCTGTAATGGCGTCTGATTCTCTCTCACAGATTGTCACTGAAAAGCTTGACAAGAACAACTTCCAAGCATGGAAGTTTAGAATGACGAATTTCCTTATGGGAAAAGGATATTGGGAATTTGTTGCAGGAAATGAAGAAGAACCAGTTCTTCCTGATGTTCCCAATCAGCAGCAAATGCAGGCATTTAAAGCATGGCATGAGAGAGCCAGGAAATTTATGTATTGGTTGTCTATCAGTATTTCAGACTCTATGATTGTGCATATTCAGGATGCAAGTACGCCAAAGGAGGCATGGGATACTTTGTCAAAAATGTATAGCACAAATACTCAAGCCAGGAAAATGCAGCTCAAGCAAGAGTTGCATAATGTGCAAAGAGAAAATATGAGCATCAATGACTACCACATGAAGGTGAAGAAGATTGCAGATGCACTTGCTTCCATTGGGTCGCCAGTGGAAGATGATGATTTAGTTTCTGTGACCTTGAATGGTCTAGGAAAGGATTATGCGCAGTTTCGGACATCCATTTCCATCCGTGAAAGATTTCCTGATTTTGAGGAGTTGATTGCTCTTCTAATTTCTGAGGAGCAGAGAAATGGTGGTGCATCTTCTTCAGGAGGAACTTCAAAAGAAGCTGTCTTCTACTCAAATGCTGGAAGAGGTAGAGGCAGAGGTAGAGGAGGCTGATTTGGAGGCCGTGGTAGAAATCAGAATATGCAGCAAACTCAAGAAAACCAGTCCTATTGAGGAGACGTGGTAACTCTAGAGGCGGGGGATCCAAAGAGGTCGTGGTGGATGGCAAAGAGGCCAAAATGCAAACAGTAATGTTGAATGCTACTACTGTGGTAAAATGGGTCATATGGTTAAAGACTGCTATAAAAAGCAGAATGACATCATGAATGGAAAACTGCAACAAGAAAATTATGCATCTTCTAGTAGACAGGGTGATGACAGAAATGAGCATTTGTTTATGGTGCAGCACATGAACAATTCTGTGACAAGTGCAGAAGAAAGCAACGATGTGTGGTATGTTGACTCAGGTGCATCAAACCACATGACAGGTCATGCAAAATGGATGGAGGATGCAAGGAAAATGGAAAAACCAGGATTTGTGGAGACTGGTGATGATACTGCACATCCTATTGTGCAGATTGGAAAAATTCCTTTGTCTATGCAGGATGGGAAAAAGAAATACCTGTCCGATGTATTTCATGTCCCGAATATCACCAAGAATCTGGTTTCTGTTGGTCAAATGGTTGAACAGGGCTTGCAGGTCAGATTTAATCCTCATGGATGCTTTGTTGAGGATATGAAAAATAAAGGTCGCTTGATAGCAAAAGGAAAGAAGAAGGGCAGAATGTTTACATTGGATGCAGACATGTCTGAATTGAGTGCAGCAATGTTTGCACATGGGACCGGTGTAGTTGCAGATATTGATATCTGGCATAAACGCATTGGTCATGTTAATGTACAGCGACTTAAATCAATGCAGGCCCAAAATATTGTTGCAGGATTGCCTAGATTCAAGGTTGCAGAAATGCATAAGGTATGTGAAGCCTGTCAGTTTGGAAAACAGTCAAGGAAACCATTTCCTAGACATGTTCAAGAGAGTAAGAAGCCATTGGAATTAATCCACTCTGATGTGTGGACTACTAAAGCTGCATCTCTTGGAGGCTGTCATTATTTTGTTACTTTTATTGATGACTATAGCAGAAAAGTTTGGGTGTATTTTATGAAAAAGAAAAGTGAAGTTTTTGGGCATTTCAAAACTCTTAAAGCTATGGTTGAAAAAGAAACAGGCCTGCAAATAAAATGCCTAAGGTCAGATGGAGGGGGAGAGTACCTCTCAAATGACTTTGCAAGGTTCTTGCAGGAGCATGGCATAAAGCAGCAATATTCATGCAGTCATGCCCCACAGCAAAATGGAATTGCAGAAAGAAAAAACAGACATATTGGAGAGGTGTCTCGTGCCATGCTCAATGAAAAAGACCTGCCAGATTTTTATTGGGCTGAAGCAGTTGCTACAGCAGTCTACATAATGAACAGGACTCCCACTGCAGCAATACATGGAATGACTCCAGAGGAGAGGTATACTGGTAGGAAACCAGATATTTCTCATTTGAAAATTTTTGGTTGCATTGCCTATGTACATGTGCCAGATGAGTTGAGATCCACGTTGGATCCAAAAGCTGAGAAGTGCATCTTTATTGGTTACTCTCTGCAGCAAAAAGGGTATAGATGCTATAACCCTTCTACTCGTAAGTTTACAGTGAGCAGAGATGTTGTTTTTGATGAGATGAGTAGCTGGTATAAACCAGTAAATGTGATTGATGATGTAGATGCACAAAATGGTAATGCTGCACAGAATTCACAACAGCAGTCACAAAATATTAGTGGACCTGGAGCATCCTCTAGCAGTGGTTCACATTCTTCGCCATGGACAGGCAGATTGAGATCAGGAGAATCTTCTCAAGGTAGTGCAAATAGTGGTATGCAGGTGTCACGAAAAGGAAAAGAAAAGGTAGATCAGCCCATGTTTGATGTGAATGCAAGTCACTCTTATGTGGATGGTGAATCCAGTGGCTCAGAACAGAGCATTGATGATGAGTTGGGTATTCCTTCTATTGTTACACCTGGAGTAAGGAAGACCAGGGATGTTTTGAGAGCACCTGGGAGTGAACCTACTTTGCGTAGGTCAACCAGAGTTAGGTATCTTGTGGATAGGCTGAAATATGATGGATTTACAGCCATTCACTATGCATATATGGTCAAAGTGATACAGGAACCAGAACCCACTTCTTTTGAGCAAGCCATGGGAAAAGAAAAATGGAAGAAAGCCATGGATGAAGAAATGGATGCCTTGGAAGCAAATGTTACATGGGAATTGGTATCTTTGCCTAAAGGTAAGAATGCAATTGGCTGTAAGTGGGTTTATTAGGTGAAGCACAATGCAGATGGTTCTGTGAACAGATACAAGGCAAGATTAGTAGTCAAGGGGTATGCACAAACATATGGCATTGACTATGAAGAAACATTCAGTCCGGTTGCAAGGATGGCAACCGTAAGAGCAGTCATTGCTATGGCTGCATCAAAGGAATGGTCTTTACATTAGATGGATGTAAAGAATGCCTTCTTGCATGGTGATTTGCAAGAAGAGGTATATATGGAGCAGCCACCAGGTTATATGCATGCTGTTCATCCTGAGTTTGTTTGCAGGTTGAAGAAAGCCTTGTATGGCTTGAAGCAAGCACCTAGAGCATGGTCTGACAAGATAGGACAGTATCTTGTCACTATTGGCTTTCAGATTTCCAAGGCAGATTTCTCACTTTATGTGAGAAAAACAGAGAAAGGTATTATGCTACTTGTCATTTATGTTGATGATTTGATTATGACAGGTGACAGTGATAAAGATATCCTTCATGTGAAAATGCTATTGAAGCAGAAGTTTGAGATGAAGGATTTGGGAGAGCTGCGTTATTTCTTGGGCATTGAGGTGATTAGATCACCAAGTGGGATACAGCTCTTGCAGAGGCAGTATGGATTGGACATGCTGTCCAAATATGGGATGACAGGCTGTAAGTCTATTTCAGTTCCTTTGGAGCAGAATGTGAAGCTGAGCACAGATGCAGGTGAGCTTCTAGAAGACCCTACTATGTACAGACGCATAGTAGGAAGTTTGATTTATATGACTATTACCAGGCCAGATTTGAGCTATGCTGTTGGATTGGTAAGTCAGTTTATGCAGGCTCCAAGGAAACCACATTTGGATGCGGCTAGACGCATACTCAGGTATGTGAAGTCCACATTGCAGTATGGACTATTTTATGAGACTGGGGTTCAGATACAGTTGCATGGATACACTGATGCTGATTGGGCTGGTAGTATTTCTAATAGACAATCTACCAGTGGATATGTGTTCTCTTTTGGGAGTGCTGCAGTCACTTGGAGCAGCAAGAAACGGCCTACAGTTGCCTTGTCGAGCACAGAGGCTGAGTACAGGGGTGCAGCAATGGCTGCATGTGAGGTAGCTTGGTTGCATAAGCTACTTTATGATATGCATCAGTCTATAGATGGGCCAGTTGTCATTTATTGTGACAACATGAGTAGTATACACTTGGCAAATAACCCAGTCTATCATGCTAGAACAAAGCACATTGAGGTGCATTATCACTATGTGCGAGAGAGGGTTTTACTAGGTCTTATTGATCTAGTTTATGTCAGCACAGAGGATCAAGTAGCTGACATATTCATGAAGGCATTGGGTGCAGAGAAGCTGCGCAAGTTCAGAGACCTGCTTGGTGTGCAGGAATTGGGATTGAGCTCGAGGGGGAGTGTTGAGATATCGAGCTCCACTCGTGATACGCCAGGGTGACCGTTCTGTATTTATGTCACCGACTTGTCAGTTGTTGCAGACGCGGTTGGTACACCGCCCATGAATAATAGCTACATGATAGCTATCCTTATCTACTCTAGTTCGTGGCTCAGTTAGTATGCCACCTCTGTGTGTATTCCCCCATTGTGCAAGCAAGAAAGCTACAAGTGAGACTCCTTCCTTCTCTCCCACAATCTTGACATAGCCAAACACTAAAGGGGCCGGTAATAAGTCCCTACTAGGTCACACTTTTAAAAAGCAGACGAATTGCAATGTGGACTATAACCTAGATCGCATCCATCTTGCTATAGGAAATGTGCGCATAGTGACCACTTTCAACAAGGGTTATCTTGATCCTTCTACAATTGCAAAGCCACTGATAGAGACCCCTATGACTTCGCCTATGAACAAGCCTAAGGAGAAGGGTTGTGATATCTCACCCCATGCTCAAACTGCTAGAACCAAGCCCACCAAGGCCATTCACAAGGCCAAGGATTCCACGCTCATATGGGTGCCAAAACAACAAGGGCCACCTCCTTGTAAACTGCAGAAACGTGCTTCTAAACGCAAAAACTATCAATCTCATCGCAGTCTAAGAGGCAGCTCAGATGCTATCAATGTAGGTGCACGACCATGTTGCGATGGATTTCCAAAGATCTCTTGCAAGCACAAGGATACTATGAGGGCAAACCCTAGA
This sequence comes from Lygodium microphyllum, assembly GCF_053477565.2. NCBI lineage: Eukaryota > Viridiplantae > Streptophyta > Polypodiopsida > Schizaeales > Lygodiaceae > Lygodium > Lygodium microphyllum. The sequence goes on along the minus strand of NC_141149.1, from coordinate 7,319,568 downwards.
TATGGGTGCCTAAGAGTGAATATTCAAGAGGCTCAACTCTAAGCAACCTCACTCCAGCTAGAGAGGCTTACACATACGGAGCCCAAGCTACAAAGCGAGCTGGACCAGCCTCGATTGTGATTAATGAATCCCAACACATTTATCGTCCAAAGCTAGATGCCCCAGAATTATCCAAGTCAGAGGAGTTGAGCACCCCCATGCTGGCTCAGATAGAATGCAGCACACCTCCTATGCCACTGGAGCCCCCTGCAATATCTCAAAGTGCTTTTGAGTACAAAGTCCCATCTGTGACGCCATCAATGGAGTCACCACTATCCAGACCAATTGCACCATCACCACCAGTAGATCTTAGGCCTTTGTATGAAAGACGATCTTTCCTTTCAGTGGCCAAGGATCTTGCTGAGACCTCAGGAGATGACGTAGTGACATGCATCAAGGAGTTAGATAACACCTTCACCACATTCGCTAGGAGCTATGAGAGGCTTGACCTAGGACTTCTCGATGAACCCCTTGCTTCTAGTGTTCGTGCGTTGCCATGCACTTGGGAAGACTACGAATTTATGACCGTCAAATTTCCCAAAATTGCCACCGAATTAATTGCTAATGGAGAAATCTCAAAGGAGCAAGCCATTCTCAGAAGACTAATTACCTCGTACCGCAAGCCTGCTCGCTCTGCACCTGAACAAGAACGGGAGGATCTCACGTAGCTTGCCAGCTTTGATTCTTCATTCTTACAAACAACTGTGGTATGCCTTGCGACTCCAATGGGAGAAAAAAGGCTGCCGCATCATGACCAATGCCAAGCAAAGAAGAGCGATCAAAACAAGTGAACACGACCCTACTTATGTGGCACCTCTTTCGTTTAGGGTTTTGGCCATTTCACGCAACATACACTTAGATGACCATGTGTTAGCCCACCCTTATATTGACCAATTCCTTACGGAAGAGGAACTGCACGTTGCTAGCTGCATCAACTCCGGGGAGATCTTTCATGATTTCTTGACCTATATCACCCAAGCTTCCATACGACCATGTGAACTTGATTGTCATGCTCGGCTTGAATATAACCCTAAACTCTATACTTGGCTGTTGGCCAAGTAACTCGCCCCACAAAGTCCATGTGAGTCCTCCTTCTTCCCTTGCTAATCCTAGGAAGGATTCCTTTAAAACTTAAGGAAGGGGGGGGAGCAAAGTGAGAGCCAAGTGATGTAGCAAGGTGTAGTGATGGATGAAAATGATCAACTGAATTTAAATAGGAAAGAATGCAAGGAGGAAATAGATGTTGCTTTTGAATTATTTCCAAGTTTCATACCTTTGAAGCAGCATGGCAAATTGTCACACGCATTCTTTCTTGGGTTTTTGTTAGTGATGAGTCAATTCATAACGCTAATATTGGCATGGTGTAATGACAGGCACCTACCATGGCAGGACAAGAAAAGGGGGGTAAACTTCCATTCACTGAAGAGGAGCTGAGAAAGTATGGGATCAGTCTTGAGACACGTGGATTTAGCCAATTCACATTCAAACATACCCTGAATCTGGACAATGCCATCTTGGAAGAGCCAATAGTGAAGGAGTTGGTGGATAAATGCAACCTTCGAAAATATGTGGAAAAGGTTAGACAGGCTGTAGATTACAACATGTGCATTGACTTTTTAAGAAGCTTTGATGAAGGTAGGAGCTGTGGCACGGTCACAGTAAGGAGACACCCATGTAGTAAAAGAGGATATTGATAAGCTCATGAAGGCGGGATTCATATATGAGATTGAGCACACTGACTGGGTATCACTAATTGTGATCGTGATGAAGAAGAACGAAAAAATCCGAGTGTGCATTAATTACAAGAAAGTTAATGCCGCTACGAAGAGGGATAACTACCCTTTACCATACACCGAGCACATGCTTGAGAGGGTAGTAGGTAAAGAGGCCTACAGTTTTCTGGACGGCTTCTCTAGCTACAATCAAGTGCAAGTGCACCCCAATGACAGGCACAAGACTGCCTTTGCCACGGATTGGGGTGTATTCGCCTACATTGTCATGCCCTTTGGACTGATGAATGTGCCTGCGACTTTCCAACGCTTAATGTGCACTATCTTCAAACATATGCTTAGGCGTGAACTAGAGGTGTTTGTAGACGACTTATGCGTACACTCTAGTTGGGCCGAATACTTAGAGAAATTGAGAGCTGTCTTTGAATGGTGTTGGTTATACAACCTCTCGTTGAGCCCCTTGAAGTGCCAGTTCTGGGTGAAACACGGATGTATCCTAGGGCACGTGGTGTCAAAGAACGGCATCGCCACGGACTTTTCAAAAGTCAGAGTCATTGTCGACCTTCCGCCACCCAATAACTACAAGGGAGTTCAGTGTTTCTTAGGACATACTGGATACTATCGCTGCTTTGTACTAAATTATGCACTGATTGCTAGACCATTGTACAAGCTATTGATCGTGTTTGAGTGGACTGAGGAATGCCAACGCGTATATGAAGAGTTGAAGAAGGCTCTTACCACTACACCAATCTTACGAGCCCCAGACTGGAACATAACGTTTCATGTGCACATGGACGCCTCTAAGTTTGCTATTGGGGCCGTGCTATGCCAGCCTGATGAACATAACTTAGACTATCCGGTGAGTTTTGCCAGCAGGCAGCTCACAGAGACCGAGATGAATTATTCCACCACAGAAAGGGAGGGTTTGGCCATGGTATTTGCTGTAAAGAAATTTAGACATTATCTATTGGCCACTCCCTTTGTATTCTTTGTTGACCATCAAGCCTTGCTCTATCTTGTGAACAAGCCTTATGCCACAGGATGCATAGCTACATGGTTACTTCTCCTATTGGAATTTGACTTCTCTGTGGTTTTACACAAAGGAAAGCAGCATTACATGGCTAACCATATGTCCCGCATACCCACAGGAGAAGCTGCTGGACAAGGCATACCTGACGATTTACCGGATGCTCATCTCTTTAACCTGTATAGTAAGAGAGAATTGTTTAAAACTGATCTGACGCCATATTGGGCCGATGATGTAGCTCAAGTGCTGGAGAACGGATTACCTGAGAGACCAATTGAGAAGGCCAGGCTGAGGAGACTTATTTTGAAAATCCAACCATACCAATTGATAGCCGGCCAACTCTATAGGTTAAGACAAGATGGTTTGTTGCGCAGATGCGTGTGTGAGCACGAGATGCACGATGCATTGAAAGAAGCACATGGTAGAATCGTTGGAGGACACTTTAGCGGGGATACAACAGCCCGAAAGGTGCTGCAATCCCAACTATGGTGGCCCACCCTATTCCGTCGTGCTGCTAAATTTGTGAAGCATTGCGACGAATGCCAAAGAACCAAGGTGCCCCTGCACAAAGATAAAATGGAGTTGACCCCTGTCATAGCCCGACAACCCTTTGAAAAATGGGGCATCGACTTCATTGGACCTATCAGTCCCACGGCACAGTACTCTTAGGCTCGCTACATCATAGTGGCACAACTGATTACCTAACGAAGTGGGCAGAGGCAAGAGCTACAAGGAAGAATGACGCTAGAACCACTGCAAAGTTCTTATGGGAGTAGGTCATTTCATGGTTTGGGTGTCCAATAGAATTAGTCAGTGAGACCAGGGCACACACTTCATTAATGAGGTGATATCGCATCTGCTCTCTACTTTTCTAATCATTCTCACTGAAAATCCTCGCCCTATTACCCTCAGGCTAATGGACAAGCAGAATCCACCAATAAAATCCTAGTCAATGTACTCACAAAAGTGGTATCTACATCTCGGAGTGACTGGGACAACAAGTTAATGGCGGCCTTATGGGCCTATCGTACGGCTTATAAAACGGCTATAGGCTAGACGCCCTTTAGGCTGACTTATGGAACAAAGGCCATTCTGCCCTTAGAGTTTTTTGTCCCTAGCTTAAGGATAGCAATGCAAGACGCTGGGAGGGAAGAGACACTTGGACAAACCGCTTGGTAGAGCTAGAATGTCTCACGGAAACCCGGCTCTTGGCCACCCATGTGCTGATTTGTAAGAAAGCACGGAGGAAAATGTGGTTTGACAAGCATGTCAAACAACGCGACTTTGATCAGGGGGATCTCATTCTGCTATACTCTGTGAAGGGTCACAAACAAAAAATGAAATTCTATGGACTGGGACCTTTTCGAGTACGTGCAATTATTCGAATGGGCAACGTTGAATTAGAGACGATCGAAGGCGAAGGAATCGACTTTTTCAATGGCAGCTGCATTAAAAAATACTATCCTCCTTTCCACGCGTTGCATGAGCCACCTATGTTGGAAGCCCCTGTCAACGTCTGTGTGGCTACTATTATGGAAATAACAGATCAAGATGAAGAAGCAGTGGCACCCGCCTACTTACGAATCACCGTCACTGTGGAAAAGACCTATTCTTTTGATGCTTTGATTGACGAAGGTGCCGATTACAATATCTTGATGCATGACCATTGGACACGCATCGGTCAACCTAAATTGCAGCCCACCAATGCCAAACTCACCCCATTTGGGGGCAATGCTTACACGCTCTTAGGGAAGTGCAAAGTGGTCATTTCTATCGAGTCTAACCGTATACCAGCTTTCTTTCACGTGTTGCCTAACACAAAAGGGGCCCGTAATATGTCACTATTAGGTCGTACTTTTAAGAAGCTGACGAATTGTAATGTGGATTATAATCTAGATCGCATCCATCTTGCTATAGGCAATGTGCGCATAATGACGACTTTCAGCAAGGGCTATTCTGACCTTTTCAACATTGTGAAGCCACCGATAGAAATCACTATGACCGCACTTATGCTCAAGTCTACACAGAAGGACACTAAGGTCTCACGCCAAGCTCTTGACCCTAGACCCAAACCCACCAAGAGTGCTCACAAGGCCAAGGAGTCTAAGCTTATATGGGTGCCAAAGCGGCAAAGACCACCTCCGAGTAGACCACCCAAACGTGCTTCTAAATGCCAAAACAATCAGTCATCACGGCCTAAGAGGCAATTTGGATGCTATCAACATAGGCACACAACCACGCCGTGATGGATCCCCAAAGATCTCTTGCGAGCGTAAGGCTACTATGAAGGCAACCCCTAGATTTGGGTGCCTAAGAATGGCAAGTCTAAAGGCTCATCTCCAAGCAACCTCACTCCAGTGAGAGAGACTTGCAAACATAGCGCCTGGGTCGTAGTTAGCAAACCACTGCCGGTTGTGACTAATAAGTTCCGGCTAATTTATCGACCAAAGCAATCACTAAAAGCCTCAAGCTTACCTCACTTAAAAGAGTTGAATACTTCCGTGACTGTACACTCAAAATCCAGCACAGCTTCTATGCCACCAGAGCTTCCTATAGCACTTCAAAGTGCTTTGGAGTGCAAAGCCACACCCGTGACACCAGCAATGGAGTCACTGCTGTCCAGCTCAATTGCACCATCACCACCAGTAGGTCTTAGGCCTTCCTATGCGGTACGATCTTTCCTTTCCTTGGCTAAAGACCTTGCTGAAACTTCGAGAGATGACCTTGTGACCTGCATTAAGGTGTTAGACCACACTTTCACCACATTTTCTAGGAGTTATGAGCAATTGGACCTAGGTCTTCTTGATGAACCACTTGCTTTTGATGTTCGTGCATTACCATGCACTTGGGAGGAATACGAGTTTATGACTGTCAAATTCCCCAAGATTGCTGCTGAGCTAATAGCAAATGAAGAAATCTCAAAGGAGCAAGCTGTTCTCAGGCGACTAATCACCTCATACCGTAAGCCTCCTCGTTCTGCTCCCGAACAAGAATTACATGAGCTCACACAACTTGCAAGCTCAACTTCCTCGTTCTTACAACAGTGGTTTACTTTGCAGCCCCAATGGGAAAAGAAAGGCTGTCATATCATGACAAATGCTGAACAAAGGAGGGCAGTCAAGACCATTGAGTACGATCCTACTTATGTGGCACCTCTTTCATTTAGAGTTTTGGCCATTACCCGGAACCAACACTTAGATGACCAGATCCTAGCCCATCCTTACATTGACCAATTCCTTACGGAAGAAGAACTGCACGCTGCAAGCTGCCTTAATACCGGAGATATTTTTCACGATGTCTTGACCTATATCTCCCAAGTTTCTGTACAACCCTGTGAACTCGATTGTCACGCTCAACATGAGTACAACCCTGCATTTTATGAGTGGTTGTTGATGGTCGGAACACCCCATCACAATCACCTTTGATATCCTCACCACTTCGTTCAATCCTAGGAAGGATTTTCATCTTTCCGAGGGGGAGGAATAAGGCTAAGAAGGCATAAATAATTGTTGAAAGGTTGAACTCAGTGATAATATATATATATATATATAGTTAGCAAAATTTTTCGAGTTCTTTGCATTCCTGTTTTGCGTATTTTTCATGCTTAGCTTCATTTAGCCATGTTTTCCTTTTCCACTTGTGATTAATGATAAGTATTTTTGATGGGCAGGAATCCAAGATGGCTCATCAAGATTGTGCTCATAAGCTTCCCTTCACGGAAGAAGAAAAGTAAAAAATTATGTTGAGTCTGCTAATTCAAGCTTACAGACGGCTGAATTTTCGAAATGTCCACAACCTATCCAGGGTCGTGGAAACGGAGGAAGCAGCTAAGCAGGTCATAGAAAAGTGCAATATGACCAAGTATGTGGAGAAGGTGGAGCAAAATGTGGATCATGCAAGGTGTGTTGAGTTCTTACGAACTTTCGACTCTGCCTCCAAGAGTGCCACGGTGACTGTGGAAAGGGGGGATGCTACCAAGCAAGTCAGGGTACCCTTAAGCAAGGAACTAGTAGAAAAGGCACTGGGCCTAGAATCAAGGGCCGTAAAGAGACCAAAAAGGGATTTCTTTGCCATGCTAAAAATGGATGGGGGCCAGGTGCAGTCCAATGATGGAGTCAATATCCAGGACATCCCTGATGACGAAATCCGCATGCGTGCTAAAGTCATGCACACCCTCTTCTCCAGCCATCGATACACTGCCTATATGGGCAGAATAAATGTGCCTGTGCTTGAAAGCCTCGCGGACAATGCACCAGAAGAGATCGACTGGAATGATTATGTAAGACACACAATCGAGAAGGCTGCCGTAGCGCTTGATCTGGGAAGGCAACTTGCTGGAGGTGAATCCCTAGCAGCAAAAGACAGGAAGAAGGCCGCCTCCAAAGCATCATTCATTGGATATGGAGGTGTACTAACCGCCCTAATTGAAGAAGTAGTAAAGGAGGCAAGAGCAGCAGAGGAGGAGCAAGAGAAACTGCCACCCTCACCACACAACAAAGAATCCTCTAGCTCTGATGAGGAAACAAAAACTGACGAGAGTAGTGATGAAGAAGAAAAGCAAGAAGAACAACGCCAGCAGCAAAGAGAGCAGCGCACTAAGCGCTTCCAACAGCAATGCAAGTTAGGTTATATTCTCTTAAATGAATCATCGGATCCTCATTTGGCAACCCATAAACACTGGGAGATTCCTATAAAGAGGAGGACATTTAGTCCTCCCTTTTGGGATCAAGACTGGGTCATCAAAATCTTCGTATTCCTCTTGACCTAATACCAGTGTGTTAGGGTCTTTAATCTCTTCCATTTCCACCTTTACTGGTGTGGAAGAGTCATAATTCCATGAACTTCCCTTTCCGCCAGCTCACAAAGTGGTTTAGGGAGTCCAACACTATGCAATAGGGAATCTATCCCATCATCTGCTAGTGGTTTTCTAGTAAGCCTATTCTCATCTTGCCACCACTTTGCTAGAACTTAGGATAGGTCCTAATGAAGTCTGCCTTACTAACAATGGTTTCCCACACACATGGACGTCATCCAATGCTTTATGGATCTTGGCAATCACATTATGGTACCCAACTGTGTCGGGCACTAGCATCGGATGTATCTTTAGATCATAATCATCATGTCCTCCTATGTGCATATTAACCATCATTGTCACAGTCTTTTCTATGACATTATCATCATGAATGATCATAGATGACTGTGTCATCTTAGCACTACTTTCACTTTCCCTTTTCTCTAATCTCCATGGGCTGTTAATCTTAGAGGTAGCTCCATGGGTATTTTCCCATAGTGACCCAAACTCAAGCATGGTATCACTTTCAGGGCAAAGGGTAAAATAGTCAATCACCCAACGTGTCAAAGATCCCACTAGACTGTTCAAGATAGACAAAGTATCCTTTCGGTGTTGGGGATTTCTTGGATTGACCGTCATACTGATGACCAAGGTTTTTATCAGACTAACTTGATATCCACCGCTTCAAGGCGGCTATCGACCAATAGAATAAAGCTAACAGGTCCCTTATGAGACCAAGATTCGAAGACGACCACTTATCGCCAGCTCCCGGCAGACGCACCCCACTGATGGGACCTGAAATGGGCCGGCATTGGCTATAGCACTAATCGAGTCCAGGAGATTTTTCCTTCGATACCATGAACCATGCATAGTGCATATTGTGAATGGTTTAGTGCACAAACAATAGAAAATCAGCATTGTGTATCGTGCAAAACCAATCTTTTCATGATTTCCATGCTAACGTTTATGTATTGAAACGAGGAGAGACACCGAGCCTTACGCTCATGCTGCCTTTTCCTTTATTTTAAAACAATGTCCTATAGCCATGATGCAACACATAAATCAGATTTAGGATTGTACTTTGAAGCTCAAGCTCCCCTCTCACCCTACCGTTTAATGTTTTGCAATCGTTGATAGGTGTAAGAGTCATTTTATGTGTATTTCTTTGTAGGGAAAGCAATAGATACAGACAAAAACATAGAAATGAGGGTAAACCGAGGCTAACCTCGTGCTCTACCTTTAGTATACATTGCACAAACACTTATGTAATTTTCTGGAATTTTTCTTTTATCGTTTCCTAATTTTCTCCCATTTAAAACCCATTTTTCACCATTTTTTGACATTTGTTCTCTATTATTTTCAATTAAAAATTATAGAAATTAAAATTGATGGTGGGCTGTGGCCCTTAGGTTCTTTGACAGCAAAATTTCAGGTTTTATTGATGTTATATCTCATGTTTTCCCTTTATTTTGCAAAAAACCCCCATTTTGCCTCTTAAACGCGTGTTTTACGGGTTTTATACCATTAATTTCAGTCATAACACTTTTAATTTTCTGATTTTCTGAGCATAAACTGATCAAACTCATAGCAAACAACAACATAATGCATAATCAGCCCATGGGAATAATATTTCATCACCCAAATAGCATAAAATCTCATTTTTTCTTCATAAAAATTAAATTACCGCTTAGGCTTTGTGTCTCGGGATCTCGGTTTTGGTGCGGGACTGCGTGTCAGCCCTCATTCAATGTCTAGCATCTTCAAAAATCAGCATTCTTCATATCTTCATCCATCCGGAAGCAATCCAGTCTCATCTGGACAAGCTTTCCTCCACCATTCTTCATTGTCTTCATCCACACAAGAACAGCCCCTTAAGGAGAGAGAGGGAGGAGAGAGAAAGACTAGATTTCCATCTCTTCATTCCCACAGCCATTTCACGGGCGAAGACAAGCGATAAGACCAGCAAGAAAGGAGAAGATCAGCCCCATGATCGGTTGTATGGGTTGCTTTCAGCCTGCATACTCCATCTCCATCATGAGAGGGCTCAAAAAACGGCCGCCATGTTGCTCCACGTTTTTTCTTCATCCCTCATTCTCTCTCCACGTTTTTTTCTTCATAAGGTGCATAAAATTTTTGGGGGGGAGGGGGGTTCCAAACTCAAAAGGCATGCCCAATTTTGGCCTCCCAAGTGTCCACCTTTTCATATCTTGACCATTTTGTAGCCATTTCCCCGTCCGGGCTCCAAATCGAGTGCTGTAAATTTTTGCATGTCCGGCTTGACATCGCGCATCGGCTGGCAACTCCTAACAACCCACACGGTAGTCTGAAAAATTATCAAAAATCAACAAGTGTCGCTCGGGCGCCTTTAAAGCACTTGACGCTTAAAATCGTCCTAGCTGGAGCCACCGCCCTCGACGTTGAATATTTTTCCCTTGATATTTGTAATTTTTGGCTATTTTTAAGCACTTCTCGGCATCAAAATTCCGCTCTCAGAGAAAGAAGAACTGTAAAAAGCGCAAAGAGTGTCAAGAACCCAGGAAACTGAGAGGAAAAGGAAAGAAAAAGAGGATGCACAGAGAGTGGAAGAGGAGTCTAGAAAAGCAGAAGAGGAGAGGAAAAGAAGGGCTGAGGAGGAGGAAGAAGCCTTGAGGAAGAAGGAATAAGAAGATATAGAACTTGCAACTCCCCTATCTATGGAACAACATCAACGACAAAGAAAGCAAACCCCATCCCAGGAGGATGACAACCGACACGAGCTTGAATGTGCCAGATCCCATCCCGCCGCTGGTCTCACAAAGGGCAAGGGCAAGGAGGCCATCACGCCTATCCCTACCAGTTTTGTGCCAACTAGCCCTGCTGCTTCCGTAATAACCATCCCCGCCCCAGGAACTTCGCCAAAGGTCGATGAGAGCAATATGGTCACATGGCTGTAGTTCTTGGTGGAAAGGGAGTTAGCAAGAGAAGCTCGCGTAGCCACCCCAGTGTCGGGAGTGAAGAGGGCAGCCACGACTGATGTGGAGCCAAGCCCAGAGCTTAAAAGACAAAAAACAGAAGCTACTACCACCGCCGCCACCATGTCCCATCCCCCACCTCCAGCAGGCCAGTACGATGAGTATGTTAAAGAGATGCTCTCGCAGCTAGAAAAGGCCAAGGAAGGAAAGAGAACTGTCATGGAAGAGTTGGCAATAGAGTGAGAATCAAGAGTCACTCTCCAGCTGGAGAAAACTAAACAGATAGCAGAGTACCAAAAGGAGATTGATGTGCTAAAGGAGAAAGCCAGCAATAGAGATGCAGAAGAAGAAAAAACCCTAAAGAAACATGATGTTGCCTGGGAGGGAAGAAGAAAAATCCTAATGGATCGCCTCAACGGAGAGAGGGAGACCATTGCTCACTTGCGGCGCAAGAACGACCAGCTCACTGCAGTCAACCAAGAGGCACAAAACTAGCTTGAGAAGATCAAATAGGAGACTCCAGAGCTAGAAAAGCTAAGAGAAGAGCAGGTGCAAAGAATGCAGGTGCAGCTGGATCAACTCAGTGCGCAGATCGCCAATGAAGACCAGGAGCAATCCCACCTACACCGCGAGCTCGAAGACCAAGAGCAATGACTCATGGCTATGACCCTCCATCAGGGGGAGAGCCTGGAAGATATGGAGAAGAGAGCGAAGGAATAGACTGACCACAACGAAAGGAGGGTACGAGACCTGGCACGCCGATTGGCCAAAGCAGAAGGAGATAGAGTGTTGGCTGAAAATTAGGCAGAGGCTACCCAGCTCTCTATGATGGCCCAGCATCACACTTTCCTCAACATGCTACTTCACTCCACCAAAACAAAAGAAAACGAGGCCAATGATCAGCTCTGCAGAAGAAGCTAGCCATTGCACGCAGAGCCCTAACAGCAGGCTTGCACATACCCCTGCAACTAGGAGGCCCGACACAGAGCCTAGAGGAGCAAAGAAAATACCTTACACAGGTAGGCCTAACGGTGCAAGAAATTGATGAACTTGGTTTCACATAAGAGAAGGTGCAAGAAGAAGTGCAAGCAGAAGGGGGTGGACCAGAGTTTGATCTGGGACCTCAAGAGGAGGACTACGTCCCACCATCCTCTCCTCCATGACAAGATGAAGTGCAACCCACTGACACATCCGCTGAGAGGAAAGCAGCCCTGGCTAAGCGCAGAAGAGAAATGGTGGAGAAGGCAAGGAAGAAGCTAAACATTAGACCTATCCCAAGGCAACCTGCTCCTCTCCTACCGCACCCTGAGGACCTCCCCGTTGAATTCCATGCAGAGCTAATCATCTGGGAACAGCAAGAATGTGCCCGCAACCCCTTCGACTTGAGCTTTGAGCTTCCCACTAAACTAAATAGAGTAATGCCCATTGAAGTTATAAACAATGTAATCGCTATGGGTGCAAGGCTCAAGGACAAGTGGCTAGCGGAGCGAGAGGCCAACCCAACTGCTTGGGGAACCGAGGACTGCGAATTTTGGCATGATAAAGTCTTCCAGGTGCCTAGATCGGTGCAGGGCTACAATTGCAAACCCACCTGGAGAAGACGCATTTTTTATGTCAACCTTGACACTTGGATGGCATTTTGTAACACCCTTCCTTCTGAGAGAAACGACCCCACATTCATGCCGTATCCTCGAAGGGTAGGCGTGGATTTTAATCTGTCTATCCACGGCAGGTTTGACTTTCCTATCATCTATAACGCCAATAGCACCTCCTATAAATATGCCCTTGTATTTACCCTCCCTAATTTGTACAGTTCCATAGATAGATTCCTTAGTGAGTTCACATCCTGTCCTGACCCCACCTTCGAAACAACTTGTAATTATCTTAGACTAATTAGGGTCCTAATCTACCAAGAGCCTGCACCTCAAGAACGCCACCTTCCACCCCTTTACTTCGACCCCAATGCCATAGATAGCAGCACCATGACTCACCTCATGATGCGCGCTACTCTTTTGCCATCCTTCTGTATTGCACTGCTTGAGGATATGAGCGATAGTAAATTCACACAGTGCAACCACCCTTTCCTTTCCACCACCACTCTCAAGACCCGCCTCAATCTCAAGGGCTACATGCTGAGCCGTAGATTCCTTAACAAAGCCCCTCGCCCTCCACCATCCCCTACCCGCCATTCGGATGATGAGGATTAAACTCCCATCATGCCCTTGTATCACATGCATCTATGTATAACCTCTTCAACAAAAAAAAGGGAAAAAAAAAGCCACAAGGCAACAAAAGAAAAGGTGAACTGGAAAGAAGAGACAACAGCAAAGAATAGCAAAGCCAAGGGATGAATCTACTACTAAGCAAAGATAAGAGAGAGAAGACTTCACATGATGAGCTTGCAACTTCCCTTCGCCTTGTTGTGCACCACAGTCACTGCATCTAGGGTTCTCCCTAGCCCCTTCCCCACTTCACACTTAGGGCACATCAAGGGCAGGACTTTTAGACTTGTCACCCTAAGATTTGCACCACACCTCCAACGACACACAAACTAGGTCCTCAAGTGTGGGACATTACCAAGGGCTTGCCCAAGGTTAGACCCATCTCCAAGTTCCATTGCCACGGGCACCATGCACTACATGGTGAGGCAGACACACCCCTTAGGGAGTGCATAACTTTTCTTGCAGGTTATGTTCGTGTTTCAAGAACTGGCTACTCAGCTAAAGAAGATCATCCACGGCATCCTTTAATGACCAAAACTTTTTCCATGTGTTGGACATGACACCATTGATGCTGTTTCAGGAGCTTTTCTGCATTGGATTGGATGGACCAACATGCTTCATGTCACCAACCATCTGCTTGCTGATGGCTACCATGACTGAACCAAATCAAGCAAAAGTAGTACTCAGTAATAGATCTGCCATTGGCATAGATTTTGGAACCTCATCTTCCAAAGATGCATGCATAATGCCTCAAGATCTACGGATCCCTTATTGATTCCACAAGCCTGAAGATTTTCAATGCAAGGTTGAAGATCTTCAACGCAGCACTGAAGATCTTGAAATCACAGACAAAGATCTTCAAATAAAAGACAAAGATCTTCAAATCAAAGACACAGATCTTCAATGCGAAGACAAAGCATATCTTTGTCAAGGCAGAGTTCGGGGGGGACTTCTCCAGGATAAATCCCTCCAACACCATCCTCCTAAGGGATTGGTTATTGATCAAGCGTTTCTGATGCTCAAGGAATGACCGGCTACATATTTTTCACCAGCCAACTGGAACCCCTATCAGCCATCGCAGAATGGAAGCCACAACTGTGTGAGAAATGCCGAGCATCTTCATGAAGCCTAAAGCACACCGGAATCTCTCCTGGTCATCGTCATTAAACTCCATCACCTCTCATTCACACCTCACCTTTGAATCAGTGTCATCTACCCACCAGTTCCGCTTAGCAGCAGACCCAACTATCCCACTACTTACCACTGCAGTACCATGGGACTGGCACTTGGCTAGGAGGGGAGTAATGTTTACCGTGTTTACCGTAGCACAGAGGAGTGGGAAAATGGAAAAAAGGAAATAGCAAAAAAGGCGCAAGATAAAAGAAGGAAAAGGCGCCTTGACCGGTAACCAAACCCTGAAAAATTTAAATATTTGGGCACGACCCCCAGAAAGTCTCAGTGTCGCCCCGAGAAAGCAAAAGAGTAAAAAGCGCACCATTAAATGTGGAAGCACTCCCGAATCCTTGTAAAAGAGTACCAGGCTCGCTCTTGTGCAAATTGTATACATTAGTTGGGAATAGGATAAATTAGAATGGTGGGAAATGAGAAATGGGCTTAGGCCAATGGCAGGACATGTAAAAAAGGGGATGACCGCCCAAAGAAGGGAGGGCATGTATATAAAGTTCAAAAGTGAATGAGAAGCTCATTCTTGTATGTAGCTAAAGCTTCTTCTTCTTCTTCTCTTGTTTCTTGCCTTCTTGATTGTGCTTGAGAAAGGAAGTGAGGGAGTGTGAGAGGGTGAGGGAGTGAGTGTGTGAGAGTGAGGAATCGTGGAGAAGAAGCTCTCCATCTCCTCTCTCCATCTTCTTCTCTTCTCTTCTCTTCCCTTGTCTCACGTGTGGCTATGGAGGATGGAGCTCATGGGAGAGGAATTGAGATTGCTTGAGCTTGCCACAAGGATCGTGAAGCTACCAGTGTGCAAGAGAGAGGAGGGTACTCGATCGAGCATCAAGGTAAGCTCACTACACTCGTAAGGTAGGCATGGCACGTCGGCTATGTGAGAGGTAGCCATGGCCGCTCGGCTTGAAATGCTTGATCAATAAGCTGTCCGTAGGTCTTGGGGTAGAGCTTGTAGCTCCCCTTGAGAGCTACTTGTTAGTGACAAGTGGTATCTTAGATTAGCTCTTAAAGCCTTGGTTTACCCTTAACCCTAGTAGTAGTGATATCGTAACGCTGCAGCGCCCTACCTGCTGTTGTGTTGTCTAGTCATCGTTTCATGAGAAACTCACTCAACGTCAAGTTTCCTTCTAGCGCTCTCTCATGGTCAGTTCAATTCTTGCCTGCTAGGTTCAGCACTTGCTTTATCTCTCACATTTCTGCATTCTACCTCAGTCTATTGGTCTCAGTTGTATTCCACTTGCCTTGCAATGCTTTGTGGGCTAGCTTCCTTTCCTCCTCTAGGTTAGCTATAATGGCTTCTTCTGTTCTACCGTGGTGCTCATACCAAGCATGAGAATCATAGTTATTCACCAACTGCTGGATTGCTTCTGGGAAATCTTTCTTCTGACATGGTTGTGTTCTCCTGCTCCACCAAGCTATCGATAAGGTTAAGTAGGTCCAGTAGATCCACATCTCTATTGTTGTTCATTTGGTCCTACATTGGGCTTTGATTGCCCATCTATATCTTGGGATCTTCTCTTATTGGTGGGTTCCTTCAAGTTCTTTTATCTGAGTGAGTTTCTTAATTATTACATATAATCCTCAAATTACCTCCACTCAACATGTGTGTGTGTGTGTGTGTGTGTGTGTGTTCTTTTCCGTGCACTTGTGCTCAATCAGGCTTTCGACTGTTCTTAGGTGTACTTCAAGTGCTGGAAATCAAGGTGAGTGCAAAGAACAAGTGTCTAAGTAGCTTGCACACTCTTGTTTCGTCTTAGGCCTGATAGGCTTGTTCAATCAATTTCTGGCTGTCTTGATAGTTTTTCTTGCTACGTCGTCTTACTCATTTTAGGTTCATTTTGGGGTCTATGATTCCAAGGCTGCCATTAAGGCGTTGACTCTCTCAACAACCTACTCAAGCTGCTAAGTGGATGTGTCTTGTAAATTTGTCTATTCCTTGCGCCAGAATCGAGTTTTGGGCATCGGGATGGATCACAAAGGTTTGCGCGATTGAAATCTAGCTGGGTCTGGTGCAATTTTTCAAAATATTTGCAAAAATCTAACTTAGCCCAACTTGTTCGAATTGCAAGGGCCGAGTGGTGGATTTGAACGGGCCAAGGTCCAAATAGGAATAATGGCCGAATTTGCAGCTCAGACAGCCAAATGGACATGGCCTAGTCAAAAAGGGCCGAGTGAAAATGGCCGACTTGGTTTGGGCCGAATCAAGTTCGAGGGTCAAATCCAAATAGGGCCGAATGGTACGTTCAAACGGGCCAAGGTGTGAGGGCCGAGGGTCAATTTTGGGACTCGGCCTAGAACCAAGCCACTCGGACGGGCCGAGTTACATATGACAACAGCAATGCCAAGGATGATTTCATTAAACCTAGCAATCCAAGCAATCACAAGGCACACAAACTTCCAGATCACAACAAGGACATAGGAGGAAGGGTTTGATATACCTAACGCGTGCGAAGAACTCCTTGATGGAAAGATCGAATCGAATCACCAATGGAAGCTCTCTCTCTCTCTCTCTCTCTCTCTCTCTCTCTCTCTCTCTCTCTCTCTCTCTCTCTCTCTCTCTCTCTCTCTCTCTCTCTCTCTCTCTCTCTCTCTCTCTCTCTCTCTCTCTCTCTCTCTCTCTCAATGCTAGGGTGAAAAATGAGCTCTTTTATGGTCTCCTAGCCCTTAAACCCCTTCCCGTGCAAGGTCTTGCTATCCCCAATCACTCACTTGCCAACATTAATCATTTCAAATACTCTCTTTTTTTTAAACCATGATTTGTGCCCTATTTTGCCATGTTTTGTAGCAGCAAACCCTATGCTTTCCAATCCAATTTCTTAATCCTAACCTACGCTAAATGCAACAAGAATCAAAAGGAAATAACTGAAATAATTTCCCCTTCTTTTCCAATCATCAAACAACCAAAATAACCAAAATACTTACTTGTATCAAAGATCAAAAAACCCAAATTTCCTACCTATCTCAAGCTTCATTTTGGGGATGAAACCCTTACTTCAATGCTCGATATGAGGTGCGCAAGTGCTCAAGCTTAAATCCGTTTGTCCCGGCAATGGAACCAAAATGTGAAGGAAGCTCACAATCAACCGCAAGACCCACGGACTGCTTATTGTTTCAAGCGCTTCAAGCGATCTCTAATGGCTATCTCTCATCTAACTGATGCGCCTTCGAACCTACAAGTGTAGTGAGCTTACCTCGATGCTGAAATGAGTTGCCTTCTCCCTCGCACACACAAGTAGTTGCACGATTCTAGATGCTAGCTCAAGCATCCTCAAGCCTCCTCCATCGAGCTCCATCCACCATAGCCACGCGCGCATGAGAAAAGAAAAGAGAAGAGAAGAGAAGAAGAGAAGAGAAGATAGTGAAGAGCTTCACCCTCTTGATCCCTCACTCCCACACACTCACTCCCTCACATTCTCACACTCTCTCTCTCAAGAGCGCACACACAAGCAGGTGAAGAGAAGAAGAGAAGAAGAGAGGACTCTTGTTAGCCATACACCAAAGAATGAGCTTCCATTCACTTTTTGAACTTTATATACAAGCCCTAAAATCCCATGGGCACCCATCCCTTTTTACATGACTGACCGTTGTGGCAAGGTCTTTTTTCCTATTTCCCTCTTCTTGCCTCATGCCTTAAGCCTACACCCGTCTATTCTTTTACAAATGACACAGGAGGAAGCCTAGCGCTCTTTTACAATAGTTGTTAGATTTTTTTTAGGTGCCTTCCATTTAAAATTGTGCTTTTGGCCTCAGCTTAGCTTTAGGGGCCGCCTTTGCTCTTTTTCTGTCCTTTTTTCGCTCTTTGCTTCATATTTCTGCCATCTCGAATTGAGGTTAACATTGAGAAAATGGCCCTCTCAAACTTGAGGACTCAACAAACCTTGGAGCAGCTCACTACTCTTATTGCTCAGTTAGCTATAGCTTCATCCCAAGAGAGGGCAAATGACTCTAAGCACTAGACGTCCACTACCTCAAGAGCCATTGCATGGTCCATAGGGCATACTTGGTACTAAGGGAATCCCCTCTTCTAGTTGTGAGATTTGTGATGATATGACCATAACGACCTGCAAGAGCACCCTCCCCTCACGTTGTGCCAGCCAACTCCTGCATGTTGCAAGCCTCTCGAACTTCTTGAACCTCCATATCTCTCAACACTCATCTACGATGGTGAGTCTCTCCCCCCACTTGCAAAGCCTGCACAACATGATATGGCCATAACAACCTGCAAGAGCACCCTCCCCTCACGTTGTGTCAGCCAACTCCTATACAACATGAGGGGGGTGTGGAAAAATCTTCACATGTCCCCCTCCTGTTGTTGTGTCATCTGCACAATGTGAGGGGGGCCCTCCCAATCTTGCGACACCCCACCCTCACTTTGTGTAGTCCTCCCCCAACTTGTCAAGAGCCGCATAACGCAAGGGGGAGGCCTCCTATGTTGTGACCCCGCCCTCGTGTTGTGCAGTTCCCCCCCCCCCCCCGACGTGATGGCTAGGAGTTGCACAATGCAAGGATGGGGGCCTCCTAATGTAGTATCCCCCCGCCCTTGCATTGTGTAGTTTCCTCCAACCTCGCATACCAAAAGGGAGGGCCCTTGATTTTGGGACCCCCCTCACATTGTGCAATTCCTCTTGGGACCACACAACAACAACGTGGGGAGGGGGGGGGGAGGGGCTGCTAATATTGGGAACCCCCCCCCCCCCCCTCGCATTTTGCAGTTCGGGCCTCTTAATTTTGGGACCCCCCCCCCACTCCTCACATTCTACAATTCCCCTTGCCCCGCACAACGAGAGTGGGGTGGCTCCTAATTTTGGTACCCCGCTCTCTTGCATTGTGCGGATTCGATCTCTTTTATTCCATTTCTCTAATTTTTTTCCCTTTCCTCTTTAGGACTATTAATACTATGTTTGTACTCTTTCATAGACATGGCTAGAACAAAGCAAACCGTGAGAGTAGTATCGTCTAGAGACCCACACATTGCACAATAGGGAGCATCCTCCTCCAAGCAAAATGTGCAAGATGATGCATCGGCCCCTGGCCCAAGCTCGCAGTAGCAAGGATCCAGTTTCAGGAAGAGGATGACACCCTTGCAGACCAGAGCTTGTCATAAGAAATACCAACAACATGCCTAAGTGCTTAAAGAGCTAAGGAGGATCATGACACGAGCTTGCAATTGTGAAGATGCCATTTACCATTATTATTAAAGATATATGCAAAACAAACAACTTGGACTTCCATTGGCATGCCTCAGCACTAGATTGCTTAAATGAAGCTGTTGAGGACTTCATGGTAGAATTTTTTTTAGGACTCCTGCATTTTGGCAGCTCATGCCCATAGGGTGACAATGATGCCTAGGGACTTCACATCCCTCACGTTACTCAAGTTCAATATGACAAGTTGCTTGTCCCACAAGGCATTACAAACAAGACGATGAAGGGAATTTTAGAGATCCCTCCCCTCAAAAAGAGCAAGGAGGTCAGGGTGACTGATGTCACACCCTCGCATTCCCGCAACATGAGGCTAAATGCCCAGAAGGTTGCCTAAGAAGAAAGGAAAAATTGTGAGATGGAGGCCAGGGAGATAGAGGCTCAGAGAGAGACCATGCAAAAAGAGCGAGGCATGTTAGCATGCATGAGGACAATCATGAGGCGCTTGAGATGCTGGGTCCATTTTTCGATGTTGTACTGCCTTCTCTAAGAAGACCACGCTAGCAGCATCTCAGTGCCATCCACTTTAGCGAGGAGGATATTCGAGTCCTCTCTCCAGACCTTCAAAAGGAGGTCAACAATCATGTAATTAATATAGTCTTAAGGTATCGTGAAACTCTGAAAATTTTGCATGCTTTCCTCATATGCATGTATGGCCTAATCTTACTATTTATTTGCTTTTGCAACTTAATTCTAGTAAATCTTCCCTCTAATGTTCAAGATAAGGTTTTAGTCATAGATTCTCTCCTATCGACTATTTTGACCCTGGAGAGAACATAGTATATCTAGACGTGCGCCTGTGGTATCGAGATTGCAATTTGGATCTCGTACAACATTTGATTATGGCATACTATGAAAGGTAAGGCTTGGACGTGCGCCTATGGTACTAAGATTGCAATTTGGATCTCGTACAACATTTGATTATGGCATACTATGAAAGGTAAGGCCTTTTTGGTATGTTTCTTTTAAGTTATCTCAAATCTTTCTTTTATTGCCAAACTTTATTGTCCTCCTTGCCTTGTAGATCTCATTGGAGCCTGATTGTTTATGATATTCCCACATGGAGATGCTTTCTAGCCAACTCTATGCAAGGATACCATGACAATGTGAAGTGATAAGTTCCATGAGAGAGGGAGAGGGAGAGGGAGAGGGGGAGGGGGAGGGGGAGGGGGAGAAAGAAAAGCACTAGCTGTAACAATGTGAAGCGGTAAGTTCCATGAGAGAGGGAGAGGGAGAGGGGGAGGGGGAGGGGGAGGGGGAGGGGGAGGGGGAGGGGGAGGGGGAGAAAGAAAAGCACTAGCTGTGTTTTCCTTTACCAAAATAGTTCTTTGGAAAATCTAGTAAAGGTCTTCGAGACAGTGGTTCAAGACCATTAAATGTTGCACCACACAAGAATTATTCTTTGCAAAGTGCCAAAGCAGGGTGACGGCCATAGTTGCAAATGGAGAGTTTGCTACAATGCAAAATTGCTCCTAGAACATCTACTTGGGCAACAAATGGGTGATGTAAGTTTACTTTTTGTTAATTTAACCCCACATAGCCTTAAAAATTTTATACTAAGTCTCATTTCTACAATTTCATGCAAGGTGAGCACTTAGCAACTTATATAGATGACGACCTTCTTCTATCTAGAGCATAGCCTTAACAATTTTATACTAAGTCTCATTTCTACAATTTTATGCAAGGTGAGCACTTAGCAACTTATATAGATGATGACCTTCTTCTATCTAGAGCAAAGATTGTTGAAAATCTAATCAACTATGCTTCTCATCAAAAACTCTAAACACCACTTGTGTATGCCAAAATTATAATATTTGAATTAGAAATTGCTCTCTTGTACATAATCTAGAGCTTTTGTAATCAAATTGCCATCATTGGAAATGGAATTCAAATAGTTTTTGTATCACTTTTTGTCCTTCTTATAAATTTGCATCTATATTTCCATTTGTACTATTAAGACAAGAGGAAAACTTGTGTAGTATGAATGTCCTTACATAAAGTATTTCTCTCTTTTCTTTGGGGCACCTACACATAAGGTTCACCATGATTCACGTTATTTGCAAACATGGAAAATGTATCTTAGACAATGTACTACACTTTTGGATTACATATTCTATTTAGCTTGTAATCATTGCACTTGAACAAATAAGCATCATGGATATTTAGGTCCTCATTCGTTAGGTCCATTTGCACTTGATGTAACGAGACGTTTACCCTTACGTTAAGCATTGTTAAGAGATCATCCTCCAACCAAACCTCTAGCATCATCACAAGATTATCAACATCATCTTGTAAGTATTGATCAATTGTCACAATCTTTCCATTCACATAATGCAATCTCATGTAATATAAAGTCAAAATAAATTTTTGTGATGCAATCATATATTTGCAAACAATAGATTTCCGTTCCACTTTGGACATAATCCCACACACTTCTTTTATATCCTAGCTCTGACCTATGAAGTCCATACATTTCTTCGATTTGCATATAAACATTGATTTTGTTTTTCAAACTTCCTCATCATTTAAAAAATCCACAAAAATATGTAATGGCATGAAGATTGTGATCTTCACCTGACTGCTAGCTATATTAGCCATAGATATCTTTGAATCTCTACATAAATCTTTAATCTATAAGATTCACATGTTTGCGCTTTTGGGATTGGCCACCATCTACACTATCTAACGCTAGGAGTGGAACAAGGTTCAAAGATCCAAAACCTTTTATGCTTAATGGTACATTGTAAAATTTGTCATTGAAAAAAAAACCCCATCCTTGGCCAATGACTTGTTAGAGGTCACTTTGTACAACTACTCATCAATAAAGCCGTGAATGGCATCAAAGATTCCAAGTATGCTTTCGATAGGTTGCCAGTCTTCAAGGTTTGATGGATATATATCTACAACCCTAAACAGAATTCAATAAATTCCTGAAACATAAAAACTCGTTTCAAGCTTATTGAAATTTTTTGGACTTGCAGTTTGGTCTATGGCATAGCAGGCCAATAGGGCAATTCTACAAACGTAGTTGCATATACACATGTTGTATAAGCACCTCCTTGATTTTTTTCCCCAATCCTTTGACCTTGAAATCCTTGACTTGCCCCTTGTAGGTGACAATGAATTCATTTCCACATCGTCTTCTCTTCATTGTTTGCAACATAACCCAACTACCAATAGAGATGGTAGTAGAATCCACCTATTTTTGTGAAGATCAAAATTATTGTAGATTGTAATTGCTCGATAGAAGAGGAGGAATGTTGAGGACATGAGACTTCCATTGACATAGAAGATGAAGCAAAAGAAGAAGACGTTGAGTGAAAAGAGAGAATAGAATAGAAAATCTTGTGCAAAAATGAAGGGATAACATGCACTTTGTTGAACTATTTGAGTTTTCTGGAAAAAAGGGAGGGATACTACATTGGAGGGAAAACATTTTGGTGTATTATTCAATAATTTCAAGAAAATAATCAAGATACTATAAGGTTGTGTGGGACTGACAAGAGATATCTCCATCTAATGTCTTTAATTGTGCCAGTACCTCTTATTTCTTGTGCCTCCATGAATTTATGCTCCAAAAATACCTAAAAATACTTCTTTTCAAAAATCTATAAAAATGAGATAAATTACTTTAAAATTGGAAAAACCCTATTTTACCATAACAGTAGCTCTCCTCCTATTTGTTGAGAGGCTTTCTCTCTCTAAAACCAAAAGGCCGAAACTTGAGTCCAAATCTCCTCTAATGCATGTGTCATCTTGCTAATAGTATATATGGTTGAATTCTACCTTAGTTTTTGTATTGCATCATCTTGCATCCTTGGAAAGAGGGATATTAGAGGCACTATTTCTAGTCATCATTGTGTTGGTGCCCCATATGATGCACTTATTGCATCTAGTATGCCTATCCAAAAAGAGCTTACTTCATACAAAAAACTTGGATAGCTAAACAATGCAATCAAAGCATGATGTAATCAAACATAGCACATGATATTCAATCGGTTGTCACTTGGTCGAAAAAGAAAATCATTAAGTAGGTTTAGGAGTTGAAACACAAGTAGGGTTCATGTGGCTTTTGGCTTTGCTCAAGAGAAGGGTATTGATTTTGATATGGATTTTTGCTCCCAATTTTTGTGTAATTACCATTCATGATGCTCTGTGAGAGGGAAGCAATAATGGGACGAGAGATAGAAGCGATGGAGTGCAAGATGGTTGAGATAGAGAATCATAGAAGAGAGTTTAGTGGGTACAATGAATGGTACCCTTATTCTTTGTTACCTTCACTTCTATATAACTATACAATGTGTAATTATATAAGGGGTGCTCGACTAGCTATTGGCCATTGGCCTTTACCTCAACAATCTCCCACTTCAAGGAAAATGTGTCTTTATGGTAGTATACAAAGAAATGTAAGAAGAAAGTCAAGATACTATCCAATGCCATAGGCACTCTACAATGTGCAGAGCACTCAAAAGCTAAACTCTTCATGAGGAGATCTACAGGATTATCATCTGTATGAACCTTGACAAGCTCAACGTGCTTGTCCTCCCTAATAAAGTGATACTTCATCTCAATGTACTTTGTTTTTATATGAAAGACACAAGCTTTCATGCCAATTGAATGGCACTCTAATTATCATAGTGTAATATTGGTATCTCTCCAGTAATGCCATTAGACGAGTAAGCCATATAGCTTCCTGGCAAGCCTCAATGGTTGTAACATATTCAGTCCCAATCGTAGATAAAGTCTACATGATTGCAATCAAGAGACCCAAGAGATTTCACCACCTATGAAAGTAAAGACAAAACATGTATTAGACCTCTTCGATTCTAGACTCCCTACAAAATCCCCTTATCTTTTTTAAATCCCTTGGCCACCAATATTTCCTTATACTTAGACAATGCATTAGATTGAGATACCATCAACTTGTAGACTTATTTACATGCACATGCATGTTTGCCCCAAGGCATTGCCCCTAGGCAAAGGAACTAACTTCCTAGTATTATTTTTCACCAAAGAGACCGTCTTTGACTGCATAGTTCTCTTTCACTTATAACGGCCATTCCTAGTCATAAGATCAATATAACAAGAAGGATCATCATAGTCTATAAGCATGGCATATTCTAAAGAGAAAGTGTATCTATGTGGTGGTCTGGAAACCGTGGAAGACCCCACAACAGGAGCCTTTGGCTATCCCACATGTCTTCGTTGTAAAACATGAGGTTGTCTATTTATCTGTGGCATCCCATTTTAACATTAGTTCATTGTCCAAGACCTACATCATCATGTGAAACAAGTCATACATATAGCTAATGTGACAATTGTCCATCCTCATCAAACAATACCATATTAGATCACAAAAATGACATCATGACTACATCTTTTTAGACTCAAGATCCCATAAGTGATAGCCCATTTACCCTAACTCCCCATATCCAAGAAAAATACATTTCTTAGACATAGAACAAGCTTGCTCCACTTGTCCATAAGTACATGCATAAATTCCTCGTAGCCAAAGACACACAAGTAATTGTAACTAGGCCTCTTTCTAAACCATATCTTCTTTGGAATTCTACTATCCAATGGCTTACAAGTAGATGTGTTGATCAAGTATATTTTTGTCTTTGCAGCTTCAATCCAAAACTCATTAGTGAAATAAATATTAGATAGCATATTGTGGACTCTTTTGTGAATGGTCCTATTCATCTTCTCAGTCACACCATTTTAAATGGGATTTTCAAGAGTTGTCAACTCTCTTGCGATGTATATTCACCACTCTCTACAAATGTCAAGACTTTTGAAATGCATCTAGCACATCACTCTTCTAACAAAGAGGATAAGCCCAAACATTTCTTATGGCATATCTATAAAAACAAAAAAAACAAAATAGAAGCTCTGCCCAATCAGACTATGGGCAGCCAAACACATGCAAACAATAGAAAGTACTAGATTTAGGCCCTTTGTTAATAACAAGAGAACCTTTGCAAATTTTGCATATGTGGTCTCCAAAGATCACCCTATAACCATTATCATCAAGTTTTCATGTATGAATCAAACTCATAGTTAAGTTTTCATGTACGAATCAAACTCTTAGTTAAGTTTGCAATATGCCCTACATTTTGCAAGACAAAGAAAGTTCCATTAAGTAGTGATAAATCTAATACCTAACACCAATGATGTTACATGTATAGGTATTACCAAGATAAATGTATAATCATTCCCAATATCATCAAGTAGTGAACCACTCTCTATGTAGAGTGACATAAAATGATGCTCCAAAATCCAAAAGTGAATTTTATGGCATGTCATTTTCCATGGAAATCAAAAATATATCACCAAGAAGAGGACATATACAAGACATCTCCATCATCATCGCCACATGCATTAATCTCCTCTATCTTTACCTTGACCTTCTCTCCCTTTTTGCTATCATCTTCATTTTTCTTTTTTATCTTTTGCTTGCTCTTCCACTTGTAGCAATCATTTTTTATATATCCCTTTTTATTATAAAAATGAACCATTCCACATGATGGACCTGTTGATATATCGAGCTCCACTTGTGATATGCCAGAGTGACCGTTGTGCATTTATGTCACCGACTTGTCATGCAGATGCGGTTGGTACACCGCCCATGAATAATAGCTAGATGAGAGCTATCCTTATCTACTCTAGTTCGTGGCTCAGTTAGTATGCCACCTTAGTTAGTTGAGTTTGGCTTGAGACCCATATATAGGGTTCTTCTATTTCTATGTACTTGAGTTCTTTTTGGCTTACACAACTAAGAAGAGAAAAATTGTTTTCAGCCTCCACCTTTGTGTGTATTCCCCCATTGCGCAAGCAAGAAAGCTACAAGTGAGACTCCTTCCTTCTCTCCCACAATCTTGACATGGTATTAGAGCCTTGTTCGTGATAAGGAGCTCAAGAAATCAAACCAAGTTCGCGGTGTTCTGGTAAGAGGACGAGTGTTGCTTTCATTTTTCTATTTTGGGAGCAAGTCTCTGCAGGTAGCACAGCCGAAAAGTGCAAGAGTGCATTGTTTCAGAGTGAGACGCCCTTCGCGGTGTAGCAAGAGGGCAGTATATGCTGCGGGATAGGGCTTTAGGCCTTGGTTGCTCTATTTTTTTTATTTGAGGCCATTCCGAGGCCTGTTTTGGAGGCCGAAGTTTTCTGCACGCACTCAGGAAAAGGCCCTGTTTTATGCTGTGCGACCACTGTTCTTCAGGTCGGTGAAAAGTTACTGTAGAAATTGCATCGTATGCATGTGCGCAGAGACATTGGGAGTTACAGAATCATCCTTGTTTCCTGTTGATGCAAAATCGTCACTAGGAAGTGACTGTGTGGTCAAATACCACTTTCGTCAGTTTTGCAGATTTGCCCTTGTGAGGCTGAAGCTGTGTTCTTTGCAGTGACAGAATTTTTTGCAGTGTTTTGTAATGGCGTCTGATTCTCTTTCACAGATTGTCACTGAAAAGCTTGACAAGAACAACTTCCAAGTATGGAAGTTCAGAATGAAGAATTTCCTTATGGAAAAAGGATATTGGGAATTCGCTGCAGGAAATGAAGAAGAACTAGTTTTTCCTAATGTTCCCAATCAACAGCAAATGCAGGCATTTAAAGCATGGCATGAGAGAGCCAGGAAAGTTATGTACTGGCTGTCTATCAGCATTTCAGACTCTATGATTGTGCATATTCAAGATGCAAGTACGCCAAAGGAGGCATGGGATACTTTGTCAAAAATGTATAGCACAAATACGCAAGCCAGGAAAATGCGGCTCAAGCAAGAGTTGCACAATGTGCAAAGAGAAAGTATGAGCATCAATGACTACCATATGAAGGTGAAGAAGATTGCAGATGCACTTGCTTCCATTGGGTCGCCAGTGGAAGATGATGATTTAGTTTCTGTGACCTTGAATGGTCTAGGAAAGGATTATGCACAGTTCCGGACATCCATTTCCATCCATGAAAGATTTCCTGATTTTGAGGAGTTGATTGCTCTTCTAATTTTTGAGCAGAGAAATGGTGGTGTATCTTCTTCAGGAGGAACTTCAAAAGAAGTTGTCTTCTACTCAAATGCTGGAAGAGGTAGAGGCAGAGGTAGAGGAGGCCGATCTGGAGGCCGTAGTAGAAATCAAAATATGCAACAAACTCAAGAAAACCAGTCCTATGGAGGAGGACGTGGTAACTCTAGAGGCAGGGGGAGCCAAAGAGGTCATGGTGGATGGCAAAGAGGCCAAAATGCAAACAGCAATGTTGAATGCTACTACTGTGGTAAAATGGGTCATATGGCTAAAGACTGCTATAAAAAGCAAAATGACATCATGAGTGAAAAATTGCAACAAGGGAATTATGCATCTTCTAGTAGACAGGGTGATAATAGAAATGAGCATTTGTTTATGGTGCAGCACATGACCAATTCTGTGACAAGTGCAGAAGAAAGCAACGATGTGTGGTATGTTGACTCAAGTGCATCAAACCACATGACAGGTCATGCAAAATGGATGCAGGATGCAAGGAAAATGGAAAAACCAGGATTTGTGGAGACTGGTGATGATACTGCACATCCTATTGTGCAGATTGGAAAAATTCCTTTGTCTATGCAGGATGGGAAAAAGAAATACCTATCGGATGTATTTCATGTCCCGAATATCACCAAGAACCTAGTTTCTGTTGGTCAAATGGTTGAGCAGGGCTTGCAGGTCAGATTTAATTCTCATGGATGCTTTGTTGAGGATATGAAAAATAAATGTCGCTTGATAGCAAAAGGAAAGAAGAAGGGCAGAATGTTTACGTTGGATGCAGACATGCCTGAATTGAGTGCAGCAATGTTTGCACATGGGACCGGTGTAGTTGCAGATATTGATATCTGGCGTAAACGCATTGGTCATGTTAATGTACAGCGACTTAAATCAATGCAGGCCCAAAATATTGTTGCAAGATTGCCTAAATTCAAGGTTGCAGAAATGCATAAGGTATGTGAAGCCTGTCAATTTGGAAAACAAGCAAGGAAACCATTTCCTAGACATGTTCAAGAGAGTAAGAAGCCATTGGAATTAATCCACTCTGATGTGTGGACTACTAAAGCTGCATCTCTTGGAGGCTATCATTATTTTGTCACTTTTATTGATGACTATAGCAGAAAAGTTTGGGTGTATTTTATGAAAAAAAAAAGTAAAGTTTTTGGGCATTTCAAAACTCTTAAAGCTATGGTTGAAAAAGAAACAGGCCTGCAAATAAAATGCCTAAGGTCAGATGGAGGGGCAGAGTACCTCTCAAATGAGTTTTCAAGGTTCTTGCAGGAGCATGGCATAAAGCAGCAATATTCATGTAGTCATACCCCACAACAAAATGGAATTGCAAAAAGAAAAAACAGGCATATTGGAGAGGTATCTCGTGCCATGCTCAATGAAAAAGACCTGCCACATTTTTACTAGGCTGAGGCAGTTGCTACAGTAGTCTACATAATGAACAGGACTCCCACTGCAGCAATACATGGCATGACTCCAGAGAAGAGGTATACTGGTAGGAAACCAGATATTTCTCATTTGAAAATTTTTGGTTGCATTGCCTATGTTCATGTGCCAGATGAGTTGAGATCCAAGTTGGATCCAAAAGCTGAGAAGTGCATCTTTATTGGTTACTCTATGCAGACAAAAAGGGTATAGATGCTATAACCCTTCTACTCGTAAGTTTACAGTGAGCAAAGATGTTGTTTTTGATGAGATAAGTAGCTGGTATAAACCAATAAATGTGATTGATAATGTAGATGCACAAAATGGTAATGCTGCACAGAATTCACAGCAGCAGTCACAAGATATTAGTGGACCTGGAGCGTCCTCTAGCAGTGGTTCACATTCTTCGCCAGGGACAGGCAGATTGAGATCAGGAGAATCTTCTCAAAGCAATGCAGATAGTGGTATGCAGGTATCACAAAAAGGAAAAGAGAAGGTAGATCAGCCCATGTTTGATGTGAATGCAAGTCACTCTTATGTGGATGGTGAATCCAGTGGCTCAGAACAGAGCATTGATGATGAGTTGGGTATTCTTTCTATTGTTACACCTGGAGTAAGGAAGACCAGGGATGTTTTGAGAGCACCTGGGAGTGAACCTACTTTGCGCAGGTCTACCAGAGCTAGGTATCATGTGGATAGGCTGAAATATGATGGATTTACAGCCATTCACTATGCATATATAGTCAAAGTGATACAGGAACCAGAACCCACTTCTTTTGAGCAAGCCATGGGAAAAGAAAAATGGGAGAAAGCCATGGATGAAGAAATGGATGCCTTGGAAGCAAATGTTACATGGGAATTGGTACCTTTGCCTAAAGGTAAGAATGCAATTGGTTGTAAGTGGGTTTATAAGGTGAAGCACAATGCAAATGGTTCTGTGAACAGATACAAGGCAAGATTAGTAGTCAAGGGGTATGCACAAACATATGGCATTGACTATGAAGAAACATTCAGTCCGGTTGCAAGGATGGCAACCGTAAGAGCAGTCATTGCTATGGCTGCATCAAAGGGATGGTCTTTACATCAGATGGATGTAAAGAATGCCTTCTTGCATGGTGATTTGCAAGAAGAGGTATATATGGAGCAGCCACCAGGTTATGTGCATGCTGTTCATCCTGAGTTTGTTTGCAGGTTGAAGAAAGCCTTGTATGGCTTGAAGCAAGCACCTAGAGCATGGTCTGACAAGATAGGACAGTATCTTGTCACTATTGGCTTTCAGATTTCTAGGGCAGATTTCTCACTTTATGTGAGAAAAACAGAGAAAGGTATTATGCTACTTGTCATTTATGTTGATGATTTGATTATGACAGGTGATAGTGATGAAGATATCCTTCATGTGAAAATGCTATTGAAGCAGAAGTTTGAGATGAAGGATTTGGGAAAGCTGTGTTATTTCTTGGGCATTGAGGTGATTAGATCACCAAGTGGGATACGGCTCTTGCAGAGGCAGTATGGATTGGACATGCTGTCCAAATATGGGATGACAGGCTGTAAGCCTATTTCAGTTCCTTTGGAGCAGAATGTGAAGTTGAGCACAGATGCAGGTGAGCTTCTCGAAGACCCTACTATGTACAGACGCATAGTAGGAAGTTTGATTTATATGACTATTACCAGGCCATATTTGAGCTATGTTGTTGGATTGGTAAGTCAGTTTATGTAGGCTCCAAGGAAACCGCATTTGGATGCGGCTAGACGTATACTCAGGTATGTGAAGTCCACATTGTAGTATGGACTACTGTATGAGACTGGGGTTCAAATACAGTTGTATGGATACACTGATGCTGATTGGGCTGGTAGTATTTCTGATAGACAATCTACCAGTGGATACGTGTTCTCTTTTGGGAGTGCTGCAGTCACTTGGAGCAGCAAGAAATAGCCTACAGTTGCCTTGTCCAGCACAGAGGCTGAGTATAGGGGCGCAGCAATGGCTGCATGTGAGGTAGCTTGGTTGCATAAGCTACTTTATGATATGCATCAGCCTACAGATGGGCCAGTTGTCATTTATTGTGACAACATGAGTAGTATACACTTGGTAAATAACCCAGTCTATCAGGCTAGAACAAAGCACATTGAGGTGCATTATCACTATGTGCGGGAGAGGATTTTACTAGGTCTTATTGATCTAGTTTATGTCAGCACAGAGGATCAGGTAGCTGACATATTCACGAAGGCATTGGGTGCAGAGAAGCTGCGCAAGTTCAGAGACCTGCTTGGTGTGCAGGAATTGGGATTGAGCTCGAGGGGGAGTGTTGATATATCGAGCTCCACTCGTGATATGCCAGAGTGACCGTTGTGCATTTATGTAACCGACTTGTCAATTGCACATGCAGTTGGTACACCGCCCATGAATAATAGCTAGATGACAGCTATCCTTATCTACTCTAGTTCGTGGCTCAGTTAGTATGCCACCTTAGTTAGTTGAGTTTGGTTTGAGACCCATATATAGGGTTCTTCTATTTCTATGTACTTGAGTTGTTTTTGGCTTACACAACTAAGAAGAGAGAAATTGTTTTCAGCCTCCACCTTTGTGTGTATTCCCCCATTGTGCAAGCAAGAAAGCTACAAGTGAGACTCCTTCCTTCTCTCCCATAATCTTGACAGGACCCTTATTTTGGTGCCAATTTTGTCATTTTACAATGCTATGTATTTTCAAAAGTGATACAATTGTAAATTTTATTGGATCTATATTATCCATACATACTTGGCCTAACATATTATGAAGGCTATAAACCTTAGTTTAAGGAACAAGAAAAAAAACATTGTATTTGAAATTATTATATGACAAAAAAGATTAAGGGTTTGAGGACGTGGTTTGTAGAAATATGCCCACAACTACTACTTCTGGTATATCTATTTTCCTCTCTTGTTCCATGCAATTCTTACTCTTCCCCTGTGCTTTCATGTCTATCTTAAGAAGGAGGGTGAGGATGGAACGTCAAATCAAATATGTTGTGTGTGGGTCCTTTGTTTGTGTGTTTTCAAGGTTAGTGGAAGCACTCATAGCCTACCTTACTCTAAGCTCTACAAGAAAAGCAAAAATTTTCATTTCTTACTCTCGCATATATACACTCAAGGTTCATTTTTAAAACCCAGATTCTTTCCCCTAAATTAATAATTTAGTCTTATGTCCCTCATCTCTTTCTCATCTTATCCAAACAACAAAATAATTATTAGATAAATGAATTAGTTTATAAATTTTCACCGTTACTACTAAGGCTTTCCTCCATGCCACTTTATCAGGGCCAAATGTAAATATCATGTTTTTTTTAAGAATATCATGTTAAATTTAAAAAGTATA
The DNA here is from genome assembly GCF_053477565.2 of Lygodium microphyllum. NCBI lineage: Eukaryota > Viridiplantae > Streptophyta > Polypodiopsida > Schizaeales > Lygodiaceae > Lygodium > Lygodium microphyllum. Next base: position 7,287,623 of record NC_141149.1, on the reverse strand, counting down.
AATCCTTTTTAATTGTTTCTTTATATTAAAAAAAAAAGTTATGACAATCCAAACATCAAGGAAAGATTTTCATACAACCCTATACCTTGTGTGTCACATATTGGAATAATGGATATATCTTCATTTTGCAAAACATATAAAACATTAAGATTTCAACCAATAATTCTCTTAAAATTTTGTTTTTAATAGTTGTTTATCTTTTAAGAAGAAAAAACTATATAAAATTCAAAAATGATCTTCTTTATATCTCTATGAATTATCATACTTTTTTGATATGGATACATAATATCATTAATAAAATCCACTATTTTTAACTAAAATAATATATCTTTGATTTTTTAAATCTATTTAACCTTTTTTGAAAAATCTCAAAAAAAATCTAGAAAATTTTCCATACTAAATATTTATTGAGTCTCTTTATTTAAAAAATCTAATGTCGTTTTTAAGTGATTTTTAAGTTTTGTCTAGATTTTTATATTTTTAAAAATCAATAAACACCACCGACCAATTGAGTGGAAACTTAGGCTTTTGTGCATTGTGAAAGATTTGTAAACTTAGAAAATATAAAAAATGCACCATCTATATTTGATAAACAAGTTCGAGTGCTTACTTGGAATGTCTACGGCTGTAGTTTGTGTCTTCGGAATAGTTTGTCTCATGGTCCAACAATGGAATTCCAATCTGCCTATGCTTTGACTCAAAAATTACCTTGCTTCTTTCCCATCCATTGGAATGTCTACGGTTGTAGTTTGTGTCTTCGGAATAGTTCGTCTCACAGTCCAACAATGGAATTCCAATCTACCTATGCTTTGACTCAAAAATTGTATTGCTTCTTTCCCATCCATGGCAATTCGCATTCCACACTCAAGCTATCAATTTTATAAGAATATGAACTAGGATCTAAGATTGGTTTTAATTAACATTTGACAATAAATATTCAAAAGAGGCATTTAGTTAATAGTCTACTCTTCATCGAGATGATCAAAATGGTCGCCATGTTGATGATGGGTGTGATATTGTTGACACCTTGCTTGCAAAGATACTCACCTTGATCAAAGACAATTCAAAAATGATGATTGGAGAGGATCAAGAAAACGATCCCAAAATTGATGCCTAGGCAAGAATGGCAATTATGAGAGACATTGTGAAGGATATCATCCAAGAGGATGAGCAAACTACTACAGATGACAACAATGGTCTAATGGATGAAGATGCTCTCCCTCTCCTCTTCGCGCTCTCTACCAGGTGCAAGCCTTCTTGCCTCTTAAGTCTCCCATCACATCCCAAGAAGGTGCCCCCTCCTAACCCCACATTTTTTCAATGGCCTTGTCCCATAGGTTCTTTTCTTTTTAGTTTTTTTTTTCCATTTTATCACCCCCCCCCCCCCCCCCCGAAAAAAAATTAGACCTTAGACTTTAAATCCCACTCCTAACCTTCTTCTCTCAACCCTTCAAGGCATTGCCAAACCTCATAAACCTCACAACACCTCTAAGTCATAGATGAGTTGATTTTGAACAGGGTCTTCCCTTCTTCAAATGATCACGATCTCTACAGAAAATTCCTAAATGGCCATGGCTAAGATTTGCTAAGAAAATCTATCAAATTTTATATCTCTCTCTACCCTTCTATTGTACTAAAGCTCCCTTGTACTAGAATTTCCTTTTGTTGAATTGTGATGATGAGCTCTTCCGAGACATCAACCGTGATGCATCTGTATGAAATTAAGTTGAAAATATGGTGGCAGTGTGTCAAATGGATACAAATTTGTTGAAAATTCTTGCAATTTTTTACTAGTACTTGAGGGTTGTCACCAAATCCTTCTTGTTTATGAGACTAAATCCTTGACTTGCCTCTCTCACGAGAGTTTCCGTTGGCATTTGACCTTGACTTGCCTCTTGTTATGAGACTTACTCCTTGACTTGCCTCTCTCACGAGAGTTTCCCTTGGCATTTGACCTTCCTCTCACGATGAGTGTACTTCAGCTCTTTGACCCTGCTTTGCTCTTTCTATTCACCTCCTTAATGAGCAACTTGCTCTTAGCATTAGCACTTGTAAGATTACGTGCAAGTGTGAAGTTACTAATGGTTGTTTTGAAAGTGTCCCAACTCTCAAGCAAGTTGACAAATAAAAGCATAGCCTTAACCAAATCATGGAAGTTGACCTTTTGAGATGTCAACTAGTTAAAAACAATATTGAAATCATTGAGATGGTTGGACATGGAAGCCCCTTCTCCTTGTAGAGATCAATGAGTTTTTTCAACCAATAAACCTGTGAAGTCGCCCTTTCTTTTTCATACAAGTTATCAAGTTTTTCCCATATACCAAATGCACCACCTTCCAAGTTTTTTACATTAAAATACATTAACTTTGAGAGTATAAACATGATACTGGAATGTGTCAACCCGTCATTTCTTCCCATACAACTATATCCATGCACTCAAGCTTAACACCCCCTACATTTCATTGGATCTACATGCTTCCTTTAAACCAATACATTATAGATTTGCTCTTTCCAATAAGAAAAATTGATGCCCTGAAATTTCTGAATATTAGATCATGTGTTTACAAAAGTGGATAAAGAAGCCATAATGGCTACAATATGTTGTGTATACCAAAATACTCAAGGTATGTTTAGCCTCAAGTCAAAACAGACCAATTGATTACAATGTTAAGCACCCTACAAAGCCAAACAATGGATGTTCTTTGAGCTTTTTTAGTTTTCTAAGTTATATTTATGTTTTCCCTCTCCTTTTTATCTCATCTTTTATTGAAACACATATAAAGACTTGCATGACTTCTATTCTTCCTAACCACCTCCCCTTATGGTGCAAGGGAAACACCTAGGATTAGACTTTATCTCTTGCCCTAACTGTAAGATGTACCCAAAGGCTTTCTCAATGGCCTTGGCATCATTGCCCAAACCAAATCGAGAGCCAAGTCAACAGAAGTTGACACCAACCAAATCAAGATCATAGCAACCAAAACACAAGAGGAACTATAGAAGGAAATCCAAATAAGGAGGTAGATCAACAAGGTATGACAAATACTATCTTTTCTAAGTTAATGAAGCTAGATTGCATTTCAGTATGTTTAGGAGGTCTTCATGAGGGATGGCATCAAGAAACACAAGAGGAACTAGCTAATAAAGAGTGCCAAGGATATCATAGATATATATGCTAGAGAGCGAACTAAGGCCAATTATTACAAGAAAACGGTTCGAGTGGACGATGCCATGGAAAATCATGAAGTAAGAAAAGAATCAAGCAACTTCAGAGTTTGGAAGCATTGAAAATAGGATCCAAATATTAAATCAATCAAAATGTTGCAAGGAATCCAAAGTATGAGCCACATATAAACTTACACCAGCACAACCAAGTGAAATGACCCAAAGTTTTTAGTAACCTGTGGTCTTTTTTGGTGCTAACACCTAATGTGAGTCCATTTTTGTACCAATGCAACTCAAAGTGCATTGTAACTAAAGCCTTGATGTGAATCTTCTCTCTCTCTCTCTCTCTCTCTCTCTCTCTCTCTCTCTCTCTCTCTCTCTCTCTCTCTCTCTCTCTCTCTCTCTCTCTCTCTCTCTCTCTCTCTCTCTCTCTCTCTCTCTCTCTCTCTCTCTCTCTCTCTCTCTCTCTCTCTCTCTCTCTCTCTCTCTCTCTCTCTCTCTCTCTCTCTCCCTCTCTCTCCCTCTCTCTCTCTCTCTCTCTCTCTCTCTCTCATTCATGGCACGGAGGGAAGGTCTACAAAAGGGCTAGTCCCTTATCCTCAAATTCTCTAACTTGAGTCACAAGGAGCCTTCCTCTCCAAAAGGAACATTGTTAAAGGAGAAAAAATCTTTCTTGAGTATGCTCTCACACCTACACAAGTAGCTCGCCATAGGGAATCTATGCCACATATTACAGAGTGCCGCAAAGTGAGCAAATAGGCAGTATATAGAGATGGACACATCATTATCACATATAGGTGCCAATGACCGGACCACGACCTATAAGACACTTGAAGTTTGCAATGTGCAACTTTAATGGAGCCACGAGAACTTATGCAAGGCTATTCCAAGAGACCTTCACTAGCAAGGACATCATCTTCTATACAGAGATTCATCAAAGTCTAGGCGCGCACTTGCTAGAGGTGAGAGGCTACGGATGGGAAACAGCATGCCGCCATAAAGCCCGATCATGAGGAGGGGACCAAAGGGTCTAGAGGGGTAGTTTTACTATACATGAAGCTACAACATATGATGCAAGTCATGCTAAGAGATGAGGCATGTTTCATGTGGATCCGAATACATACAAATTGCCCTGCAATATATGCAGGGCAAAGTGCTCCTTCGCTCCACAATATATCAAGATATTATGCATTATTCTAGCATTGGAGATTGCATGTTGGCTCGAGACTTCAATGCTTGCACAACATAGAGGTTCTCTTCTTCAAGACAGAGGACCACACGTACAGAGAGATAGCACTAGAGAAGATGGGGCTTAGTTGGACATCACGAGACACAACCAACTACATAAATTATGGTGACCACCTAGCCTTGGGAGGCACACATGGACTAGCCATCCTTAACAGTAGGATAGATGTCCTGGATCGAACGCTCTCACATGATTTCCACATAAGCATGCACCCAGATAGTAATAAGAGGAGGCCCATCTAGAGGATCTATAAAGAGACTAGAAGTGAGCACGATGGACTATCTATTAAGGCCCTTATATCTCATCCCCAACATATAGTCCTAGGCATCATCTACAAATACAAAGTATACTAAACTATCATCTGAGGACCATACATCACCGCTTCAATTTCTCTATGCTAGATAGAACCATGAGAGAGATCTTGAGATAAGAGTGCCTTTTGAACAATTCCACATTGTATCTAGCTTAGACATCATTTCGTATTTATCAACCATGTGTTGTTTATTGTTTATTTTCCACTTAGTCATATCATTGGATGACATATCTTGGGTTTGAAAAATTCCTCGACTTTTCAAATGTAGCATTTTGGTCTCATAGGCCGATTTAGCCTTTTGTAGGCATATACATACACATAAAATGGAGGTAGTAGACTTGTACGTTTACTTGGGAGTCACCTTTCCTACATCGACCAAGAGATTCACCATGGCACAAGTGACCAATGATCAATTCACATGAAGATACACTACTTTAGCTAAGATAGAGCAACAATGCCACCAAGAATTTTATTAGAGCCTCACACACAGATGGCTATTTGATACACTAGTCACACCAATCATGATGTATGGTGCACCAAATTGGAGCCTTGTCTTGGCTACTTACTTAAGGACACAAATTGAGAGACCACAAGTTCACATGATCAAAGCAGAGTTTCCCCCATGATAGAGGCTCTCTGCAAGACCCACTTTCTCTACAAAATACAAGCAGTACATTTAAGTCGACTACCTGCAAGAGCATTTTAGGTTTCTTGCTAGCTCAAACAAGATCTTAGACCTCATGGTATGCACAAGTCAAATAGTGGCTTAAAGGTTATACTATTAGCATAGACCACCTCCCCCTCTTCTAGTACAACGCCCTTTCAATATGATCCTGACTCCCCCTTTATGCACCTCTCCCACACAGAGAGAAACTTGGTCATGCTACAAGATCTCTAGCAATTGTACATACACCATACATGGCTATCACCCAAGTAACCCCTCCCCCCCAAAGATGTCTTACTATAGAGACCACTTCATGAAGACTATCATTGATGGCTTCATTGAGAGATCTAGATACATAGATGTATACATGCCACATGAGAGATGAGTAGCCATTGGCCAGCTCAAGGTATCCTCTCACCACCTCAAGATCAAGACCGAGAGAGCAACTGACATGCCCTAGAGTTGAGCAAATCTATAGACTATGCCAAAAGGAGTTAGAGCACGAGTGCTAAGCCTACAGATATAAAGCCCATAGCACAATCTAACCTAGATACCCCACACCATTTGGAAACACCTCGCTCAAACTGGTTATGGAGTCCCCACACCAACACCACTCTAGCGAATGCCTAGTTGAGATTCAAAGGCTCTACACATTATTATTACAAACTGGCACTACATACAAAGGGGGGCATCAATCGATTAGAGAGCATGTCACCCACAGATACAAGGGTTCCCAATACAAATACAAATACAAATACAAATACAAATACAAATACAAATACAAATACAAATAGTACATCAAAGAGCAATGAGGGAGATCCAACAATGACATGAGCAACAGTCCACAGAGTTGAGGACCCACCAACCCAAATGCTACCCTCACACTATTTTATCTAGGATGTGTGACATTACCCACCGATCCTAATTGGATGGAACTAGATATAAGAGTATCATTCACCCACACAACTAGACATATACTATCTCATCCTCCCATTATACCCCCATACGAGCACTGTTTAGTCTTGTACACCACTGTGGCTTCTTTTACAATTTATCACTTCCAACAAAATGCACATTTAGGTAGCGTCTTCAATGGATGTCATGAAGAGGCCTCCTACAATGCATGTGTGGCACCAAAGTATTCTATGCCTCAATAAGCTCCTAGGGCAAGACATCAAAAAAATATTCATATATCAAGTGGAAAACGTGCTTTTACAAGAACTGAATCTTAGGGGAACCACACCAAGGTAGACATTAGAGCAGTTGCTTAGAGAACACCACTAGCAAAAGTTGAAATGAAAGTAATAACACAAAAACAAGAAAAATGTCCGCCAACTCTATATCTTTAACCAGATCCCAACTCCTGTGGCCCCTTGCTTTTTTGCATACATGCTTCATGTAATTCGTTATGTTAACCAAATGACAAAGAATTCAAAGTTGTCTGTGACATTTATTATCAAATTAGAGAAATTGAGGAATATTATGAAATTTCCCGACATCTGTAAGAGCGTTTTTAATACATCCGTCCCCATCTTGATGGAGTGAAATGAAAAGACCCATTCTGATCAACAAATTCAGAAAGAGCCCTCGAATCCTACAAAGTTAGAAGAGTTTGGACTCATCATTTGTAAAATATTAATCATCACTTAAATCATTAAAAGTTCCTGGAATGCAAAACTAAAGGCATTAGACAAACTATTGGCACATTACTTTTATGCTCAGAACAATAACATCTACAAAGCAGCTTCTATATTTGAAATTTTCAAGATAACACGAACAATAACATCTACAAAGCAGCTTCTATATTTGAAATTTTCAAGATAACACAAAATTCAAGAGAGCTGCCCACAGCATCTAACTATACTGCAGCTTGACTCAATTTTTTCTTCTTTTTCTTTTTAAGAAGCCGCTTTCGCCTTGCAACTTCTAGTTTCAATCTTTTCCGGTCCTTAATCAGATCTTCGAAACCGCTCTCTTGCATCTTTTGAGAAGCAATTCGTTTAGCCTTGAAAACCTGCAAGCAAATTCGACATGAGTAGCTTGTACATTGTTAAAGGAAAAACAGTGAAGTCCAATAAGACTGAACAAGATGAAACATTGCATAGCACATTCTCACCTTGGTAATTCCCTTCAACACTTCGTCCTCCTCTACTTCATACTCAACCAGCTGTTTTCCAATCAGCGATTCAATCTCATGTACAAGGTCCACATCATACTGTAGAAGGCAAAAAAACATGTTAGATTCGCCCATTACACACCCTTCTCTATATACAGCCTATCACAGGTTTTGACTACAATCCTCAATTGCTGTTTTAGCGTAAACACCACTAACAGTACAATTATCATGCCACAAGCAAGAATAGATATCATAAAGAGGGCAGAGAAGAGTCAGACAAGATTAAGCACCCTCCGCTAAATAACAAACTAGTGTCATTCTGCAACATCAAATGTATGGGCATCAACAGTACCTGCGTAACTAGTGTGATTCCAAGTCCGCCTCTGCCAGCACGTGCTGTACGTCCCACGCGATGAACATAATCACGAGCAAACCTGTTTAGGAATACATTAAACTTCAAATTTGGAAAAGTTGAATGGTTGCAACACTTGAATATGAAAACGAAATTAAACAGTCCTCCAGCATCCAGATAGAGTGAATATAGACACAACTAAGCAGACTACAAGAATTTCCTTGAAAGACAAGCATAGCACGAACACCTACACAACAGAACCTAAGGAAAGCAATTATGAACAGATTTATTATCCACAAGGCACAGAATGATTTGAGGATAATTTTCCAATATCATATTTCCAACCTGCTCCAACTAAATTTTGTTTTAAGAACTATCTATAGGTAGCTGAGGTTCTTGATCCTTTCAACAACCATGCATCTTAACTTCAATCATCAAATTAATTTATTCAAAGGAAAAAGCATAAATAGAGTACAGAAAATGCACATATACTATATACATTAATATCTGCTACAAAGAAGAATAAAGACAAAGGCTGCTGTAGTGGGCTCGTGTAGACAGCATAAATGAAATTATGAAGTATTGTGAAGATAACTCATACTATTAAAAGGACATTGCACCTCTATAACAGTGGTTTCTCTAAGCAAGTATTTATTGGTGAATCCTCTCAACTTTCTTTCACCTGTGAAGCTCACGTGACCGTAAGTCGTGCACACGCAGAATGTTAAACTACTAGCTTTAGTTACAAGGATTTAGCACTTGCATTAACACACTATTATCTGAAACCAGGATTATGTAAAAACCTTTCTTTAACTTGTTAAGGTCAAATGCCATAAGTAGTGGCACACAAGGACCACATGGAGGAGCAAGCCAGCACCTGATTCAGTATCAGCCTTGCTTGGTTCCCAAGCCTGCCAGCAGCCACTAAAGAAGGCTCCTCCTCCAAAGCATGGATATGAAGGAACACTGACTCGTGTAACAGCAAGGGTAGAGGTAGTAGAAGACTCCAATGGAGATCCACCCTTCCCTCCCGAACAAAGGTGAGGGTACTTCTTCCAGCATTTCTCCTCGGGATGTGTCCCCTTCCCACAATGTGGGCACTTCAGCTTCTTTGAATCTAAGTAAGAGCCCGAAGAACTTTCCTGCTTCTTTGCCTTTGACTTCATATTTCTGTTCCCGCCTCCCAAACCTACAACAAAGGCTTTAGTGGAGTCGGATCCACTAATACTGACTTCTTTGAGTCGATTGTCATGCTGCAAGAGAAGCGGTGATACTTCCTCCCATAGAAGTGATGGCCACAAAAAAATCCCGACTGGTATGGACCGGCAGATGGAGGTAGACTAGAAAATGCAAAAACTAACCTAGAAATGTACACAAGAAGCGGACAACTAAAGGAAATGCATACATGCTCAAATAGAGCTGCCTCCTCCATCAAAACACGTGACAGATATGTTAGAGCTTGTAATGTCCTCCTTTGACTCAAAGGCTCATAGACAAAAGATGACAAAGCATGATAAATGTGACACTCCCAAGATCTAAGAGGCATGTTAGCCTGCCTATTTAGTCATGTCAATCTATCATTTGTCGCACAGATGTGAGATTTTGAGATGCTTTAACCTTGCCAATAATATTTGATTAAGTTACTAATCAAATGTACAAGATTGTTTACAACATGTGATGCACACATCAATTATTTCATGGTAACAGGCCAAGAATCCCAAGGATGCAATGGGTGTCAAATGTAAAAGTTGTGATAAGTTATGCCAATTGGGTTTTGGTGATCACGGTGTCAATTTTAACCCTAGGACAATTGTTTGGTCAATAAGTGTCAGTGGTGATACTAGGGACTAGTATTAAGTAAGTAATTACTGACAGTCTAAGGGTCAATAGAGATTGGGAACCACTCTAGGTTACAAATGGCTTGGTTTAATTATAGATTGGTACATTTAATTTTTGGCAAGGTCAAAAGAATTGTAATAAATTTTTAAAATTATTTAATTTTGAAAATTAATTTAATGAATTAAAATTTGGTTTAGCTCCCAATTGGCAAAAATGCCCATGCAAACTGAGAGACGTTTTTGGGGGCTGGGTCTTAGCCATTCGTATAGTTTTCAGTTGGTGGAGGAGAGAGAGAGAGAGAGAGAGAGAGAGAGAGAAGGCTACTAATCATTTTTTAAGCATGGAAACAACAAATAGGTGATTGCATCGAATGCAATACTGGAGCAAGAAACAAAAATATTCTAGGGTTTTCTCTCAAAGAAAATCAGATTTTTCTCTCATCTTGGCTATCTCTCATTGTCATGAGGACATGTACTTTTGAAACCTCACTTAACATATGGATTAACTTTTAATCACATGATTAAGTAAATGTTGCACATATGAGGTGCAATTGGGGTCAGAGTAAATTTACGAGCCTGGGACTCGAGGAAATCATGAAACGTCAAGGAAAAAGTTGCTATAAGTTATGTTGCATAGGTAATTGGTGGTATCCGGTGCCAATTGTTGGCCTAGGTCATTCATTTGGCCATAAGAGTCAATTGTGGTGACATTAGAGAAGTGGCGTTTAATGGTACCTAACACCAATCTGATAGTCAAAGATGGCGCAAAGACACTTGAGAATGGAAGTTTCCTAGCCAATTCCATTATTGGCCAATCAAATCATTTTTTAGGGCACTAAAATATTTATTAGATTAATTTTCACTATTTAAACACTGAAAATTAATATTTAATTATGGCTAATGCTGGAAAAACCATTTGGAAAGGCTACCACTTGTCAAAAATGCCCATGCAAGACTGAAAAACGTCTCTAGAGGCTAGAGAGAGGCATTTTTAGTGTATTCAGTGGGCAAGAGAGAGGGAGGAAATGCTGTTGGTCTGATTTGCAGCCATTGGGGGACCTTCTAAGGCAACCAAGGGCAAGAGAAGACCAATCAACAGCACAAGCTATTGAGGCAGGGCAGCAACAGTAAATGACTGATTTTCTTCAGTTCTTTGCATCTACAAACTATTGTGGCACGGCAGCGGCGGCTGCATTTCACTAATTTTCAATCATTCTTCATGACAAAACTCTGAATTCTCTCTCTATAACTTTCTCTCTCGTCTCCCAGGCATTTCGCAACCTTACTCCGAAGATCTCAACATTTGTTGGAGACTGAGAAATTGCAAATTTCTCTGTTGTAAACCCTAATTTACAACAAAAATTACGGTTTAGAAACAACCGTGGGAAGCATGCCAAAAATTGAAAGCTCCAAGACTTGGATTCAACAAGGCTCAAGGTGAATTTCAGCTAAATTCAAGTGGAGGACTAGCCAGCCAATGACTTTGGGGCATTTCCATCCTCTATGAAGTGGGTGAAGGCCAATTAAGTGCCCGAATCAAGGGGCAAATCTGATTGAAGACTTGCGGGTCACTTTGGACAGCAAGGGGAGTTTGGATTGCGAAGGGGATAGGGAGAATCCCATTGTAAATGAATTTTTCTTCAATAAAGCTAAAGAAATACCGAAAGAGGTGCCAATTTTGGGACCAATCGGGTGTGCATTGTCCAAGATCAGTAGGTAAATTTATATTTTCAGATTTACATTAATTGTTTACTACTGTAATTATGTTGTAATCAAAGATTTACTACCCTATCCGAGGAGGAAGGCTGGTTACACTCACCTTCTCCAATCCATTCTCAAGAGATCTCAACTTATCTCAACCAATTGGAGCAAATCTTAACCACATTTGGAAAATAGCAGAGGAAATTCTTCTCTAAACCCTAAATTTCTACAAAAATTAGGGTTTAGCAACCACCTAGAGACTCATGCCATGAGTAGAAGGCATTGTACATTGAGACCAACACCTACAATTTGCGATATTGGTTTTAGATGCCCAACTATCCATTGTAAATTTGAGGCAACATTTGCCTAGTTGGAGTCCAATTAGAGCAAGTCCTAGGTGAAATTCAAGGGGCAAATTGCCCAATTTGTTTACTAATTGTTGGACCAATGAGACGCTTTTGAATCAGCCAAGAAGATGGTGAAATCTCGGCTCATAATCAATCCATTGGTAATTAAAGTTAAAGAATTAATGAAAGGGAAGCTAGTTTTTGGGAGCCAATAAAGTGTCTACTATGTCACGAAGACGTGAAATTTTAATATGTTTTAATCTTGTCGATAACATTTGATTAAGTTATTAATCAAATGTGCAAAAGGTGGTTTACATATGTAACACACATGCCAATTACCATTTCAAGGTAACAGGTCAAGGACCCCGAGGATGCAATGGGTGTCAAAGGCAAAAGTTGTGATAAGTTATGCCAAATGCGCTTTGAGAGACGATTGGTGTTAATTTTGACCCTAGGACAATTGTTTGGCCAATAAGTGTCAATGGTGACACTAGGAACTAGTATTAATTAATTAATTAATGTAATCTGAGGGTCAACAGAGATTGGGGACCACTCCAGGTTGCAAATGGCCCAGTCAATTTAATTATGGATGGGCAAATTTAATTTTGGGAAATGTCAAAAGAACTGAAATTAATTTTTAAGATTATTTAATCCTAAAAATTAACCGAACCAATGACATTAGACGACTCCTGGATAATGTTGAAAAATGAATTTCGAAAGCTACCACTTGGCAAAAATGCCCATGCAAACTGAACGTTTTTGGCAGCTAGGTCTTAACCATTCAATTAGTTTATAGCCTCGAGGAGAAGGGGGAACGAAAGAGACAGAGATAGACAAAGACAGAGATAGAGATAGCTGTTGGTTTATTTTCTAATCAAAGAACACCAATTTGCTGCAAAAGGCAGCCATCTGGGGGCCTCAAAAAGCAAGGAACAACAAGGAGATACCTTCTAAGGGCTAGCAACAGCATTGTTGATCAAGTGACAGCATTTAGAAGGTGTGTGGTAGTAGTAGGTGACTACATTAAATGCAAGCTAAAGCATGCAATAGATAGAGTTTGGCGTTTTCTAGCAAAGAAATTTAGATTTCTCTCTCATCTTGGCTTTCTCTCACCTTCTCCGATAATTTCTCAAAAGATCTCAACACTTCTCAACCATCCTCAACAAATCTTAGCCAAGTTTGGTGGACAGCAAGAGAATTTTTGTTGTCAACCCTAAATTTCTACAAAAATTAGGGTTTGACAATTATCGTAGGACTCGTACCAACAGGAGAAAGCATCATACATTGAAATCAGCACCTAAAATTTGTAAAATTGATACGGATTTCACATGTCAACCCAAACTTCCTACCTATCTCAAGCTTTGTTTTGGGGATGAATCCCTTACTTCGATGCTCGATATGAGGTGCGCAAGTGCTCAAGCTTGAATCCGTTTGTCCCAGAAATGGAACCAAAATGTGGAGGGAGCTCACAATCAACCACAAGACCCACGGACTCCTTATCGTTTCAAGCGCTTCAAGCGATCTCTAATGGCTATCTTTCATCTAACCGATGCGCCTTCGAACCTACAAGTGTAGTGAGCTTACCTCGATGTAGAAATTAGTTGCCTCCTCCCTCGCACACACTAGTAGTTGCACGATTCTAGATGCTAGCTCAAGCATCCTCGAGCCTCCTCCCTCGAGCTCCATCCACCATAGGCACGCGCGCGTGAGAAAAGAAAATAGAAGAGAAAAGAAGAAGAGAAGAGAAGATAGTGAAGGGCTTCACCCTCTTGATCCCTCGCTCCTACACACTCACTCCCTCACATTCTCACACTCCCTCTCTCAAGAGCACACACACAAGCAAGGTAAAGAGAAGAAGAGAAGAAGAGAGGACTCTTGTTAGCCATACACCAAAGAATGAGCTTCCATTCACTTTTTGAACTTTATATACAAGCCCTAAAATCCCATGGGCACCCATCCCTTTTTACATGACCGACCGTTGTGGCAAGGTCTTTTTTCCTATTTCCCTCTTCTTACCTCATGCCTTAAGCCTACACCCGTCTCTTCTTTTACAAATGACACAAGAGGAGGCCTGGCGCTCTTTTACAATAGTTTTTAGATTTTTTTGAGGTGCCTTCCATTTAAAATTGCACTTTTGGCCTGAGCTTATCTTTAGGGGCCGCCTTTGCTCTTTTTATGTCCTTTTTTTGCTCTTTGCTTCATATTTCTGCCATCTCGAATTGAGGTTAACATTGAGAAAATGGCCCTCTCAAACTTGAGGACTCAACAAACCTTAGAGCAGCTCACTACTCTTATTGCTCAGTTAGCTATAGCTTCATCCCAAGAGAAGGCAAATGACTCTAAGCACTAGACGTCCACTACCTCAAGAGCCATTGCATGGTCCATAGGGCATACTTGGTGCTAAGGGAATCCCCTCTTCTAGTTGTGAGATTTGTGATGATATGGCCATAATGACCCGCAAGAGCACCCTCCCCTCATGTTGTGCCAGCCAACTCCTGCATGTTGCAAGCCTCTAGAACTTCTTGAACCTCCATATCTCTCAACACTCATCTACAATGATGAGTCTCTCCCCCTCTTGTGAAGCTTGCACAACATGATATGGCCATAACAACCTGCAAGAGCACCCTCCCCTCACGTTGTGTCAGCCAACTCCTACACAACATGAGGGGGGTGTGGAAAAATCTTCACATGTCCCCCTCCTGTTGTTGTGTCATCCACACAATGTGAGGGGGGCACTCCCAATCTTGCAACACCCCACCCTCACTTTGTGTAGTCCTCCCCCAACTTGTCAAGAGCTGCATAACGCAAGGGGGAGGCCTCCTATGTTGTGACCCTGCCCTCGTGTTGTGCGGTTCCCCCCCCCCCCAACGTGATCACGTGGGGGGGGGGGGGGGGGGCTGCTAATATTGGGAACACCCCCCCTCGCATTTTGCAGTTCGGGCCTCCTAATTTTGCCCCCCCCCCCCCCCCGCTCCTCACATTCTACAATTCCCCCCGCCCCGCACAATGAGAGGGGGTGACTCCTAATTTTGCTACCCCGCTCTCTTGCATTGTGAGGATTTGATCTCTTTTATTCCATTTATCTAATTTTTAGCCCTTTCCTCTTTAGGACTATTAATACTATGTTTGTACTCTTTCATAGACATGGCTAGAAAAAAGCAGACAGCGAGAGTAGTATCGCCTAGAATCCCACACATTGCACAATAGGGAGCATCCTCCTCCAAGAAAAATGTGCAAGATGATGCATCGGCCCCTGGCCCAAGCTCAGAGTAGCAAGGATCCAGTTTCGGGAAGAGGATGACACCCTTGTAGACCAGAGCTCGTCATAAGCAATACCAACAACATGCCTAAGTGCTTAAAGAGCTGAGGAGGATCATGAACGCCCACGAGCTTGCAATTGCGAAGATGCCATTTACCATTATTATTAATTATATATGCAAAACAAACAACTTGGACTTCCATTGGCATGCCTCAGCACTAGATTGCTTACATGAAGCTGTTGAGGACTTCATGGTAGAATTTTTTTCAGGACTCTTGCATTTTGGCAGCTCATGCCCATATGGTGACAATGATGCCTAGGGACTTCACATCCCTCACGTTACTCAAGTTCAATATGACAAGTTTCTTGTCCCACAAGGCATTACAAACAAGAAGATGAAGGGAATTTTAGAGATCCCTTCCCTCAAAAAGAGCAAGGAGGTGAGGGTGACTAATGTCACACCCTCGCATTCCCGCAACATGAGGCTAAATGCCCAGAAGGTTGCCCAAGGAGAAAGGGAGACTTGTGAGATGGAGGCTAGGGAGATAGAGGCTGAGAGAGAGACCATGCAAAAAAGAGAGAGGCATGTTAGCATGCATGAGGACAATCATGAGGCGCTTGAGATGCTGGGTCCATTTTTTGATGTTGTACTACCTTCTCTAAGAAGACCACACTAGCAACATCTCAGTGCCATCCACTTTAGCAAGAAGGATATTCGAGTCCTCTCTCCAGACCTTCAAAAGGAGGTCAACAATCATGTAATTAATGTAGTCTTAAGGTATCGTGAAACTCTGAAAATTTTGCATGTTTTCCTCATATGCATGTATGGCCTAAATCTTACTATTTATTTGCTTTTGCAGCTTAATTCTAGTAAATCTTCCCTCTAATGTTCAAGATAAGCTTTTAGTCATAGATTCTCTCCTATCGATTGTTTTGACCCCAAAGAGAACATCCTATATCTAGACGTGTGCCTGTGGTACCGAGATTGCAATTTGGATCTTGTACAACATTTGATTATGGCATACTATGAAAGGTAAGGCCTTTTTGGTATGTTTCTTTTAAGTTATCTCAAATCTTTCTTTTATTGCCAAACTTTATTGTCCTCCTTGCCTTGTAGATCTCATTGGAGCCTGATTGTTTATGATATTCCCACACAGAGATGCTTTCTAGCCAACTATATGCAAGGATACCATGACAATGTGAAGCGGTAAGTTCCATGAGAGAGGGAGAGGGACAGGGGGAGAAAAAAAAGCACAAGCTGTGTTTTCCTTTACCAAAATAGTTCTCTGGAAAATCTAGTAAAGGGCTTTGAGACAATGGTTCAAGACCATTAAATGTTGCACCACACAAGAATTATTCTTTGCAAAGTGCCGGAGCAGGGTGACAGCCATAGTTGCAGATGGAGAGTTTGCTACAATGCAAAATTGCTCCTAGAACATCTACTTGGGCAACAAATGGGTGATGCAAGTTTACTTTTTGTTAATTTAACCCCACATAGCCTTAACAATTTTATACTAAGTCTCATTTCTACAATTTTATGCAAGGTGAGCACTTAGCGACTTATATAAATGATAACCTTCTTCTATCTAGAGCAAAGATTGTTGAAAATCTAATCAACTATGCTTCTCATCAAAAACTCTAAACACCACTTGTGTATGCCAAAATTATAATATTTGAATTAGAAATTGCTCTCTTGTACATAATCTAGAGCTTTTGTAATCAAATTGCCATCATTGGAAATGGAATTCAAATAGTTTTTGTATCACTTTTTGTCCTTCTTATAATTTTGCATCTATATTTCCATTTGTACTATTAAGACAAGAGGAAACTTGTGTAGTGTGAATGTCCTTACATAAAGTATTTCTCTCTGAGTCTTTGGGGCATCTACACATGATTCAAGTTATTTGTAAACATGGAAAATGTATCTTAGACAATGTACTACACTTTTGGATTACATATTCTATTTAGCTTGTAATCATTGCATTTGATCAAATAAGCATCATGGATATTTAGGTCCTCATTCGTTAGGTCCATTCACACTTGATGTAACGAGAGTTTGCCCTTATGTTAAGCATTGTTAAGAGATCATCCTCCAACCAAACCTCCAGCATCATCACAAGATTATCAACGTCATCTTGTAAGTATTGATCAATTGTCACAATCTTTCCATTCACATAATGCAATCTCATGTAATATAAAGTCAAAATAAATTTTTTTGATGCAATCATGTATTTGCAAACAATAGATTTCCGTTCCACTTTGGACATATTTCCACACACTTCTTTTATATCCTAGCTCTAACCTATGAAGTCCATACATTTCTCCGATTTGCATATAAACATTGATTTTGTTTTTCAAACTTCCTCATCATTTAAAAAATCCACAAAAAATATGTAATGGCATGAAGATTGTGATCTTCACTTGACTGCTAGCTACATTAGCCATAGATATCTTTGAATCTCTACATAAATCTTTAATCTATAAGATTCACATGTTTGTGCTTTTGGGATTGGCCACCATCTACACTATCTAACGCTAGGAGTGGAACAAGGTTCAAAGATCCAAAACCTTTTATGCTTAATGGTACATTGTAAAATTTGTCATTGAAAAAAAACCCCCATCATTGGCCAATGACTTGTTAGAAGTCACTTTGTACAACTGCTCGTCAATAAAGCCGTGAATGGCATCAAAGATTCCAAGTATGCTTTCGATAGGTTGCCAATCTTCAAGGTTTGATGGATATATATCTACAACCCTAAACAGAATTCAATAAATTCCTAAAACATAAAAACTCGTTTCAAGCTTATTGAAATTTTTTGAACTTGCAGTTTGGTCTATGGCATAGCAGGCCAATAGGGCAATTCTACAAACATAGTTGCATATACACATGTTGTATAAGCACCTCCTTGATTTTTTTCCCCAATCCTTTGACCTTGAAATCCTTGACTTGCCCCTTGTAGGTGACAATGAATTCATTTCCACATCGTCTTCTCTTCCTTGTTTGCAACATAACCCAACTACCAATAGAGATGGTAGTAGAATCCACATATTTTTGTCAAGATCAAAATTGTTATAGATTGTAATTGCTCGATAGAAGAGGAGGGATGCTAAGGATGTGAGGCTTCCATTGACATAGAAGATGAAGCAAAAAAAGAAGACGTTCAGTGAAAAGAGAGAATAGAATTGAAAATTTTGTGCAAAAATGAAGGGATAACATGCACTTTGTTGAACTATTTGAGCTTTTTGGAAAAAAGGGAGGGATATTACATTGGACGGAAAACATTTTGGTGTATTATTCAATAATTTCAAGAAAATAACCGAGATACTATAAGGTTGTGTGAGACTGACAAGAGATATCTCCATCTAATGTCTTTAATTATGTCAGTACCTCTGGTTTCTTGTGCCTCCACGAATTTATGCTCCAAAAATACCTAAAAATGCTTCTTTTCAAAAATCTATAAAAATGAGATAAATTACTTTAAAATTGGAAAAACCCTATTTTACCATAACAGCATCTCTCCTCCTATTTGTTGAGAGGCTTTCTCTCTCTAAAACTAAAAGGCGGAAACTTGAGTCCAAATGTCCTCTAATGCATGTGTCATCTTGCTAATTGTATATATGGTTGAATTATACCTTAGTTTTGTATTGCATCATCTTGCATCCTTGGAAAGAGGGATATTAGAGGCACTATTGCTAGTCATCATTGTGTTGGTGCCCCATATGATGCGCTTATTGCATCTAGTACGCCTATCCAAAAAGAGCTTACTTCATACAAAAAACTTGGATAGCTAAACAATGCAATCAAAGTATGATGTAATCAAACATAGCACATGATACTCAATCGGTTGTCACTTGGTCGAAAAAGAAAATCATTAAGTAGGTTTAGGAGTTGAAACACAAGTAGGGTTCATGTGGCTTTTTGCTTTGCTCAAGAGAAGGGTATTGATTTTGATATGGATTTTTGCTCCCAATTTTTGTGTAATTACCATTCATGATGCTCTGTGAGAGGGAAGCAATAATGGGATGAGAGATAGAAGCTATGGAGTGCAAGAAGGTTGAGATAGAGAATCATAAAAGAGAGTTTAGTGGGTACAATGAATGGTACCCTTATTCTTTGTTACCTTCACTTCTATATAACTATACAAATGTGTAATTATATAAGGGGTGCTCGACTAGCTATTGGCCATTGGCCTTTACCTCAACAATCTCCCACTTCAAGGAAAAGGTGTCTTTATGGTAGTATACAAAGAAATATAAGAAGAAAGTCAAGATACTATCCAATGCCATAGGCACTCTACAATGGGCAAAGCACTCAAAAGCTAAACTCTTCATGAGGAGATCTACAAGATTATCATCTGTATGAACATTGACAAGCTCAACGTGCTTGTGCTCCCTAATAAAGTTATACTTCATCTCAATGTACTTTGTCTTTGTATGAAAGACACAAGTTTTCATGCCAATTGAATGGCACTCTATCGTAGTGTAATATTGGTATCTCTCTAGTAATGCCATTAGACGAGTAAGCCATATAGCTTCTTGGCAAGCCTCAATGGTTGTAACATATTCAGTCTCAATTGTAGATAAAGTCTACATGATTGCAATCAAGAGACCCAAGAGATTGCACCACCTATGAAAGTAAAGACAAAACATGTATTAGACCTCTTCAAGTCTAGACTCCCTACAAAATCCCCTTATCTTGCTTAAATCCCTTGGCCACCAATATTTCCTTATACTTAGACAATGCATTAGATTGAGATACCATCAACTTGTAGACTTATTTACATGCCCATGCATGTTTGCCCCTAGGCATTGCCCCTAGGCAAAGAAACTAACTTCCTAGTATTATTTTTCGCCAAAGAGACCATCTTTGACTGCATAGTTCTCTTTCACTTATAATGGCCATTCCTAGTCGTAGGATCAATATAACAAGAAGGATCATCATAGTCTATAAGCATGGCATATTCTAGAGAGAAAGTGTATCTATGTGGTGGTCTAGAAACCCTGGAAGACCCCACAACAGGAGCCTTTGGCTATCCCGCACGTCTTCATTGTAAAACATGAGGTTGTCTATCTATCTGTGGCATCCCATTTTAACATTAGTTCATTGTCCAAGACCTACATCATCATGTGAAACAAGTCATACATATAGTTAATGTGACAATTGTCCATCCTCATCAAACACTACCATATTGGATCACAAAAATGACATCATGACTACATCGTTTTAGACTCAAGATCCCATAAGTGATAGCCCATTTACCCTAACTCCCCATATCCAAGAAAAATACATTTCTTAGACATAGAACAAGCTTGTCCCACTTGTTCATAAGTACATGCATAAATGCCTCGTAGCCAAAGACACACAAGTAATTGTAACTAGGCCTCTTTCTAAACCATAACTCCTTTGAAATTCTACTATCCAATGTTGGGGTAAAGTCGCCTCCGCCATGCCGCCCCGTGTATTACTACACTGACAGTACCCGCCACTGCACACTGCAGGTGGCGCGCACCCGTCACGTCACTTTATTCTTTACATTCATTTTAGTGACTCGTAAATAAAGGAAGGCCCAGTCACACATTGTGACTGTTGGAGTTCCCATTTCTTGTCTCTCTCTTTCTTGCTCTTGCTCTCCCGCCATAGCTCGCGTGCAAGCTTCGATCCTTCTCACCTTTCAACTGGTATCAGAGCTTGGCTTCCTCTTGCTCGAGCTCGACTTGGTGCTTCTCTACCTTCGCATCGACTCCCTTCACGCATTGGGTCTCCATCCCGGCAGCCATAGCCGATCTCTCGAGCTTTCGACACTCCCCGGCTTCCCAAGCTCCCCCCAGCATTGTTGGGCTTCTTCAGGGCCTTGCCCTTGAGGTATTGCATCAGAGTTTGAAGGGTTTTACTTTAGTTCTCAGTTTATAACATGTGGAAGAAAAGGGGCAGCCATCATTTGAAGCTTCAAAGCTCCATATCTCCCTTGCCCTTTGCTTTGGGCATTCATGGCTTTGTGTATGCCCTCTTTGGGGCCTCTTTGAGCCTCCCATCCACACCAACATTGCCACATGGAGTAGCCACTTCCCAGGACAGCCTGCGCTAAATTTGCGCCAGATTTTTGCCTGCCTACTCATCATGTTTTCAGCCTATATGCCTTGGCTCCTAAATGAGCACTTAAACAATGGTTTCTAGAAGGCATTTGAGCTACTTTGAAAGCCTCTTTAGGCCTTGTGCTTGGCATTGAAGCTTTGGGGCTGACATTCTCTGATTTGGGACTGTCATTTACTGTTATACAGTGCTGGAAACAAGGCAGCCACACTTGGCATTGGCATTTGCTGCTTATACTCTACTCCGGTTACCTTGTTTGATGCCCGTATGCGGCCTACATGATGCCTAGTGCCTTGGGAATGTATGCACATGATTATGCCATGATTTTGGCCTGAAATATTGGCTGAAATTTTTCAGTTTTGACAGTCAAACTTGGCTGTGATGCTTTGTCACTTACCTATTGGTAGCGGATGTATGCTTTGGGATTTGCCATCATGTATCTGACATTTGGGGACGACTTTGAGCTCATGTTTGAATCTATGGAATGTATTTGAGCTATGCATAAGCTCCGTCTTGGTTGGCATTCACTGGCATTTGGACCGACTTGGCATGCTCTTGGACCGCTTATGCCTCATGTCTATGCTTGACAGTTAGGCTTCATACATTACATGCTTTGGTTCGTGATATATGCCGCTTGGTTCGTTTATGCTTTACCGACATTGGGAGCTTTGCCTTGGATGTATTTGAGCATTTCCGACTCAGTTTGATCATTTACTTGGTTGCTATCGGATGTCATTGAGTTGACAAAGATCTTATTTTGGGATTATGTATTGCTCGTTGGTTGCTTCCATCAGTTGCTTCATGTATGTCATGCTCTTGGGATGCGTATGACGCATTGACTTGGTCACTTGTCACTGGTACTTTGTCTTGGGTTGCTTGAGCTCTTGAGCTCATTTGTATGCCTTTTGTGCCAGTGGGAGCATCTTGCATGCTTACTTGACCTTAAGCAGGGATTACATGCTATTGGAGCAGTTACATGTATTGGAGCAGTCTATGTCATTGAGCAGTTACTGATGTATTGAGACTTTGGGATTATACTCTGGCAATTGGATGTTGCATTGAGTATATGTCTTGGTTCACAGGATGCTTATGAGTTGAGTCTCAGTTTTGGATCCGCTTTCTTTTGAGCAGACACCTATTTGTGTCAGGTTTTGGCAGTTGCAGTTACATTTTGCCTAGATTGTCTGGGGGTGTGCCTCTTACTGGAAAATGCTATTTGACATCTCTCGGTGTTATGCTCATGTATTTTCACTGTCATTTGGCTTTGCTTTGTCCTCTTTATGCCGACTTTGGACCTAGCATTGTTTAGTTGACATTAGATCCAGTTTTGGGACAGTTTGCTCTCATTATTGCAGTTCTGAAATTTATTACAACAAGCATTTATTGGTGGACTGAGCAGTATTTTTTATGCTGAAATATTCTGATTTGGTGTATCGTACCTAGTCCTAAGTGGGCAGCATCTTTTGGCACACTTTTCTCGCCATTTGGAGCTCATTTCAGTGGATTTTGGGCATTTTCTGCAGTAAAACAGCAAGCAGTTTTAGACTGTCTGTGCATTTCCAGCCTGCATTATGGCATCCTCTTCGTCTGATAATGCCATATTTAACATCATAAAGTTGAATGGTACCAACTACTCTTATTGGAAGAGTCAAATTTGGCAGGTCTTGGTGCAGAAATCTCGGATTAAGCCACTTCGGTTGAGCGGGTAGCAGCCTGCAACTATGAACAATGATGACGACTGGCTTGAACTTGATGAGCTATGCAAGTCCACGATTCTACTGTCTCTCACTGAACAGGTACATTATAATGTATTTGAGGAAGCACAGAGTGCATGGGATCTATGGAATAAGATCAAGAATCTTTATGATAAGAAAAGTACGGCGAGTCAGATGTACTGGTTGAAGCAGCTTATGGATCTGCGCATGAAGGATAATGCGACTATGTCTGCTCACTTGAGCCAGTTCCATGCTATACTGAAGAACCTGACTTCGCAGGATATCACCTTTGGAAAGGAAGTAACTCCTATTTTCTTACTTGGGACTCTGAATGAGTCATGGGATGTATTCCGCACTGCCCTATGTGCCGCTACTCTGAAATTGAATGATGTTGAGAGTGCTCTTCTGTAGGAAGAGGTTAATTGCAAAAACTTGGATGTCTCTCGTGTTTCACATGCTTTGACAGTTAGAGGTAGGAATGACAGGAATGATCGTGGTCATGGCCATGGCCGTGACTCACAGAAGGGTCGGTCTAAATCTCATGGAAAGTCGCGTAGTAAGTCGCGTGGGCGCAACGCTAATGTCACTTGTCATCATTGTGGGAAAAAGGGCCATATCAGACCACAGTGTCATGAGTTGCGCAATGAGAAGCGCAAGGATAAGGGAAAAGAGAAAGTGCAGGAGAAGTCCTCTGATCGCAGCATAGTACCTGCGAAGTCCAGCGTCAAGATTGAGGAAATTAATGTCACGCAAACCGAGGATTCTGATGGTGGTGATGAGTTCATACTTGCAGCTAGTTCTTCTGATGCCTCACACTTGACTGAGACACCTAGTATGTATGCACAGTGCTGGTTATTGGATTCAGGTGCGTCCTTCCATGTGACGCCTTACCGTGAGTGGTTTCACTCTTACCGTACTGTATCTGGATCAGTCAGACTTGGAGATGACAGGTCTCTTGATATTGTGGGCTGTGGAGATATTCAATTGCAGTTTTCCACTAGCAGTTCCTTTTTGCTCAGGGATGTACGTCATGTACCTGCGCTTACGCGCAGTCTTATGTTTGCCGGACAGTTGGATGATGCAGGGTTTCATGTCTGTTTTGGGGATTCTGCTTGGAAGATTACCAAAGGCAGACTTGTGCTTGCTAGAGGCGCCAAGGCTGGCAGCCTCTATCCTCTTGCTGTATCTGGGTCTTCTGTAGACCATGTTTTGGCAGTGGGTTCTATCCCACATGTATCACTTTGACATGCTCGTTTGGGGCATATATCTGGTTTGCAGTATCTTCCGCCTTTGGACTATGCGTGTTTTGACTCGTGTGATCATTGTCTCTATGTTAAGAAGAATAGGTCTACGCATAAGAAATCGGGTAGGCCATGCATGAGTGAGCCCTTGGCTTTGGTGCATTCAGATGTTTGTGGGCCCATGCCGGGTATGTCTATGGGTGGCGCGAAGTACTTTGTTACCTTCATTGATGATTTTTCTAGGAAAGTGTGGGCTTATCCCATAAAGCAAAAGTCCAATGTCAAGGCAGTCTTTCAGCGTTGGCTTGCTCTTGTTGAGAACCAGACTCGATATAGGCTGAAATGCCTTACGACTGACAATGGGGGAGAATATGTCTCACGTGCTTTTGAGCAGTTTTGTGACGACAGGGGTATTAAGCGTCAATTGACCGCCCCTTACACCCCACCCCAGAATGGTTGGACTAAGCGCATGAACAGGACTATTCAGGAGCGTGTCCGCTCTATGCTTAGCCATGCAGGCCTACCACCGAGCTTTTGGGCTGAGGCAGTTAGTACGGCAGTGCATATCATAAACCGATCGCCTTCTAGTGGATTGGATTTCCAGGTTGCAGAGGAAGTTTGGGCTGGTAAGCCACCCTCTTATGCGCATCTCCATGTCTTTGGATGTGAGGCATTCTGCCATGTGCCCAAGGACAAGAGGAGTAAGTTGGATCCAAAGAGCATTAAATGCATCTTTCTTGGTTATGGTGATTCAGGAGAGATGGGCTATCACCTATGAGATCTGCAGGTGCGAAAAATAGTACGCAGGCATGATGTAGTCTTCCATGAAGACAAGATGCATAGGCAGCCTGAGAAGGTGGTTGAGATCCACAGAGTGATCTTTTAGGAGGAGCCTAGAGCTCCTGCATAGCCAGTTGGACAGCCTACAGCTGCAGCAGATGCTCATGGTCAGGGTGTTGGACAGGCAGCTGGGCAGGCAGCAGAGCCTACAGTGAGACGATCTGCTAGAGACAGACGTCCACCTGATAGATTTCAGCCCTCTATGCATTATGTTTTGGTTATAGATGCAAGAGAGCCTTTCACTTATGATGAGGCTATGCGCAAGGGTGACAGTCACTCCTGGGAGAGGGCTATGCAGTCTGAGATCGACTCCTTGCATAAGAATGAGACTTGGGATTTGGTTGCCTTGCCTAAGGGCAAGAAGGCTTTGCCATGCAAGTGGGTGTACAAGCTGAAAAGTACCCCTGGACACCCCAACTCGGCATACAAGGCTAGATTGGTAGCAAAGGGTTTTAAGCACAAGCATGGTGTAGACTTTGATGAGGTATTTTCTCCTGTGGTTAAGATGACCACCCTGCGCTTGGTCTTGGCTTTGGTTGCTCAGCTTGACTTAGATCTATATCAGATGGATGTCAAGACAGCTTTCTTACATGGGGACTTGCATGATGAGATCTATATGGAGCAGCCTAAGGGCTTTGCAGAACCTAGCAGGGAGCACCTAGTGTGCAAGTTGAAGAAAAGTCTTCATGGCTTGAAGCATGAACCTAGGGAATGGTATCATAAGTTTGATGCCTTTATGCAGTCACAGGGCTACAGCAGGAGTGCTATGGATCCGTGTCTTTACACGAAGAAAGCCCGTGATGGTTCATTGCTTATTTTGGTACTCTATGTCGATGATATGCTGATAGCAGGGAAAGCTCATGATGAGCTAGATGCTCTTAAATCTCAGCTGAAGAAGAGCTTTGAGATGAAGGATTTGGGACAAGCCTCTCACATACTTGGTATGCGCATTAGACGCGACAGGCAGCATCAGGGACTCCTCTACTTGTCTCACAAAGGGAGTATATTCATAAAGTCCTTGAGCGCTTCCGCATGCAGGACGTAAAGCCTATTGGCTGTCCATTGCCTTCTTATGTGAAGGTATCACAGGTTGATTGTCCGTAGACAGATGAGTAGAGGACCGAGATGGCCCAGATCCCTTATGCTTCAGCGGTGGGCAGTTTGATATATTCCATGATAGCTACTCGTCCAGATATTGCCTTTGCAGCTGGTGTTGTGGCATCCTATATGGCTACACCTGGCAGGAAACATTGGGATGCCGTGAAGGGTATCATGAGGTACCTGAAGGGCACAACAGATATGTGTATTTGCTATGGCAGCTAGGATACAGGGGTCGTGGGGTACACTGACTCCGATTATGCAAGACATGCAGATAGTAGGAAGTCCACTTCTGGTTATGTATTCACCTATGCTGGAGGTGCTGTCTCTTGGATGTCCAGGGTTCAGAAGTGTACGGCTTTGTCTACCACTGAGGCCGAGTATGTTGCAGCCACTGAGGCTTGCAAGGAGGCCATATGGCTAGGCCGTCTAGTTGCTGACCTTGGGATTGATGCTATACCTACACTACATTCGGATTCTATGAGTGCCATTCAGTTGGCTAAGAATCCGGTCTTCCATGCGAAGACGAAACACATCGAGGTGTATCACTTCATATGTGGTGTCATGGAGGACAAGTCTGTTGACCTTGTCAAGATCTCCACTAACGAGAATCCTGCAGATCTGCTTACGAAAAGCCTCACTACTGAGCGCTTTGCCTTCCTCAGGAGATTGATGGGCGTTGGATGAGATGTTGCCTTTCCTCATCCCTTGTACCTATGTACAGTTGTACTGTCTTTTTTCTTTTCTTTTCTCTCTCACTGGGACAGATTCGCCTTTAAGTGGGAGGTTGTTGGGGTAAAGGCGCCTCCGTCGTGCCGCCCTGTGTATTACTACACTGACAGTACCCGCCACTGCACACTGCAGGTGGCGGGCGCCTGTCACCTCATTTTATTCTTTACATTAATTTTAGTGACTAGTAAATAAAGGAAGGCCCGGTCACACATTGTGACTGTTGGAATTCCCATTTCTTGTCTCTCTCTTTCTTGCTCATGCTCTCCCGCCATAGCTCACGTGCAAGCTTCGATCCTTCTCACCTTTCATCCAATGGCTTACAAGTAGATGTGTTGATCAAGTATATTTTTGTCTTTGCGGCTTCAATCCAAAACTCATTAGTGAAATCAATATTAGATAGCATATTGTGGACTCTTTTGTGAATGGTCCTATTCATCTTCCCAGTCACACCATTTTAACTGGGATTTTCAAGAGTTATCAACTCTCTTGCGATGTATATTCACCACTCTCTACAAATGTCAAGACTTTTGAAATGCATCTAGCACATCACTCTTCTAACAAAGAGGATAAGCCCAAACATTTCTTATGGCATATCTATAAAAACAAAAAAAAAAATAGAAGCTCTGCCCAATCAGACTATGAGCATAGATCCAAACACATGCAAACAATAGAAAGTACTAGATTTAGGCCCTTTGTTAACAACAAGAGAACCTTTGCAAATTTTGCATATGTGATCTCCAAAGATCGCCCTATAACTATAATCATCAAGTTTTCATGTACGAATCAAACTCTTAGTTAGGTTTGCAATATGCCCTACATTTTGCAAGACAAAGAAAGTTCCATTAAGTAATGATAAATCTAATCCCTAATACCAACAATGTTGCATGTATAGGTATTACCAATACAAATGTATAATCATTCCCAATATCATTAAGTAGTGAACCACTCTCTATGTAGAGTGACATAAAATGATGCTCCAAAATCCAAAAGTGAATTTTATGGCATGTCATTTTCCATGGAAATCAAAAATATATCACCAAGTAGAGGACATATACAAGACATCTCCATCATCATCGCCACATGCATTAATCTCCTCTATCTTTACCTTGCCCTTCTCTCCCTTTTTGCTATCTTCCCTTGTGCTTTCATGTCTATCTTAAGAAGGAGGGTGAGGATGGAACGTCAAATCAGATATGTTATGTGTGGGTCCTTTGTTTGTGTGTCTTCAAGGTTAGTGGAAGCGCTCATAGCCTACCTTACTCTAAGCTCTACAAGAAAAGCAAAAATTTTCCTTTCTTGCTCTCACACATATACACTCAAGGTTCATTTTTAAAACCCAGATTCTTTCCCCTAAATTAATAATTTAGTCTTATGTCCCTCCTCTCTTTCTCATCTTATCCAAACAACAAAATGATTATTAGATAAATGAATTAATTTATAAATTTTCACCATTACTACTAAGGCTTACCTCCATGCCACTTTATCAGGGCCAAATGTAAATATCATGTTTTGTTTTTAAAATATCATGTTAAATTTAAAAAGTATAAATCCTTTTTAATTGTTTCTTTATATCAAAAAAAAAGGTTATGACAATCCAAACATCAAGGAAAGATTTTCATACAACCCTATACCTTGTGTGTCACATATTGAAATAATGGATATATCTTCATTTTGCAAAACATATCAAACATTAAGATTTCAACCAATAATTCTCTTAAAATTTTGTTTTTAATAGTTTTTTATCTTTTAAAAATAAAAAATATATAAAATTCAAAAATGATCTTTTGTATCTCTATGAATTATCATAATTTTTTGATATGGATACATAATATCATTAATAAAATCTGCTATTTTTAACTAAAATATTATATCTTTGATTTTTTAAATCTATTTAACCGTCTTTGAAAAATCTCCAAAAAAAATCTACAAACTTTTCAATAGTAAATATTCATTGAGTCTCTTTATTGAAAAATTCTAATGTCGTTTTTAAGTGATTTTTAAGTTTTGTCTAGATTTTTATATTTTTAAAAATCAATGAACACCACCGACCAATTGAGTGGAAACTTAGGCTTTTGTGCATTGTGAAAAATTTGTAAAGTTAGAAAATATAAAAAATGCACCATCTATATTTGATAAACAAGTTCGAGTACTTACTTGGAATGTCTACGGTTGTAGTTTGTGTCTTCGGAATAGTTTGTCTCACGGTCCAACAATGGAATTCCACTCTGCCTATGCTTTGACTCAAAAATTACCTTGCTTCTTTCCCATCCATTGGAATGTCTACGGTTGTAGTTTGTGTCTTCGGAATAGTTCGTCTCAAAATCCAACAATGGAATTCCAACCTACCTATGCTTTGACTCAAAAATTGTATTGCTTCTTTCCCATCCATGGCCATTCGCATTCCACACTCAAGCTATCGATTTTATAAGCATATGAACTAGGCTCTAAGATTGGTTTTAATTAACATTTGACAATAAATATTCAAAAGAGGCATTTAGTTAATAGTCTACTCTTCATTGAGATGATCAAAATGGTCACCATGTTGATGATGGGTGTGATATTGTTGACACCTTGCTTGCAAAGATACTCACCTTGATCAAAGACAATTCAAAAATGATGATTGGAGAGGATCAAGAAAATGATCCCAAAATTGATGCCTAGGCAAGAATGGCAATTATGAGAGACATTGTGAAGGATATCATCCAAGAGGATGAGCACACTACTACAGATGACAACGATGGTGTAATGGATGAAGATGCTCTCCCTCTCCTCTTCGTGCTCTCTACCAGGTGCAAGCCTTCTTGCCTCTTAAGTCTCCCATCACATCCCAAGAAGGTGCCCCTCCTAACCCCACATTTTTTCAATGGCCTTGTCCCGTAGGTTCTTTTCTTTTTAGTTTTTTTGTTTTCCATTTTATCCCCCCCCCCCCCCTCGAAAAAAAAATTAGACCTTAGACTTTAAATCCCACTCCTAACCTTCTTCTCTCAACCCTTCAAGGCGTTGCCAAACCTCATAAACATCACAACACCTCTAAGTCATAGATCAGTTGATTTTGAACAGGGTCTTCCCTTCTTCAGATGATCATGATCTCTATAGAAATTTCCTAAATGGCCATGGCTAAGATTTACTAAGAAAATCTATCAAATTTAATATCTCTCTCTACCCTTCTATTGTACTAAAGCTCCCTTGTACTAGAATTTCCTTTTGTTGAATTGTGATGATGAGCTCTTCCGCGACATCAACCATGATGCATTTGTATGAAATTAAGTTGAAAATATGGTGGTAGTGTGTCAAATGGATACAAACTTGTTGAAAATTCTTGCAATTTTTTACTAGTACTTGAGGGTTGTCACCACATCCTTCTTGTTTATGAGACTTAATCCTTGACTTGCCTCTCTCACAAGAGTTTCCATTGGCATTTGACCTTGACTTGCCTCTTGTTATGAGACTTACTCCTTGACTTGCCTCTCTCACGAGAGGTTCCCTTGGCATTTGACCTTCCTCTCACGATGAGTGTAGAGCTCTTTGACCCTGCGTTGCTCTTTCTATTCACCTCCTTAATGAGCAACTTGCTCTTAGCATTAGCACTTGTAAGATTACATGCAAGTGTGAAGTTACTAATGGTTGTTTTGAAAGTGTCCGAACTCTCAAGCAAGTTGACAAATAAAAACATAACCTTAACCAAATCATGGAAGTTGACCTTTTGAGATGTCAACTAGTTAAAAACAATATTGAAATCATTGAGATGGTTAGACATGGAAGCCCCTTCTCCTTGTAGAGATCAATGAGTTTTTTCAACCAGTAAACCTGCGAAGTCGCCCTTTCTTTTTCATACAAGTTATCAAGTTTTTCCCATACACCAAATACACCACCTTCCAGGTCTTTTACATTAAAATACAATGAGCGTATAAACATGATACTGGAATGTCACAACCCATCATTTCTTCCCATACAACTGCATCCATGCACTCAAGCTTAACACCCCCTACATTTCATTCGATTTACATGCTTCTTTTAAACAAATACATTATAGATTTGCTCTTTCCAATAAGAAAAATTGATGCCCTAAAATTTCTCACCAAAATACTCAAGATGACTTCTATTCTTCCTAACCACCTCCCCTTATGGTGCAAGGGCAACACCTAGGATCTGACTTTATCTCTTGCCCTAACCGTAAGATGTACCCAAAGGCTTTCTCAATGGCCTTGGCATCATTGCCCAAACCAAATCGAGAGCCAAGTCAACAGAAGTTGACACCAACCAAATCAAGAGCATAGCAACCAAAACACAAGAGGAACTATAGAAGGAAATCCAAATAAAGAGGTAGATCAACAAGGTATGACAAATACTATCTTTTCTAGGTTAATGAAGCTAGATTGCATTTCATACACATGAAGCTAGATTGTATTTCATGTATGTTTAGGAGGTCTTCATCAGGGATGGCATGAAGAAACACAAGAGGAACTAGCTAATAAAGAGTGCCAAGGATATCATAGACATATATGCTAGAGAGCAAACTAAGGCGAATTATTAGAAGAAAAGGGTTCAAGTGGACGATGCCATGGAAAATCATGAAGTAAGAAAAGAATCAAGCAACTTCAGAGTTTGGAAGCATTGAAAATAACATCCAAATATTAAATCAATCAAAATATTGCAAGGAATCCAAAGTATGGGCCACATATAAACTTACACCAGCACAACCAAGTGAAATGACCCAAAGTTTTTAGTAACATGTGGTCTTTTTTGGTGCTAACACCTAATGTGAGTCCCTTTTTGTACCAATGCACCTCAAAGTGCATTGTAACTAAAGCCTTGATGTGAATCTTCTCTCTCTCTCTCTGTCTCTCTCTCTCTCTCTCTCTCTCATGGCACGTAGGGAAGGATCTACAAAAGGGCATGACCCTTATCCTCAAATTCTCTAACTTGAGTCACAAGGAGCCTTCCTCTCCAAAAGGATCATTGTTAAATGAGAAAAAATCTATCTTGAGTATGCTCTCACACCTACACAAATAGCTCACCATAGGGAATATATGCCACATATTACGGAGTGCCGCAAAGTGAGCAAATAGGCAGTATATAGAGATGGACACATCATTATCACATATAGGTGCCAATGACCGGACCACGGCCTATAAGACACTTGAAGTTTGGAATGTGCAACTTTAATGGAGCCACGAGAACTGATACAAGGCTATTCCAAGAGACCTTCACCAGCAAGGACATCATCTTCTATACAAAGATACATTAAAGTCTAGGCGCGCACTTGCTAGAGGTGAGAGGCTACAAATGGGAACTAGCATGCCGCCATAAATCCCGATCATGAGGGGGGGACCAAAGGGTCTAGAGGGGTAGTTTTACTATACATGAAGGTACAGCATATGATGCAAGTCATGCTAAGAGATGAGGCATGTTTCATGTGGATCCGAATACATACAAATTGCCCTACAATATATACATGGCAATGTGCTCCTTCACTCCACAATATATCAGGATATTATGCATTATTCTAGCATTGGAGATTGCATGTTGGCTCGAGACTTCAATGCTTGCACAACATAGAGGTTCTCTTCTTCAAGACAAAGGACCACACGTACAGAGAGAGAGCACTAGAGAAGATGGGGCTTAGTTGGACATCACATGACACGACCAACTACACAATTTATGGTGACCACCTAGCCTTGAGAGGCACACATGGACTAGCCATCCTTTACAGTAGGATAGATGTCCTGGATCGAACACTCTCACATGCTTTCCACATAAGCATGCACCTAGATAGTAATAAGAGGAGGCCCGTCTAGAGGATCTATAAGGAGACTAGAAGTGAGCACGATGGACTATCTATTAAGGCCCTTATTTCTCATCCCCAACATATAGTCCTAGGCATCATCTACAAATACAAAGTATACTAAACTATCATCTGAGGACCATACATCACCACTTCAATTTCTCTATGCTAGATTGAACCATAAGAGATATCTTAATTTTCCACTTAGTCATATCATTGGATGACATATCTTGGGTTGGAAAAATTCCTCAATTTTTCAACTGTAGCATTTTGGTCTCATAGGCCGATTTAGCCTTTTGTAGGCATATACATATGCATAAAATGGAGATAGTAGACTTGTACGTTTACTTGGGAGTCACCTTTCCTACATCGACCAAGAGATTCACCATGGCACAAGTGACCAACAATCAACACACATGAAGATACACTACTTTAGCTCAGATAGAGCAACAATGCCACCAAGCATTTTCTCAGAGCCTCACACACAGATGGCTATTTGATACACTAGTCACACCAAGCATGATGGATGGTGCACCAAATTGAAGCCTTGTCTTGGCTACTTACTTAAGGACACAAATTGAGAGACCACAAGTTCACATGATCAAAGCAGAGTTTCCCCCATGATAGAGGCTCTCTTCAAGACCAACTTTCTCTACAAAGTACAAGCAGTACATCTAAGTTGACTACCTGCGAGAGCATTTGAGGTTTCTCGACAACTAGCTCAAACAAGATCTTAGCCCTCATGGTATGCACAAGTCAAATAGTGGTTTAAAGGTTCTACTATTGGCATAGACCACCTCCCCCTCTTCTAGTACAACACCCTTTCAATATGATCCCGACTCCCCCTTTATACACCTCTCCCATGCAGAGAGAAACTTGGTCATGCTACAAGATCTCTAACAATTGTACATACACCATACATGGCTATCCACCAATTAACCCCTCCACCCAAAGATGTCTTACTATAGAGAACACTTCATGAAGACTATCATTGATGGCTTCATTGAGAGATCTAGATACATAGATGTATACATGCCACATGAGAGACGAGTAGCCATTGGCCAACTCAAGGTATCCTCTCACCACCTCAAGATCAAGAACGAGAGAGCAACTGACATGCCCTAGAGTTGAGCAAATCTGTAGACTATGCCAAAAGGAGTTAGAGCACAAGGAGTGCTAAGCCTGCACATGTAAAGCCCATAGCACGATCTAACCTAGATACCCACAACATTTGGAAACACCTTGCTCAAACTAGTTATGGAGTCCCCACACCAACACCACTCTAGCCAATGCCTAGTTGAGATTCGAAAGGTCTACACATCATTATTACGGGTTGGCACAACATACAAAGGGGGGAATCAATCGATTAGAGCAACATGTCACCCACAGATACAAGGGTTCCAAATACAAATACAAATACTACATCAAAGAGCAATGAGGGAGATCCAACAATGACATGAGCAACAGTCCACAAAGTTGAGGACCCACCGACCCAAATGCTACCCTCACACTATTTTATCTAGGATGTGTAACATTACCCACCGATCCTAATTGGATGGAACTAGATATAAGAGTATCATTCACCCACACAACTAGACATATACTATCTCATCCTCCCATTATACCCCCATACGAGCACGGTTTAGTCTTGTACACCACCTTGGCTTCTTTTACAATTTATCACTTCCAACAAAATGCACATTTAGGTAGCGTCTTCAATGGATGTCATGAAGAGGCCTCCTACAATGCATGTGTGGCACCGAAGTATTCTATGCCTCAATAAGCTCCTAGGGCAAGACATCAAAAAAATATTCATATATCATGTGGAAAACGTGCTTTTACAAGAACTGAATCTTAGGGGAACCACACCAAGGTAGACATTAGAGCAGTTGCTCAGAGAGCACCACTAACAGAAGTTGAAATGAAAGTAATACCACAAAAACAAGAAAAATGTCCGCCAACTCTATATCTTTAACCAGATCCCAACTCCTGTGGCCCCTTGCTTTTTTGCATACATGCTTCATGTAATTCGTTATGTTAACCAGATGACAAAGAATTCAAAGTTGTCTGTGACATTTATTATCAAATTAGAGAAATTGAGGAATATTATGAAATTTCCCGACATCTGTAAGAGCGTTTTTAATACATCCGACCCCATCTTGATGGAGTGAAATGAAAAGACCCATTCTGATCAACAAATTCAGAAAGAGCCCTCGAATCCTACAAAGTTAGAAGAGTTTGGACTCATCATTTGTAAAATATTAATCATCACTTAAATCATTAAAAGTTCCTGGAATGCAAAACTAAAGGCATTAGACAAACTATTGGCACATTACTTTTATGCTCAGAACAATAACATCTACAAAGCAGCTTCTATATTTGAAATTTTCAAGATAACACGAACAATAACATCTACAAAGCAGCTTCTATATTTGAAATTTTCAAGATAACACAAAATTCAAGAGAGCTGCCCACAGCATCTAACT
Organism: Lygodium microphyllum; assembly: GCF_053477565.2. Classification (NCBI taxonomy): domain Eukaryota; kingdom Viridiplantae; phylum Streptophyta; class Polypodiopsida; order Schizaeales; family Lygodiaceae; genus Lygodium; species Lygodium microphyllum. Next base: position 7,252,634 of record NC_141149.1, on the reverse strand, counting down.
ATACTGCAGCTTGACTCAGTTTTTTCTTCTTTTTCTTTTTAAGAAGCCGCTTTCGCCTTGCAACTTCTAGTTTCAATCTTTTCCGGTCCTTAATCAGATCTTCGAAACCGCTCTCTTGCATCTTTTGAGAAGCAATTCGTTTAGCCTTGAAAACCTGCAAGCAAATTCGACATGAGTAGCTTGTACATTGTTAAAGGAAAAACAGTGAAGTCCAATAAGACTGAACAAGATGAAACATTGCATAGCACATTCTCACCTTGGTAATTCCCTTCAACACTTCGTCCTCCTCTACTTCATACTCAACCAGCTGTTTTCCAATCAGCGATTCAATCTCATGTACAAGGTCCACATCATACTGTAGAAGGCAAAAAAACATGTTAGATTCGCCCATTACACACCCTTCTCTATATACAGCCTATCACAGGTTTTGACTACAATCCTCAATTGCTGTTTTAGCGTAAACACCACTAACAGTACAATTATCATGCCACAAGCAAGAATAGATATCATAAAGAGGGCAGAGAAGAGTCAGACAAGATTAAGCACCCTCCGCTAAATAACAAACTAGTGTCATTCTGCAACATCAAATGTATGGGCATCAACAGTACCTGCGTAACTAGTGTGATTCCAAGTCCGCCTCTGCCAGCACGTGCTGTACGTCCCACGCGATGAACATAATCACGAGCAAACCTGTTTAGGAATACATTAAACTTCAAATTTGGAAAAGTTGAATGGTTGCAACACTTGAATATGAAAACGAAATTAAACAGTCCTCCAGCATCCAGATAGAGTGAATATAGACACAACTAAGCAGACTACAAGAATTTCCTTGAAAGACAAGCATAGCACGAACACCTACACAACAGAACCTAAGGAAAGCAATTATGAACAGATTTATTATCCACAAGGCACAGAATGATTTGAGGATAATTTTCCAATATCATATTTCCAACCTGCTCCAACTAAATTTTGTTTTAAGAACTATCTATAGGTAGCTGAGGTTCTTGATCCTTTCAACAACCATGCATCTTAACTTCAATCATCAAATTAATTTATTCAAAGGAAAAAGCATAAATAGAGTACAGAAAATGCACATATACTATATACATTAATATCTGCTACAAAGAAGAATAAAGACAAAGGCTGCTGTAGTGGGCTCGTGTAGACAGCATAAATGAAATTATGAAGTATTGTGAAGATAACTCATACTATTAAAAGGACATTGCACCTCTATAACAGTGGTTTCTCTAAGCAAGTATTTATTGGTGAATCCTCTCAACTTTCTTTCACCTGTGAAGCTCACGTGACCGTAAGTCGTGCACACGCAGAATGTTAAACTACTAGCTTTAGTTACAAGGATTTAGCACTTGCATTAACACACTATTATCTGAAACCAGGATTATGTAAAAACCTTTCTTTAACTTGTTAAGGTCAAATGCCATAAGTAGTGGCACACAAGGACCACATGGAGGAGCAAGCCAGCACCTGATTCAGTATCAGCCTTGCTTGGTTCCCAAGCCTGCCAGCAGCCACTAAAGAAGGCTCCTCCTCCAAAGCATGGATATGAAGGAACACTGACTCGTGTAACAGCAAGGGTAGAGGTAGTAGAAGACTCCAATGGAGATCCACCCTTCCCTCCCGAACAAAGGTGAGGGTACTTCTTCTAGCATTTCTCTGAATCTAAGTAAGAGCCCGAAGAACTTTCTTGCTTCTTTGCCTTTGACTTCATCTTCCTGTTCCCGCCTCCCAAACCTACAACAAAGGCTTTAGTGGAGTCGGATCCACTAATACTGACCTCTTCGAGTCAATTGTCATGCTGCAAGACAAGCCGTGATACTTCCTCCCGTAGAGGTGATGGCCACAAGAAAATCCCCACTGGTATGGACCGGCAAGTGGAGGTAGACCAGAAAATGCAAAAACTAACCTAGAAATGCACACAAGAAGCTGACAACTAAAGGAAATGCATAAATGCTCAAATAGAGCTGCCTCCTCTATCAAAACACGTGACAGATATGTCAGAGCTCCTAATGTCCTCCTTTGACTCAAACTAAGGCTCGCAGACAAAAGATGACAAGCTGTTAGCCTGCTCTTTTATCATTCTCAGTCTGTCATCTCCTGGTTGTGAGATCCTGTCAGAGTCTTTGACAGGAGACAGAGGAGCTCTGTCAGTCCTTTAGTGGATGTTTTTATCCGTCTTCAGCCTGCGGGAGACACACAGCCCATACTGGGCTGTTTTTGTGCAGTCGGCCCAGTTTTCTGGGCAGGTGGCCAGATCTGGCCAAAGTCGGCCAGATCTGGCTGGTCGGCCAAATCTGGCCAGGTCGGCCAGTTTACTGGCCTGGGGCTATATATACCAGCCCCCCCAATCATTCCCAGCATTGTATTCTGCAGGTTCAGCACTGCCTCTGTCGTCTCCCGCTCCAGCATTGCTTTGCTGCCATTGCTTCCAGTCTGTTCTGGTGCCCTCACTGACACTCCGGGCTGCGTGCAGGGACTGCTCTGTCCATTTCAGTGTATTCAGCATTCAACTCAGTCAGTGCAGACTTTCTTCCTTCATTCCCTGCTTTCTCTCTCCTCTCCTCTGTGTTCGTGTTCTTCCGTTGCGCACTCTCACATGGTATCATCGCCTGATTGAGAGCACGGAGGACAGACCCTCTGGAGAGAGATACCTTACTGCTGCTGTCATCTGATCAGCAACTGCCCAGGCGGCTTCTTCTGGAGGCTTTTTAGCCTGCGTTTTCTGTACACGCTGTCTACAGAGGCTGCCACGTCATCCAGCGACCCAGCAACCCTGCGTTTTCCACCAGACTGTCCCTCCTGCTGGGCGACTCATCTACAGCCTGCGTTTTGCTGTTCTGCTGGTCGCTTCCACTCCAGGCGGCACATTTCCTGCTGGCAACTCCTTTCCTGGCTGTTTCCTGGTGCTGGTGGTCACTTTTCTGGTGATCGTCATCAGTTATCTTTGCGTTTTGCAGATCTAGGTGTTTGTAGGCATTCTCAGCCTGCGTCTTGGTGGTTGGTGACCACACTGCTGGTCATATTTCGACATCGGCACAACTTTCTTTGGTATTTTGCAGATTGGAAGATGTCTTACCAGTTTTCAGGCTTTGATGACTCAGAGGATGAACTTCTTTCTCATCATTCCTCTGAGCGGAGGCGGGATTATCACGAGGTTCGACGTCGGGAAGAACCTCCTTGCACACGTCCTTCTTCAGTCCATGCATCTCAGAGGGTTCCATCTACCGCGAAGGTATCTTCGGTGAAGACTGCTTCGGATGTGCGGATGCCTTCCTTGATTCCCTCTATTCAGGTGTCGATTCTCCCTTCCTTTCCGAAGGAAGATAAGTTGGATGGTTCCAACTACTCCCTCTGGTCGTGCAGGGTGGCTTGCATCCTAGATACATTTGACCTTTGGGAGCTTGTTTCTTCACCCATCGACCGTCCCCCCGTGGATTCGTCCGATGGCACCTCTATGGACGGTGCAGCCTTATGGGATAGGCTCAACTCTCGAGCCCGTTTCTTTCTTTTTATGAGTCTACATGATTCCGTTCTTCTACATGTTCACACGTTACAAACCGCGGCGGAAGTATGGAAGAAGCTTGCATCTTTGTACCAACACAAGACGTTTGCCCACAAGATTTCCCTGGAGAAGAAGTTGCTCAGTCTTGATGCTTCTCCTTCCATGAAGGAGCACATCACGAAGATGGAGGATATGCGAGGCGAGTTAGCCTCTCTTGGTCGTATGATATCGTCTGAGGATATGGCGATGATTCTGTTGACTCAACTGCCATCACCCCGTTATGATGTCTTCTATACCAGCCTCATCACCTCGAGGACCCGTGAGACACTCCTATGGGAGGAGCTTTCCCCACTTGTCTTGGAGCATGACGAGCGACTCAAAGAGGTGGGAGCCAGTGGCTCCACCAAGGCATTTACGGCCGGCACAGGTGGCGGCAAGAAGAAGAAACAAAAGAAGGAGAAGGCCAAGGACAAGGAGGAGGACAAGAAGGATGCGAAGGAGAAGACGCCCAAATGTCCCCATTGTGGGAAGGGCACTCATCCCGAGGAGAAGTGTTGGCAGAAGTATCCCCATTTGAAGCCTAAGGAGAAGGACTCGAAGGCGGCCCCAACCACAACAGAATCTGCGTTTGTGTATGTCTTTGTTGAGGAGGATACAGCCCTAGCTTCTACCACACTGGAGAAGCCTTGGCTCATCGACAAAGAAGCATCTTCACATATGACCTTCCGCTAGGATTGGCTTCAGGATCTTCCTTCCAGAGGGGGTACAGTCACCATTGATGACAATTCTATAGTCCTTGTTCGAGGCGTGGGGACTTTACCTATGTTTTCTGACAGGCGGTCTTCCTCCGCAAAAGTTCTCTATGTTCCTGATTTGGGTTTTAACCTATTATCTGTGCATGGCCTTACTCAGCTCGGTACCCGAGTCATTTTTACACAGGATGCAATCACAGTGGAGGATGCTTCTACATGTGATGCTCTTTGGACAGGTACACAGGAGGGTGGGCTTTATACGCTCACAGCCTTGGCTGCAAGGACTTCCCATGAGCTTGGGCTGCTTTGGCATGCTCGGTATGATCATTTGAACCTCGATTCTCTTCGGCGGGCTTCTAAGAGGAAGATGGTGGAGGGACTTCCAGATTTCCCTCCTCTTCACACTTTGTGCCCTAGCTGCATGAGGGGCAAGCAACATAGACAGCCTCGCCCTCTGGTTGCTTCTAGGAGGGCTACTTCTCCGCTTGAGTTGGTTCACACCGACCTTTGCGGACCTATGGGCACGGCCTCCCTTGGGAAGCCCATGTATTTGATGCTGATTGTGGACGACTTTAGTCGTTATGTGTGGCCTTATTTCTTGGAGTACAAGAGCGAGGCGTACTCCTGTTTCTGTGAGTGGCAGGTGTTTGTGGAGACCCAAACAACTTCCAAGGTTCGTGGCGTTCGAGCTGATCACGGTGGCAAGTTCACTTCTCACCTTTTCTCTCAGTTTTGCAATGATCATGGTATTTGGGTGGAGTATTCCCATCCGAACACACCATCTGAGAATGGTGTGGTGGAGCGTGCGAATCGGACCATGGTGGAGATGGCCCGAGTGCGCTGCGGAAGAGGGATTACGAACACGGAGGGAGAGAGAGAGAGAAAGCAGAAAATAAGGAAGAGAAATCTGCACTGACTGAAATGAATGCTGAATACACTGAAATGGACTGATCAGTCCTTGCACGCAGCCCACAGCGTCAGTGAGGGCACCAGATCAGGCTGATGATGATGGCAGCACCACCACGGGGGAGAAGGAGTGTCGGAGTATGCAAGAAGACAAGTGATCAAGTGGGGAGGGGGGCTGCCTATAAATAGGCAAAGGACAAACCCTAACCCTAACCCTAAAATGGGCGCACACCCTAAAAATGCCCTAAAATAGCCGCCCCAATACAGTGACCAAAAAGTGGCCGGGCAGCCAGTGGCTGCCCACTAAAAGAGGCCAAAAAGAAATACACATCCTAAGACAGCCAATCAAGAGTGACTAGCCTCCCCCATGATAACGCATGACAAACATGTCAGAGCTCCTAATGTCCTCGTCTGACTCAGACTGAGGCTCACAGGCAGGAGATGACAAGGCATGACAAACATGATTGCTAACACCCCCTCTCAGATCCTCGATGTGGCTGAAAGCTGAAGAGGAAATAGATCCTGGGGTGGCAAGAGGAATGCCAATGTCGATGAAGTCCGTCGATGTAGACTGAGCTGAAGGAGCTCCTCACGATCCTGGGAATCCCCCTCTAAAACACTAGGGGCCAAGAAATCCACAGCCGCATCACCGAGATCGTCCCCCACTAAAAGGGATGGGGGGTACGAGGGAACCACCGGAGGAGAATGTGGGGGATGGGAAGGAACCTGTGGAATAGAAGGTGCACAAGCGAGAACGGGTGTAGCAATAGACTGCCGCGGAGGACCCTGCATCAAAGAAAGGGAATGGAGCCTGTAAAGCCCCCTCTCCTGCTAAACCTGTAGATAAGACAGCTCCTGTAAAAGAATCCTCAATAACAACGGCATGCTCGGTGAAGATCACTCGTGTGCCAAGCCTCGTAAGGCCATAAACTGAGAGCAGGGGAAGGCCCAAATCCGGAACATGTAGGGCCTGTGAAAAGGAGCTCGAAGTTCAGTCGGTAAACAAAGGCAATGTGCCAACACCACTAATAGGCACCGATAAAATGTCACCAACAGTGACTCAACCCTCTGATGGACGGAGAACCTGTAACAAATCACCTCGGTGAGTCATATGACTCGAAGCACCACTGTCCACTAACCAAGGCTGCGCAGAAGACACTGCAGCCACGGAAGAAGGATGCTCCTCCAAAGCATGGATATGAAGGAACACTGACTCATGGATAACAGCTAGTGTAGAGGTAGAAGAAGGCTCCGATGTAGATCCACCCTTCGCTCCCGGACGAAGGTGAGGGTACTGCTTCCAACATTTCTCCTCTGGATGTGTCCCTTTCCCACAGTGTGGGCACTTCGGGCTCTTTGAATCTGTGTCAGAGCCTGAAGAATTGTCCTTCTTCTTAGCCTTTGACTTCTTCTTTCTGTCCTCCCGAACCTGCAACAAAGGCTCTAGTGGAGTCGGATCCACTAGCACTGACCTCTCTGATTCGCTCGTCATGCTCCAAGACAAGCAGGGAGAGCTCCTCCCATAGAAGCTTCTCACGAGTCCTCGATGTAAGAAGGTTGGTGTAGAAGACATCAAACCGAGGCGATGGCAGCTGAGTCAAGAGAATCATAGCCATGTCTTCAGAAGATATCGTCCGACCGAGGGATGCAAACTCATCCCTCACATCCTGTAATCTGTTGATGTGGTCCTTCATGGAAGGACTATCATCAATAGCGAGCATCCGCAACTTCTTTTCGAGAGATATCCGGTGGGCAAACGTCTTCTGTTGATAGAGAGACGCGAGCTTTCTCCACACATCCGCTGCAGTCTTCAACCTGTGAACATGAACAAGGACAGAATCCTGCAAACTCAGAAAGAGGAAAGATCAGGCTCTAGAATTGAGCCGATCCCATAAGGCTGCACGATCCATCGATGTCCCATCTGCGGGATCCACCTTAGGCCGGGGAATAGGAACAGAAACAAGCTCCCAAAGATCGAAGGAGTCCAAGATACACTCCAGCTTGCAGGACCATAGAGAAAAGTTAGAGCCATCCAACCGGTCCTCTTTGGGCAGCTGAGGAAGTACGGGTACCTGTACAGGGGGTACCAAAGGCTGCATCGTCGGCCCACTGGAAGGGGCTCACCGAGATACATGAATAGAAGGGGCACGGGAAAGAGGAATAGACTCCAGACGACGGTCCTCGTGATAAAAATCACGCCTCCGTTTAGATGAGTGTCGAGACAAAAGCTCGTCATCTGAGTCATCAACGCCCGTAAACTTATGAGAAGACATCTTCGATATCTGCAAACACCAAAACACAACAAAAGAAGGTTGCCGGTGCCGAAACACAAACACCAGAAGCTCCTGAGCTGGCCGCCTTGCACAGAACGCAAGGATGATGTCAAACGCAAGTGCTAACGATGCAATCACCACAGAAAAACAGCCTCCTGCCTCAAAACGCCAAGAAGGAAGATGTCGCCCAGCTGTTGGGGAGGCCACCTGGCTGAAAACGCAAGCAGGAAGAGGTTGTTGATGACGTGGCAGCCACTGGAGAAGGCGCCAGCAGCAAATGCAAATATTTGGGAGCTCTTGGAAGGGCCGCCTTGGCTGTTGGGGATGACGCCAGCAGCAAACGCAAAGATGTGACACCAAAACAGGCCGCCTTGATTAAGAAGATGGTGCAGAAGGTGACGCCTCAGCTGTTGGAGACGTCTTGACCAGCAAACACAAATTTGTGGGTGTTTTCCCGCGTAAATCTCAGCTCCGTGTATTCTCCTTCGGCGCTGATACCATGTGAGTGCGCGCTGCGGAAGAGGGAATACGAACACGGAGGAAGAGAGAGAGAAAGCAGAAAAAATAAGGAAGAGAAATCTGCACTGACTGAAATGAATGCTGAATACACTGAAATGGACTGATCAGTCCCTGCACGTAGCCCACAGCGTCAGTGAGGGCACCAGATCAGGCTGATGATGATGGCAGCACCACCACGGGGGAGAAGGAGTGTCCGAATCTGCAAGAAGACAAGTGATCAAGTGGGGAGGGGGGCTGCCTATAAATAGGAGTTTTGCAGATTGGAAGATGTCTTCTCATCAGTTTACAGGCTTTGATGACTCAGATGACGAGCTTTTGTCTCGACACTCATCTCAACGGAGGCGTGATTTTTATCACGAGGACCGTCGTCCGGAGTCTATTCCTCTTTCCCGTCCCCCTTCTATTCATGTATCTCGGCGATCCCCTTTCAGTGAGCCGAAGATGCAGCCTTTGGTATCCCCTATACAGGTACCCGTACTTCCTCAGCTACCCAAAGAGGACCGGTTGGATGGCTCCAACTTTTCTCTATGGTCCTGCAAGGTGGAGTGTATCTTGGACTCCTTCGATCTTTGGGAGCTTGTTTCTGTTCCTATTCCCCGGCCTAAGGTCCTTCTTCTTAGCCTTTGACTTCTTCTTCTTCTTCTTTTGTCCTCCCGAACCTGCAACAACGGCTCTAGTGGAGTCGGATCCACTAGCACTGACCTCTCTGAGTCGCTCGTCATGCTCCAAAACAAGCGGGGATAGCTCCTCCCATAGAAGCTTCTCACGGGTCCTCGATGTAAGAAGGCTGGTGTAAAAGACATCAAACCGAGGCGATGGCAGCTGAGTCAAGAGAATCATAGCCATGTCTTCAGAAGATATCGTCCGACCGAGGGATGCAAGCTCATCCCTCACATCCTGTAATCTGTTGATGTGGTCCTTCATGGAAGGACTATCATCAATAGCGAGCATCCGCAACTTCTTTTCGAGAGATATGCGGTGGGCAAACGTCTTTTGTTGATAGAGAGACGCGAGCTTTCTCCACACGTCTGCTGCAGTCTTCAACCTGTGAACATGAACAAGGACAGAATCCTGCAAACTCAGAAAGAGGAAAGATCAGGCTCTAGAATTGAGCCGATCCCATAAGGCTGCACGATCCATCGATGTCCCATCTGCGGGATCCACCTTAGGCCGGGGAATAGGAACAGAAACAAGCTCCCAAAGATCGAAGGAGTCCAAGATACACTCCACCTTGCAGGACCATAGAGAAAAGTTGGAACCATCCAACCGGTCCTCTTTCGGCAGCTGCGGAAGTACGGGTACCTGTACAGGGGATACCAAAGGCTGCATCTTCGGCTCACTGAAAGGGGATCGCCGAGATACATGAATAGAAGGGGGACGGGAAAGAGGAATAGACTCCGGACGACGGTCCTCGTGATAAAAATCACGCCTCCGTTGAGATGAGTGTCGAGACAAAAGCTCGTCATCTGAGTCATCAAAGCCTGTAAACTGATGAGAAGACATCTTCCAATCTGCAAAACTCCTATTTATGGGCAGCCCCCCTCCCCACTTGATCACTTGTCTTCTTGCATACTCCGACACTCCTTCTCCCCCGTGGTGGTGCTGCCATCATCATCAACCTGATCTGGTGCCCTCACTGACGCTGTGGGCTGCGTGCAAGGACTGATCAGTCCATTTCAGTGTATTCAGCATTCATTTCAGTCAGTGCAGATTTCTCTTCCCTATTTTCTGCTTTCTCTCTCTCTCTCCCTCCGTGTTCGTATTTCCTCTTTCGCAGCGCACTCACATGGTAAGTATGATAGATGTGACACTCCCAAGATCTAAGAGGCATGTTAGCCTGCCTATTTAGTCATGTCAATCTATCATTTGTCGCGCAGATGTGAAATTTTGAGATGCTTTAACCTTGCCAAGAATATTTGATTAAGTTACTAATCAAATGTACAAGGTTGTTTACAACATGTGATGCACACATCAATTATTTCATGGGAACATGCCAAGAATCCCAAGGATGCAATGGGTGTCAAATGTAAAAGTTGTGATAAGTTATGCCAATTGGGTTTTGATGATCACGGTGTCAATTTTAACCCTAGGACAATTGTTTGGTCAAAAAGTGTCAGTGGTGATACTAGGGACTAATATTAAGTAAGTTATTACTAACAGTCTATGGGTCAATAGAGATTGGGAACCACTCTAGGTTGCAAATGGCTTGGTTTAATTATAGGTTGGTACATTTAATTTTTGGCAAGGTCAAAAGGATTGTAATCAATTTTTAAAATTATTTATTTCTGAAAATTAATTTAATGACTTCAAATTTGATTTAGAAGGCTACCAATTGGCAAAAATGCCCATGCAAACTGAGAGACGTTTCTGGGGTCTGGGTCTTAGCGATTCGTATAGTTTTCAATTGGTGGAGGAAAGAGAGAGAGAGAGAGAGAGAGAGAGAGAGAGAGAGAGAGAGAAGGCTACTAATCATTTTTTAAGCATGGAAACAACAAATAGGTGATTGCATCGAATGCAATGCTAGAGCAAGAAACAAACATATTCTAGGGTTTTCTCTCAAAGAAAATCAGATTTTCCTCTCATCTTGGCTATCTCTCATTGTCATGAGGACATGTACTTTTGAAACCTCACTTAACATGTGGATTAACTTTTAATCACATGATTAAGTAAATGTTGCACATATGAGGTGCAATAGGGGTCAGAGTAAATTTAAGAGCCTGGGACTCCAGAAAATCACAAGACGGCAAGGCAAAAGTTGCTATAAGTTATGTTGCATAGGTACTTAGTGATATCCGGTGCCAGTTGTTGGCCTAGGTCATTCATTCGGCCATAAGAGTCAGTTGGTGACACTAGAGAAGTAGCGTTTAATGGTACCTAACGCCAATCTGATAGTCAAAGGTGGCGCAAAGACACTCGGGAATGGAAGTTGCCTAGCCAGTTCAATTATTGGCCAATCAGATCATTTTTCAAACCGAAATATTTATTAGATTAATTTTCACTATTTAAAGAATGAAAATTAATATTTAATTATGGCTAATGCTGGAAAAACCATTTGGGAAGGCTACCACTTGTCAAAAATGCCCATGCAAGACTAAAAAACGTCTCTAGAGGCTACTAATCATTTTTTAAGCATGGAAACAACAAATAGGTGATTGCATCGAATGCAATACTGGAGCAAGAAACAAAAATATTCTAGGGTTTTCTCTCAAAGAAAATCAAATTTTTCTCTCATCTTGGCTATCTCTCATTGTCATGAGGACATGTACTTTTGAAACCTCACTTAACATATGGATTAACTTTTAATCACATGATTAAGTAAATGTTGCACATATGAGGTGCAATTGGGGTCAGAGTAAATTTACGAGCCTGGGACTCGAGGAAATCATGAAACGTCAAGGAAAAAGTTGCTATAAGTTATGTTGCATAGGTAATTGGCGGTATCCGGTGCCAATTGTTGGCCTAGGTCATTCATTTGGCCATAAGAGTCAGTTGGTGAAATTAGAGAAGTCGCGTTTAATGGTACCTAACACCAATCTCATAGTCAAAGATGGCGCAAAGACACTCGAGAATGGAAGTTTCCTACCCAATTCCATTATTGGCCAATCAAATCATTTTTTAGGGCACTAAAATATTTATTAGATTAATTTTTACTATTTGAACACTGAAAATTAATATTTAATTATGGCTAATGCTGGAAAAACCATTTGCAAAGGCTACTACTTGTCAAAAATGCCCATGCAAGACTGAAAAACGTCTCTAGAGGCTAGAGAGAGGCATTTTTAGTGTATTCAGCGGGCAAGAGAGAGGGAGGAAATGCTGTTGGTCTGATTTGCAGCCATTGGGGGACCTTCTAAGGCAACCAAGGGCAAGAGAAGACCAATCAACAGTAGGTGACAGCATCTACAAGCTATTGAGGCATGGCAGCAACAGTAAATGACTGATTTTCTTCAGTTCTTTGCATCTACAAGCTATTGTGGCATGGCAGCGATGGCTGCATTTCACTGATTTTCAATCATTCTTCATGACAAAACTCTGAATTCTCTCTCTATAACTTTCTCTCTCGTCTCCCAGGCATTTCACAACCTTACTCCGAAGATCTCAACATTTGTTGAAGACTGAGAAATTGCAAATTTCTCTGTTATAAACCCTAATTTACAACAAAAATTACCGTTTAGAAACAACCGTGGGAAGCATGCCAAAAATTGAAAGCTCCAAGACTTGGATTCAACAAGGCTCAAGGTGAATTTCAGCTAAATTCAAGTAGAGGACTAGCCAGCCAATGACTTTGGGGCATTTCCATCGTCTCTAAAGTGGGTGAAGGCCAATTAAGTGCCCGAATCAAGGGGCAAATCTGATTGAAGACTTGCGGGTCACTTTGGACAGCCAGGGGAGTTTGGATTGGAAAGGGGATTGGGAGAATCCCATTGTAAATGAATTTTTCTTCAATAAAGCTAAAGAAATACCGAAAGGGGCGCCAATCGGGTGTGCATTGCCCAAGATCAGTAGGTAAATTTGTATTTTCAGATTTACATTAATTGTTTACTGCTGTAATTATGTTGTAATCAAATATTTACTACCCTATCCGAGGAGGAAGGCTGGTTACACTCACCTTCTCCAATCCATTCTCAAGAGAACTCAACTTATCTCAACCAATTGGAGCAAATCTTAACCACATTTGGAAAATAGCAGAGAAAATTCTGCTCTAAACCCTAAATTTCTACAAAAATTAGGGTTTAGCAACCACCTAGAGACTCATGCCATGAGTAGAAGGCATTGTACATTGAGACCAACACCTACAATTTGCGATATTGGTTTTAGATGCCCAACTATCCATTGTAAATTTGAGGCAACATTTGCCTACTTGAAGTCCAATTAGAGCAAAGTCCTTGGTGAAATTGAAGGGGCAAATTGCCCAATTTGTTTACTGATTGTTGGACCAATGAGGCGCTTTTGGATCAGCCAAGGAGATGGTGAAATCTCGGCTCATAATCAATCCATTGGTAATTAAAGTTAAAGAATTGAATGAAAGGGGAGCTAGTTTTTGGGGGCCAATAAGGTGTCTACTATGTCACGAAGACCTGAAATTTTGATATGCTTTAATCTTGTCGATAACATTTGATTAAGTTATTAATCAAATGTGCAAAAGGTGGTTTAGCATATGTAACACACATGCCAATTACCATTTCAAGGTAATAGGTCAAGGACCCCGAGGATGCAATGGGTGTCAAAGGCAAAAGTTGTGATAAGTTATGCCAACTGCGCTTTGAGAGTCGATTGGTATCAATTTTGACCCTAGGACAATTGTTTAGCCAATAAGTGTCAATGGTGACACTAGGAACTAGTATTAATTAATTAATTAATGCAATCTGAGAGTCAACAGAGGTTGAGAACCACTCCAGGTTGCAAATGGCCCAGTCGATTTAGTTATGGATGGACAAATTCAATTTTGGAAAATGTCAAAAGAACTGAAATTAATTTTGAAGGTTACTTAATCCTAAAAATTAACCGAACCAACGGCATTAGACGACTCCTGGATAATGTTGAAAAATGAATTTCGAAAGCTGCCACTTGGCAAAAATGCCCATGCAAACTGAACGTTTTTGGGAGCTAGGTCTTAACCATTCAATTAGTTTATAGCCTCGAGGAGGAGGGGGAACGAAAGAGACAGAGACAGAGACAAAGACAAAGACAGAGATAGAGACAGCTGTTGGTTTGTTTTCTAATCAGAGAACACCAATTTGCTGCAAAAGACGGTCATCTGGGGGCCTCAAAAAGCAAGGAACAACAAGGAGATACCTTCTAAGGGCTGGCAACAGCATTGTTGATCAAGTGACAGCATTTAGAAGGTGTGTGGTAGTAGTAGGTGACTACATTAAATGCAAGCTAGAGCATGCAATAGGTAGATTTTGGGGTTTTCTAGCAAAGAAATTTAGATTTCTCTCTCATCTTGGCTTTCTCTCACCTTCTTCAATAATTTCTCAAAAGATCTCAACACTTCTCAACCATTCTCAACAAATCTTAGCCAGGTTTGGTGGACAGCAAGAGAATTTTTGTTATAAACCCTAAATTTCTATAAAAATTAACAATTACCTTAGGACTCGTACCAACAGGAGAAAGCATCATACATTGAAATCAGCGCCTACAATTCGTGAAATTAAAAGGGATTTCACATGTCAACCCATCCATTGTAAACCGGGGTAGCGTTTGGCCAATTGGTGGTTCCATTTGTACAAGTCTTGGATGAAAATCAAGGGCCAATTGACCCGATTTGCTTGCAGATTATATGTACAATAAAGAGCTTTTGGATTAGCAAAGTAGATTGTGGAATGTCAATGTACATTGTCCATTACCGATCAAAGTTAAACAAATACCGAAAGGGGTGCCAATTTTGGGACCAACCGGTTGTCTATTGTCCCAGATTGTTAAGATAGTGTGTACATTTCACTTTATGCTCAGTTATTAATTGTTGTAATTAAGTGCTTGATTAGCTTTTACCACTATCCGAAGATGAAGGCTGGTTTCAATGTCTATTGTCCAAGATTATTAAGGTAAAGTGTGTATTTTTTATTTATGTTAATTTGCTTATTGTTGTAATTAAGTGCTTGATCAAGGAATTACCACCCTATCTGAAAAGGAAGGCTAGTTTCAAGGTTCCATTGCCAAGATACTACTCAATCCCTTGATGTGGTGGACCTAGGGCACTCCATTACAAGCCAAATCTTTGTGTCAGTGCTGATTTTTTGTCTCAACTAAGAAATTACAGCAATATGTCTTCATATAGTAAGATGGAATCAAGCAATGATAATGCCTCTCAGTATGGACACTCACATGGGAAAAAAGGAAATGCAATGTTTGATCTTGATCAAGGCTCGAACCATGGACAGCAATCTGAAAATGTTGTTGTAGGGCAAGATGCAAGGCCTTCAAGGCATAATGGGACTGACAACATAAGTGAAGGAATTTGATGACCAGTTCAAGAATCAAATGAATACAGCACCAAATCTCTTTGTTAAATTGGCAAAGGATACTCTATTCACCCGATTTTTGAATACTTCAAAGAAGGAAGGACAACAAGGGCTGAAACCGGTCTATGACTCACATAAAGCGGTAGTTCCTTCAATTAACACTTGGTCTTTACACACACACACACACAAGCAGAGACCTTACTCCCTCGCTCAACACCAAATTGGCCCCAGAGACCGACACCCCTCTCGATATTTCTTTATCAATTAAAAGATGGAAATTTACAAAAATGATAATGTTCCAAAATATATAACTTGTGAACAATTGGTTTTCATCTCTTTTGAGTAAATCCCAGCTGCATAAGAACAGTACAGCATGTCCAGATCGACATCCCTTTTAGAAAAGCATTTTCTGTGACCAAAACTCAATGATTCCTATGCGGAATTGCAATCTGCAGATCTCTGAATTCACTGTTCTTCCTGTCTAGCATGTTCCGATTCCTGTGCAGAATTGCAGTCTACAGATCTCTGAATTCACTGTTCTTCCTATCCAGCATGTCCTAAATTCACTGTTCTTACTGTCCAGCACATTGTTCTTATTGTCCAGCATGTCCTGAATTCATTGTTCTTATTATCCAGCATGTGCAGAATTCACTGTTCTTATTGTTCAACATGTGACCAAAACTCAATGATTTGTGTGCACAATTACAGTCTGCAGATCTCTGAATTCACTGTTCTTCCTATCCAGCATGTCCTACATTTTCTGTGACCAATACTAAATGATTCATGTACAAAATTTCAAAGAAAACATAGAATTGCACCTTCGATGGAATCAGCCCATCATAAGAAGCATTTCCTCTAAGAATAGAGAGAGAGTTGATCAGAGGGAGCAAGCTCTACCTCCGTACTTGAGTCAAAGACGTGGAAGTACTCTCCATGGCTGATTTTCTTGCAGTAATCTGCCCTCAGCTCCTCGAAACTTCATTCTCCCATCTGCCCCTTATGCCTATTACGTTTTTTTTTAATGCTCTCTCTCTCTCTCTCTCTCTCTCTCTCTCTCTCTCTCTCTCTCTCTCGGGAATTTATGCCACATGGCATGCATGTAACAATTTTTCCGTTTACACCTTCTGATCTAAAATTCTCCATAATCGGTGCAAAATTTGGCCTCGGCACAGACCAGAGAATTAATACTCGTGCAAAAACGAAGATAATGACGTGAACATCTTATGGCGCAAAAGCAATCTGCCCTCAACTCCTCAAAACTTCATTCTCTCATCTGCCCCTTATGCCTATTACGTTTTTTTTTAATGCTCTCTCTCTCTCTCTCTCTCTCTCTCTCTCTCTCTCTTTTGGGAATTTATGCCACATGGCATGCATGTAACAATTTTCCCATTTACACCTTCTGATCTAAAATTCTCCATAATCGGTGCAAAATTTGGCCTCAGCACAGACCAGAGAATTAATCCTCGTGCAAAAACGAAGATAATGACGTGAACAGATTATGGGGTCCAAAAATAGTAACTCCCTAAATTTTAGGGATAGTGACCAAGCTAATTGTCATGCACCATCTCCAGTGGCTAAGCACAACGTCCCAAACCACTAGCATTCTATTCTTCAGTGCCCATTCAATATGAAACCGGTCCTAAGGCTCACACAAACCATTACTCCAATTTGTCCCAATGGCTGCCTCTTCTAGCCATGCAAAGATCCTGGCTTATTCCAAGAGAACTCTCAGGGTAAGAAGCAACATCAATAAAAGAAAAGAAAAATAAAATATTTATATAAGTAAATAACAAAAGCAACTGTAAAGAGTATCACCACCTGGTGGCATACTCTCCTCTTGAAAGAAGCAAGCCACATCGATTGCATGCCACACATGCTAATGGATGACACAGGGCCATAACAAGATTCTCCATGTTATTAGTGCCATCGCATGTATCACTTGCTAACAGATGACACAGGGCAATGGTATGAGTTTCCCCACTACCATTTGTGTCATTGCAAGTTCAAGTCTCACATAGATGGAGGATTACATCCTGTATCCAACTATGATTACTAGGAGCCTTTCTAATATACATGTTTCCAGATGCAACACAAGGCGATAGCACGTATGCACGAACTATTAATGTCACAATATGCATATTCATTCAATTGAAGTGTAACAAATACAACTTCAAAGCACTGAGATTCATTCAATGATACACATGTAAATGCTAAATGTAAACCATACATTGTGCATTATTCAATGAGATACAGTATTCAACTGTACAATAGAGAATGTACATTGCTTCAGAAAGTATTCTAAGTCACTGTAGATTCTAGTAAGAAAGCTTCTCGGTAAAGTTGCAATAACTAAGGCGAATCTGCCAATTCAACCTCTTCCATCCATTTGGCATCCATTGATGAATAGTTCTTGAACTTCACCAAAAATCTTTTTATAACTCTACCTTTCACTTTCGTATCCTTATGTGCCAAGTTCTGCTCGAACTAGAATCTCATATAATTCCTTTACTTCAAGCTATTCCCCTTGAACCATATCTTCTAACACTTCACCAATAAAAGGCCTCAATAGACTCACATGAAATGCATTATGAATTTTCCAATTCTCTGGCAATTTGAAACTATATGCTACGTCATTGATCTTCTCTAAGACTTGAGAAGAGCCATAGTAACGCATACTCAGCTTTGGAAACAAACGTTCCTTGCCATTCTGTTTTCTCAAACGTGCCTTTTCAAAACGCAATAAGACCCACTCATCCTTTTTGAAAGGAGCTCCCGACGATGACTATCAACATCTCTTTTCTATTTAGCTTGTGACTTTTCTAGGGCATACTTGACCTTTTCATATGCTTCTTCCTAATCTTTTACATAACGATCTACTTCAAAGATGTTATCTTTTGTCTGCAAAATGGGAGGCAATTTCTTTCCACATTCCACAATCTCAAAAGGTGCTTTGCCAGTTGATGATGCATTGTATTATTGTATGCATACTCGAGCAATGGCAAGTAGCGTTCCCAAGAAGTCTTATGATCTGAAACATAACACTTCGGTAGATCTAAAACAGTCGACTTTGCTTCTTCAGACTATCCATCAGTTTGTGGATGAAAAGAAAATGAAAATTTCAACATAGTGTCCATGTTTTCAAACAATGCTTTCCAAAACAAGCTAGTCATTCTTGGGTCTCTATCACTCACAATTGACCGTGGCATTCCATGGTACTCGAAGATATTTTGCATAAATATCTTTACCATGTGTCTGACTTGATCTTTTTCCTTACAGGAAGGAAATGTGCATGTTTGCTAAATCTGCAAATGATAGTCCAAATTCCATCATTCCCTGAAGAAGTTCTTGGAAGATCAAAAATGAAATCCATGGCAATACTTTCCCATGGCCTTTCAGGAATAGACAGTAGTTGCAATAACCCTAGTGTCTTCTGTCTATCAAATTTGACATTTCGGCATACAAGGCAAGATCTGACATATGCATCAACATTAGATCTCAAGGCTGGCTAATAGAACAAAGTCTCTACCGCTTTGACTGTAGCAACAATACCATGATGTCCTGCATACGTTGGAGCATGATTTTCCAATAAAACTTTTAGCCTTAACTGTTTTGTAACACATAGTCTTCCATGCATCATGATAAAGCCTTCTTTGAACACATAATGATCATGATATTGGGCATTGATCAACTAATCATAGATTTCAAAGAAATCTTCATCATCAGCATACTACTCTTTCATATTATCCAACTCATGGTGATAAGGAATTGAAACAGCTCACACCTGTGGTTTGCGAGATAAAGCATTTGCAACTACATTCTTCTTGCCTTCCACATGCACTATTTGAAAATGAAACATAGATAGAAAATTTGCCCAATGCATGTATTTCTCTGACAATTTAGCCTGTGTGAAAAAGTATCTAAGTGTTTGATGATCCGTTTGCACTATAAAATCAGCACCAAGCAAATAGTGCTTCCAACTAGAGAGTGCATGGATCACAATCAATAATTCTTTCTCATAAATTTGGTAAGTCCTTTCAATGACAGAAAGTACTCTACTCTCGTATGCCACAACTCGACCATTCCACATTAATACAGCACCAATGTTGTTTCCACATGCATCACACTGCACTGCGAATGGCTTAGACAAATCTGGCAAAATAAGTATTGGATCTGTAGTCATTTTTCCCTTCCAACATCTAAATGTTGATTTCTCTTTGTCAGTCCATTATCATTTGACATCCTTCTTTTCAAGCGCATGTAAAGGAGAAGCAATCTCTGCAAAGTGTCTTACAAATCTTCTTTAGTAAGAGCATAGGCCAAGAAAATTGCGCACATCATGAACAGTTTTCAAGTCTGGCCAAGAGACAATTGCTTCTATCTTTGCAACATCCATCTTCACACCGTCTTTAGAAACTATGTGCCCAAGGAAGTGAATCTCTTCCGAGAAGAATTCACTCTTCTTACTATTAATGAGCAATCTGTTACACTTAAGCTCATTAAAGGCTGCAACTAGGTGTTTTCTATGCTCCTCTTCATTCTTTCAAAAGATAATCATATCATCAAAGAATGTGCCAACGAAACTTTGATAAGGGCGGAAAATTCTATCCATCATCCTAGTAAACATAACAGAGCATTGGTCAATCCAAATGGCATGACTAAAAATTCATAGAGACCAAATGTCATTCTAAAAGCAGTCTTATGGATATCCTCTGGCTTGATTCTGATTTGATAGTACCCACTTTTCAAATCTATGCTGCTAAACATTATTGCACCCCATAGTCGATCAAGAATATCATCTATCCTCGGAATCAGAAACCTATTCTTAATTGTGTTCTTATTCAAGACTTTGTAGTCAATACACATTCGCAAAGAGCCGTCCTTTTCTAAACTAATAACACAAGTGAACAAAACAGAGAACTACTGGGTTGAATTAGTCCCTTCTCTAAAAGCTCATTAACCCGTGTCATAATCTCTTTCTGCTGCACCGCATTGACCCTGTACAGTGGCCTATTGGGCGGACTAGTCCCTGGAATAAGATCTATGGTATGATCTTCAGGCCTCTCAAGGGGTAACTCTCTCGGTAACGAATCTGAGAAATAGTCACTGAATTTATCCAAGAAAGCCCTTCTACTTTCATCTAGTACAGACACATTACTGTCAACTTCATTAACTTGCTTTGCAAAAACCAAGTACGCAGAAATATGATTTTTCATTACATAAGCAGAAACAATTGGGACAAACTCTCCTTTAAGCTTCACATCTAACACATGAGTCTTGCCCCTATGTACAAGAGTATTCATTCTATTGTAAGTATCCAAGATAGTGTGCTTTCTGTGGCACCATGGGATACCAAATAGAACATCACAACGCTTTAAAGGCATAATATGGAACTCCTCTATGTCCACATAGCTCTAAATCTGCATATGAAGTTTGCCAAGAATGGGGGTGACAGGTTCAATATCTCTTGAGCATGCCAAATTAGCCTGTCCAATTGGTCCCATTTCCTCGGGACATATACCCAACTTAGCTGCTAATGCCAGTAAGATAAAGTTTCCACGAGCTCCAAGATCAAAGAAAATAAGCATTGTGGAATCTCTGATCTTTCCCCAAGCTCTACACAATTTTGTAGCATCATCAGTTGATTGATTTCCCACCATATCAGGCACTAAGCCAATGCTGGGCTTCCTTTTACCTTGCGCATCTTTATCCTCCGCATCTTTAGAAGATTGCTGTGGCAACTTAGAAGCAATATGGCCTTTCTGTTCACATATAAAGCACTTACCAGCCATCATTAAAGCCTTTCTTTCTTCAAATGATTTGCCAAAAAGTGGCCTCTTCTATCCTTTACCCTGTTTAAAAGAAGCCTGAGGTTGCTGCTAAAATGTTTTCTTCCAAAAAAACTTCTTTGTAAAGCTGGTCTTTTCTAGAAATTGTTTCTTATTCTTTCCAGGATCCTGCTTAAACTGAGAATTCTTAAATTGTAACCCTAGTCTTGGTACAATAACCCCTGATGGCTTCGGGCAAGCCCCAATAGTACTTTTCAATTTGTTCAGACAAGGGCACTGTCCTATAAGAACTCACGGGCAAAAGTGCTTCCCAAAATTTCTTATTATACTCTTCTAAATCCGTACAATTTGCCGCGTCCAATTTATGCCATGCAGTCATGACATCTACTTCAAACGTGTTAGTTAACCATGAGGCTGCAAACAACTGTTAAAAATAGACCCAAGTGGCAGGTGCATATCCTTGCATCAACAATATGTTCCACCACTGCAAAGCATTACCTTTCAAAAAAGTTGCAGCCTTCCGCAACTTAGAAGTCTCAGTAAAATTCCCTCCTGTGTAAGCTGCATCAAACTACTGTATAAATGTCAAAGCTTTCAGCTTATCTTGCATACCACTGAAGGTTTCAAACTTTATTGTCTGACCACCCTCTTTATAGTCTTTAAGCTTTGCACTTTTTGATGTCAGGTTGTCATAGACAGGTGACTCTAAAAAGAGAAGTCCCTTACGCGTATTATCAGCATTCATTTCACCTGTCTTAGATGCCATATGTCCACCAGGCTGAAAAAAACGAGCGGCTGCATTTTGTACTCCAGGCATCAAATAAGGACTCTGCAAAGTCAGGTTGTCATAGACAGCTGGCTGTAAAAAGGGGAGTCCCTTACACGCATTATCAGCATTCATTTCACCTGTCTTAGCTGCCATATGTCCACTAGGCTAAGAAAAACCAGCGGCTGCATTTTGTACTCCATGCATCAAATAAGGACTCTGCAAAGTCTGATAACCGGACTATAGACCAATATTAGCATAAAGTGGATTCACTACCTCAATAGGCATCATTCCTGGTGGCCCTCTAGGCAAGTATCCCTGATAACCAGTGGGTAATCCATCCATTGCTTGAAAAACTGACCCACCACCAAAGTAACCAAGATAGATAGCAAACTGAGGAGGAATAGTCTGTTGTGCAACTTGTGCATTACTGCCTTGACCATTCACTCCCTGGTCCTGTGCTCGTGCTTCTTGTTGCACTGGACCTGTCTCCATGTTTGGTGTCTTTTCCACATGCTCACGCACATTAGAAGTTTGCCTTTTTTAGCGCTCCATGGTATAATGTGATGACTCAGCCTGAGAATCCTCATTATGTGACTTCAAAAATTTTTGCATCCAAGGATTCTTTACAAGCTGTTCGAAAGAGCCAACCATACTAAGGAGCTGTGCCATAAACAAGTCCTCCTATTCTTCCTCCTCATCCTGTGGTTCAATGTCGGTTCTACAAGGTGTTGACACATGTAGACCAATACTCTCTCTTCGGTGTCTACGGGCAGAAGAAGAACTCTCTTCTTCATGAGGGAGTTTTCTTTTGCCTTTATCCATGTCTGCCATCTCTCTAGTCTTGTAATCTCTGTAAAGTGTGTATGGCCTTTTCACCCAAAACTGTCCTAGCATAAATTCTTATAAAAAAGAATTCAAATCCCGAGGATGCAACCATGAAACCGGTCTATGACTCACATAAAGCGGTAGTTCCTTCAATTAACACCTGGTCTTTACACACACATAAGCAGAGACCTCACTCCCTCGCTCAACACCAGATTGGCCCTGAAGACTGGCACCCCTCTCGATATTTCTTTATCAATTAAAAGATGAAAAATTACAAAAATGATAATGTTTCAAAATACATAACCTATGAACAGTTGGTTTTCATCTCTTCTAAGTAAATCCCAACTGCATAAGAATAGTACAGCATGTCCAAATCAACATCCCTTTTGGAAAAGCATTTTCTGTGACCAAAACTCAATGATTCCTGTGCAGAATTCCAATCTGCAGATCTCTGAATTCATTGTTCTTACTGTCCAACATGTCTTGAATTCACTGTTCTTACTATCTAGCATGTGTAGAATTCACTGTTCTTATTGTTTAGCATGTAACCAAAACTCAATGATTCGTGTGCATAATTACAATCTGCAGATCTCTAAATTCACTGTGCAGAATTACAATCTGTAAATCTCTAAATTCACTATTCTTACTGTTCGGCATGTCCTACATTTTCTGTAACCAATACTCAATGATTCATGTGCAAAATTTCAGAGAAAACATAGAATTGTACCTTCGATCGAATCAGCCCATCATGCGAAGCACTTCCTCTAAGAATAGAGAGAGAGTTTATCAGAGGGAGCAAGCTCTACCTCTGTACTTGTGTCAGAGACATAGAAGTACTCTCCGTGGCTGATTTTCTTGCAACAATCTACCCTCAGCTCCTCAAAACTTCATTCTCCCATCTGCCCCTTATGTCTATTACGTTTTTTTTTAATGCTCTCTCTCTTTTTTGGGAATTTGTGCCACATGGCATACATGTAACAATTTTCCCATTTAAACCTTCTGATCTAAAATTCTCCATAATCGGTACAAAATTTGACCTCGACACAGACCAGAGAATTAATCCTCGTGCAAAAACGAAGATAATGACACCAACAAATTCTGGGGTCCGAAAATAGTAACTCCCTAAATTTTAGGGATGGTGACCCTTGCATTCCTCAAGTTGTTCTGAGCAACTTTTATCATTGTGACCACATCAAAAAGTGTAATGTGGCTCAGTTACGGTGACTTTTATTCCGTGAGCATTCTCACATGTGCATCTTCTGTCTTGGCCAAGCTCATTCTCTTGCACCATCTCCAATGGCTAAGCACACAATCCCAAACCACTGGCATTCTATTCTTCAATGCCCATTCAATATGGAACTGGTCCTCAGGCTCAAGCAAACTATTAGTCCAATTTATCTCAATGGCTGCCTCTTCTGGCCATGCAAAGATCTCGGCTTATTCCAAGAGAACTCTGGGGGTAAGAAGCAACAGCAACAAAAGAAAAGAAAAATAAAATATTTATATAAGTAAATACGAAAAGCAACTGTAAAAAGTATCACCACCTGGTGACAAGGACAAGAAGAAAAAGTCATCTTCCAAACCTTCGAGATAGTTGTTAGCCTGCCCTATTTAGCCATGTTAGTCTGTCATCTCTTGGTTGTAAGCTCTTGTCAAACTCTAGCAAAGACATTGAAGTTCTAACAGTTTAATGTGCATTTCTATGCATTTCCTCCATTTCAAACACATTTCTAGTGCATCTCCTATGTCTGTCAATAGGATTCCACCCCTTGACAATGTCCACATGCTCCACGATTGTCTTGGATATTTTTTCATTACTTTCCCATTTTTTATGTGAAATTGGACAGCATTTATTGCTGTCATATCACCTATTTCAGCACGTCTATCAAATTTAGAAGTCTTTTAAGCAATCAACCAATTTTAGAGGAGTTTGGCTATATATAGTCACAACCCACACTTGGTTGATCACTTCTTGCAGATTTCAACACACTTTGGCTCCCAAACACTCTCAGACTTGGTGCTACCATCATCTCATCTTAATTTGGTGCCCTCACTAACACATGGCTACGTGCAGGAACTTATAGTCCACATCATTGTATTCAACATTCATCTATTAGCAACCTAGGCAACTCATGTGTGAGTCTGGGCTATGCTTGATATTACTAGGTATTTTAGGCGTTCTATAATGGTCATATTAGTGATTATTTAGGCAAATATTACTGGCCAACTAGCTGTTATATTTGGAATACATTGGACCTATTTATTCAATGGCTCCTCCTCCTCTCATTCGATTATCATCATTCTTCAAGTGGTCTTCCTATTGCAGAGAGGACCCAATGCTAGTATCCATGCAGCCAGTGACTCACTGTTGTATGTGTCATTCTTGTGTTGGTACATGGATTCCATTTCTCAAGCACATCTCTGAGTTCTCTTTCTTTGTAGTGTTCTTTTGTTTTCTTTCTCTTCTGTCTTGTGTTCAGCAATTTACTTCAGCACTTGTCTATGCTTCCAATTGCTGCTCCACTTCTGACATGGTATCAAATTGCAAGATCTCAGTTCCTACTTCAATTTTTCCGTTGATTACAGGTTTTTCTTCCCCCCACTAATCAGGCCTGCGTTTTTCAGACCAGCAACCTATGTTTTCAGCCTACACCTGGATTTAAGCCTGCAATCATCAGTTTGCTACATTTAATGCTCTACCAGCTTGCGTTTTTGGCTTTCTGCCCCTAACCATGGGTAGAAGATTGCTTGTTCAAGCTATTTTTGCTGTTTTTGGCAGTTTTTACTAGTTTTTCTTCATTTTGCAGCAATTAGGCTTTGTTTTTTATCGAATTGGTTACATTGCATGTGAACTCTCATTTTGTGAAGTCTTTGTTGTTTGTATATCTACATTTCCTCTCCGTATACCCTCTATCTTCTATCTTCTCTTCTTCTCCTTGCCAAATGGCTCCTCCATGCACTTCTACAGACAATAAGTTACACGGACCTGACTATCTTACATGGAGTGTTATGATGAAAGCTTGGTTTGTGCAAAAGCTGTTGGGATGTAAAGGTCCTTTATTCATCTCCGTGTATTTTACACGTGTATTGTTATGTTGTACATGTGAATGCACCCTTACGGGCCCTAAGTATAAATACATTTTATTCTTTGTGTACCAACACATTGTTGGTACACCCAAATCTGTTCGTCACTCTTACTCTCACTCTCACTCACATGTTCACTTCCTCTGCTGCAAATCTTCACGCTTCCGCTACCCGCGCGCTCCAACAACTGGTATCAGAGCTGAGGTTAAGGTGCTCGCGCTCCTCGAAGTCCGTGTGAGACAACACCAGCTCTTCGCTTGCGAGAAATCAGTAAGTCGTCACTCATACAGGTCAGGTCGTCACTGTTTCCAGGCACGTGTATGTGCTGGACAGTCAGGCGACAATGTTGCAGGTCACGTTTTGTGCAAGCGACAGCCTAATAGACAGGCGACAGGCCGTTTTTGACCTGGCAGACAGGACAGGTCGTTTTTGACCTAGCAGGCAGGGACAGGTCGTTTTTGACCTGGCAGGCAGGACAGATCGTTTTTTGATCAGGCGACAGTCAAACAGGTCACGAGCAGCCAGGACAGGTCGTTTTTTGATCAGGCGACAATCAAACAGGTCGCGAGCAGCCAGGACAGGTCGTTTTTTGATCAGGCGACAGTCAAACAGGTCACGAGCAGCCAGGACAGGTCGTTTTTTCATCAGGCGCAGGCTGGACAGGCTACGTGGCATCAGGCGCAGGTCAACGACTGCAGGCGACAGCTCACGCAGGGTGCGTGGCATCTGACGGGCAGCGTGACAGTCAACGGCTGGTGACGGGGTGATTCAACACATTTTTTCTTCTAGAAATTTTTTAAATTTCTCGAAGGTTTACTGCAAGCAACCCTTTTGCCACTGACGGGAGTTCGCGCGCGCAAGCACAATTCTCAGATTTGGTCAAATTTAAACCTGAAAATTTGGGGCTTTTCCCAAATTTGATGTTGTTTATGCTTGACAGTGACATCTGTGTCAGAAATTGCAGACATTGTGCGCATTGACCTCAATTAATTTGGGGATTTTTCAAAATTTGTTGGAATTTTGCTCATCCAAGTAAAATTTCTTGGCATTGTTCTTAGATGCCCGGCATACTCAGAGTTGAGATCTAGATACACATTGAGCAGCTCGCTTCAGGGATGTATGACTGATATGGATCAAAGATCATTTGGCCGTTTTCTGGGAGAGGCATGGCACATCAGAGAGCAGAGCACACAGCGGGTCCCAATCAGAGAGGGGCCCACCCAGACGACTATTACACAGTTCTTTCAGACAGACATAGTGAGAGCTACTGTACCAGCCTCCAGCCAGACCTCCGGGCTCACACTACAGTAGGCTGAGGACCAGCGTACCCGACGCCGCACGAGGATCCGTGGGTTTCGGACCCCACAGCCACACCGACAGGAGATCCGGAGGAAAATTTGATAAATTTCTGCATTATTTGCCCGTGCAGTGGCTGGTTTATGTCAAAACAGCAGAGGATTATTGTTGGTTATGCAAGAACAGCAGTGTATTTACTGATTTAGCTTGTGCTCTTGCAGTTCAGTGTTTTTTACACTTGTACTTGTGAAAAATGGCTGCAACTTCTTCCAGTTCTGACATTAAAAGTTTGATGGAAATCAAGCGATTTGATGGTCAGGTCTTTCATCTTTGGAAAGATCGTATGCAGGGCATACTGTTCTTAAAGGATTGTGAGGATGCCTTGCAAATGGATAAACCCGTACAAATGTCTGAGGCGGATTGGGCCAAAGTCAATAAAAGGGTTGTGGCATGCAATATGGGAGAAGTTGAAGACTACCTATGAGATCACCACACCTGTTAATCAGGTGCATTTAATGCGCAAGTTGGTGAATATGCGGCTGGATGAGTCCAAGCCTACAGCTGAGCACTTGAGTGCATTTACTGGCATTTTAAATCAGCTCAAGGATGCAAGTTTAGATTTTGATGATAAGTTGAGGGCGATCTTTTTGATCATGACATTGCTTGACTCTTGGGAGACTTTGGTTGTTTCTCTCAGCAATAACCCCAATCTCACATAGGATGGTGTGAGGGGTTCCATCTTGAATGAAGAAATTAGACGTAAATCTAGTGGAGAAGGCAGCAACTCAACTTATAATGTTAGAGGCAGGGCTGAAAAGAAAAATGCAAATGCTGGACAGAGAAGCAGGAGCAAGAGCAAAGGAAAAGAAAAGAGTGATGTTACATGCTATCAGTGCGGTCGGAAGGACCACAAGAAGCCTGATTGCAAGTATTACAAGAAGGAACAAGAGAAAAAGAAGAATGCAGGAGACAAAAAGAAGAAAGAGGAAAAGACAGATGCATCTGAGGCAGGTAAAGGCAAGGAAAAGGCCAATGTGGCCTCTAGTGTTGTCATAGAGGAGCTCTCAGATGCAGAGGCTGATGTATTATGTGCAATGGATTATGATGCCCTTCTGTGTCACATGCAGGATATGCAGATCACCAAGGATGATGTGATTGATGCACTTTTGTCAATTGATGATTGTATCACTCAGACTTGGATTGTAGACTCTTGTGCCTCTTTCCATGTGACTCCATGCTTGGAGTGTTTTGCTACTTTTGATGCAGGCTGTTATGGCAAGGTTTACCTTGGAAATAATCATGCTTGCAGCATTGATGGGATTGGCACCATACACTTGTCTTTGGATAATGGGCAAGAACTTGAGTTTAAAGATGTCAGATATATGCCTGGCATCAAGAAGAGTTTACTATCTGTTGGACAGCTTGACTTGCATGGTTACACCACACTGTTTGGTGGTGGTTTATGGAAATTAAAAAGGGGTTCCATGCTGATTGCTAAAGGAACCAAGAAGGGCACATTGTATTGTCTGCACTATAAAGCTTTGAATGGCAAGTTTCTTGCAGTTGCTGAAATTGGCTGTCATTTGGAGTTATGGCACAAGAGATTAGGCCATATGAGCCAGAAAGGACTTGATGTTCTTACCTCTTTGAAGAGGGTTGATGGAAAAGGCTCTAAACTTGATTTTTGTAATGACTATCAGTTTGGAAAGCAAATGAAAAATTCCTTTTACTCTGGTGTCTCCCGTAAGTCAAATGTATTGGACTTGGTGCATTCTGATGTATGTAGCATGCCTTTGAAATCATTGGGTGGTACTGCATACTTTGCCTCTTTTATTGATGATTGTTCCAAGAAGATTTGGGTTTATTTGTTGAAAAAGAAAAGTGAAGTGTTTGCTGTTTTTAAAACATTTCATGCATTCGTGACCACTCAGACAGGTAGAAAGTTGAAATGCTTGAGAACTGATAATGGGGGTGAGTTCACGTCTAATGAATTTAAGTCCTTTTGTGACTTGCATGGGATCAAGAGGGAGCTTACAACCCCTTACAGCCCTTCTTCAAATGGTGTGGCTGAAAGATACAGTAGGACTCTATGTGAGAGAGTGCGGTGCATGCTGTCCACTGCTAATCTCCCTCATGAATTTTGGGGAGAGGCACTTAAAACCGCGGTTCACATTTGCAACCGCTCTCCAAACAGGTCCCTAAATAATGGCATTCCTGAGGAGGTTTGGTCTGGCAAACCGGCCTCATATGACCATTTACGAATATTTGGTTGTGATGCTTTTGTGCATGTTAGAAGTGAACTGAGGAATAAACTTGACCTGAAATCAACCAAAGGCATTTTCATGGGCTATGGTGATGAGGGTGAATTTGGCTATAGAGTGTGGCTACCTCAGTCCAAGAAAATTGTTCGCAGCCGTAATGTTGTGTTTAATGAGGCAAAGTTGCTGAAAGGTACTTTAGCCTCTGATGAAGACATGAAAAAGATCAAATTTCAGAATTTGCAGCCACCTATTACTTCAAATGATGAGCCTCATGGTGCTGTACCACAGGCTGAAACTGATGATCAGCCGGTTATCTTTGAGCCAGATGATGATGGACAGCAAATAGAAGCACAGGGAGGTCATGGACAGCAAGATAGACTTCCTGATTATGAAAATGCAGGTGCTGGAGATGAAAATGAAGGTGCTGTACAGCATGAACAGCATGCTGAAAATGGCATACAGCAGCCAATAAATGCTGAAAATAACATGCCTCCAGATGTAGATCCGATTCCTGAGAATGTAGATCATTGGGTACGCAGGTCTACATGCCTAAGAAGGCAGCCACATAGGTATGACCCCTCTTTGCATTATGTGATGCTTACTGATGAGGGTGAGCCTCTGACATATAAAGAGGCTAAGTCATGCAAATTCAGCAATAAGTGGGAGCTAGCTATGCAGGAAGAGATTAAATCTATGTATGCTAATGATACTTGGGATCTTGTGTCGTTGCCTAAAGGAAGAAAGCCTCTTCCAAACAAATGGGTTTACAAAGTAAAGACAGTTGATGGGAAACCCAAGTACAAGGCAAGATTGGTTGCCAAAGGGTATGCACAGAAGGAAGGGATTGACTTCCAGGAGGTCTTCTCACCTGTCGTGAAGATGACCACACTACGTGTGCTTTTTGCTCTTACTGCTGTATTGGATTTAGAGCTGTACCAAATGGATGTGAAAACAGCTTTTCTGCATGGTGACATTGATGAGGAGATCTACATGAAACAACCCGAGGGTTTTGTAGTTCCTGGAAAAGAGCAGTTGGTGTGTAAACTAAAACGCAGCTTATATGGGCTGAAACAAGCACCACGGCAGTGGTACAAAAAGTTTGACACTTTTATGCTCTCTCATGGGTTTACGCGCAGCCATGCAGATCATTGTTTGTATATGAAAAAGGATACAGATGCAGCCCTATCATACTTGTTTTGTATGTGGATGATATGTTGTTAGCTGGGAAGAGAAAGACTAGCTTGGATGCTCTCAAAGATCAGCTGAAATCAGCTTTTTCCATGAAAGATTTGGGGAATGCAAAGCATATATTGGGCATGAAGATTCGTAGGGATAGAACGCAGAAATTGCTGTTCTTATCTCAAGAAAAGTACATTGAAAAGGTACTGGACAAATTTAACATGGCTGAAGCTAAGCCTCTCGGAGTACCCTTACCTCCATACCTTAAGCTTAGTAAAGCCAACAGCCCAAAAGATGACATGGAAGCCAATGCTATGAAGGGAATCCCTTATGCATCAGCTTGTGGCTCTCTTATGTATGCTATGGTAGCTACTCGTCCAAACATTGCTCATGCAGTGGGAGTTGTTAGCAGGTTTATGTCAAATCCTGGCAAACCACATTGTGAGGCTGTCAAGAGTATTCTTAGATACCTGAAGGGTACACAAAGAAAGTGTATTTGCTATGGGCAGGGTGCACTTAATTTGCAGGGTTATTGTGATGCAGACATGGCAGGTGACTTAGACACTCGCAGGTCCACTAGCGGGTATGTCTTTACAGTTGCTGGAGGGGCTGTCTCTTGGTGCTCCAGGTTGCAGAACATCGTCGCACTGAGTATTGCTGAAGCTGAATACATATCAGCTACTGAAGCTTCTAAGGAAGCTATATGGTTGAGCAGACTCACAGAGGATCTCCGCATGTCTATGAGTACTCCAGTGTTGGGATGTGATAGCCAGAGTGCTGTGTATCTGGCTAAAAATGCCATGTATCATTCACGCACAAAGCATATTGATGTGCGATATCACTTTATCAGACAGATTCTGGAGGATGGTCTAATCACATTGACCAAGATCAAAACACAGGACAACCTTGCAGATGTTCTCACTAAAAGTCTAGGCAAGGCTCAGCATGAGCATTGCATACGACTAGTGGGAGTTGGTTAAAGGTTCACTCCGGACCTTTAAGTGGGAGGTTGTTGGAATGTAAAGGTCCTTTATTCACCTCCATGTATTTTACACGTGTATTGTTATGTTGTACATGTGAATGCACCCTTACGGGCCCTAAGTTTAAATACATTTTATTCTTTGTGTACCAACACATTGTTGGTACACCCAAATCTATTCGTCACTCTTACTCTCACTCTCACTCACCTATTCACTTCCTTTGCTACAAATCTTCACGCTTCCGCTACCCGCGCGCTCCAACAAAAGCGGCTTTGGTACATTGTATGTGGAGCTATTCCTTGGTCTTAGCATCCTTTTTCTCTTCCCAACGATTTTGATAAGAACAACCATAAGAAAGTTGTGCTTACATGCAATCTAGACAATGCCCATGCGTATTCTGCATTGCTTCAATATATTTCTAAAATTCTATTGACAGTTACCTCCTGTAGGAGGTCACCAAAAATATGGTCGAAGCTTCAGATGTTGTACGAGGCACCTTTTCCCATGCATGCTATGACCACTCTTTATGGACAACTTCAACAAATGAAGTTTAAGTCCAAGGACACCATTCAGTCATTTTTGCTCCGTGTTACACAAGTATAGGACCAACTTCGACAAATGCAATCTACCCTTCCAGAGGAACATCTAGTAGGCATGGTACTCTACAAGCTCCCCCCAAAGTTTGATGGAGTAGCAAATGCTTTGAGGGCATAAACATCCTCTACACCTGTGAACTTGATGTTGCTTGAGCATGAGACATCTTTGCATTTATAGGGGAGGCTCTCATCTCATTATGGAGGTTCAAATGAGGGCTTTATAGCTTCAAAGAGGGATGACAGGAAGAAGTCAATAGCCCAATGTTATTGTTAGGGCAAGAAGGGCCACTTGTGGAAAGATTGCAATGAGTTAGCCGCCTCACGAAAGAAGAAGAAGAAGAAGCAGAATGCCGACTCCTTTGATGTGTCATCCTCTTTCTCAAACTTCAATCCCAATTCTTCAACCAAGGAGAAGTCCACGGCGCAGAAGGGATCCACTTCTTCAGACCATGGAAAGGGCTTGATTGCCCCTTCCTCAGTTGCTTTCTAGTCCAAGTGATGATGTCATCCCTCACAACTCTTCGATGTTAGAGAGAGAGTGTAAGAGGGTAGTGAGATAGGGCAGCCACGCCTCATCTATGCAAGTATACGGGTGCACAGGTTCCAGAGACAGACGTTCCTGACACATTGACCAAAGTCTCGCAGATCAATTCCCAAGGCTGGGATTGACATCCAAGTTCATGATGGGCTATTTATTTGACAGAGCAAGATTGGCTTCTAGTCTTGAGCTCACATGAGGAAACACTTTGGCGGTCTTGGCCAAAGGCGGGGAATCCATGGTCACCTATATTCAAAGGCATTTTTGAGAGGATGGTCTTGTATGCTACTGCAAGACATTGTTGAGAGAAACTGAGATTTGTTATGACTCTTCTTTATTTTCAAGAGCTACTACAATCGACATTGACCTCAAGTTCTCTCCGAGGCACCTTGGTGGTGGCTTGATCATCCGCTATTTGGGTATCCATGGTTCTACTCTAGTGGTTCTTTATTGTATATGATTATCATTATATCAGATAACACATGATCTGAGAAAGGGTGCTAGCAATCTAGACAGCTCATGTGTGAGTATGGGCCCATGTAGCCAGATAACTGATTGTTGTTCGATGTCGTGCCGCTACGCGCACACAGTGTGAAAAACTCTAGACTGCATCGTCATTCAGCTTTCTTATTGTAATGTCAGTGTCCGTAGTGTGGATGGTTCAAAAATACTAGATTTTGGACAAGTTTAGCCAATTTTTGATATTTTCAATATTATCTATTGTAAATATCCAAAAAATGTAAACAACTTTTGGAACAAGATGACATGTAAAAAAAGCAAGTGGCTTTAAGCCATTTTTGAGGAATTTTATGCAAAAAGAAGGATTGGCGAAATCGCGCAATGCGTGATCGCAATTTTAAGCCAATGAACAACACTCTGAATAGGGAGGAGTGATCTGGGAAAATTCTACCCAGGTGACCTAGTATTTTACCCCCCTTTCGAAACCAACGAAAGCATCACATTGGTAGTTTGAGCAACAAAGAGGAAGTTATTGTTTATCCACGTTTTTGTCTACAAGAGAATTGTATTCTCAAAATGCAGAAATAAATTGATAGGCTTCACCTCTGTGAGTATTCTTCTACATCTTCTATTTCTTTAAAACCCTTCTCTTCCGTCTACTCCTCTCCCTGAATCTTCTTTCACCCTACTATCTCTTACCCCCATGGTAGACTTTCGACCCCAAACGCTCCGACAACGCATCATTCTCATGTTTAGTTAATGGATTACATTTTCCAAGCACATCTCTGAGTTCTTTTCCTTTGCAATATTCTTTTGTTTTTTTTTCTATTCTGTCTTGCGTTCAACAGCTTACTTCAGCGCTTGTCTATGATTCCATTGTTGCGTCACTTCTAACATCTTTAGCCAGTGCAATATTTCTTTCTTCATTTTTTGCTTCCTCTCTTTCTCTCTCTGTATTCGTGTCCCTTTCTCCGTTATGCACTCTCACAACAGCAAGGTGCACTGAAGGTAATGCCAAAGTCTTCACTTAGAGCTCCCAAAGATGCTAATGAAGCAAAACAGTTTTTTGGTACCTACGAGGTAAGGAGTGCAAATGCAAGGCCATCATGAAAGCGCCAATCCAATGGATTTTGGACAATCAAGCATGCATGCTATGACGGGACAGCCACAACACTTTGGTTGTAGCACGATTTTCATGCTATGATTGGACAAGGACTGCATATAAGAATGTATGGCACAAATCCATATGATATGCATGCAGCAGCCAATGCATGGTCTGCAAGACCCAATGTATTCACGTATGGCTGAAAATGTATAGAACTCTATATATCGCAACATTTTCTCGATGCCTCAAGCACGAAGTTACATATCGTACAAATGCTCCGCTTGGTGTTGGCTTTGATGTAAATTCAGCAAATGCACTCTTTTTGCAATAGCAATATATAACAACTTTGTTGAGCTCAGAGGTGGCGCGAGGATCAAGACACACAATGCTTGCTACTAGTAGAGAGACAAAGAGAGAGTACAAAGTTGAGATAGAGAGTGAGCACGACTTGTGGGTACAATCGAGAGTGTATCTCTTTAGGTTCTTAGATAGACATATTTATGAAAGTACAGGTGTTAAGGATGTGTTTACACCTGAGCACATTTAAAAGGCACAATGGCCATTTACTTTCAACAACCTCCCACCTAAAGGCAATGTGCCTTGAGAGGAGAAAAAAATCAGCTAAGTCTAGGTATGTACAAAGCTGAAATACATATATCTATCCAACTCCCATCAGCTATCGGCAATGAGCAAACTACTCTATCCGAAGACCCTTCGTGAGAAGGTCTGCAAGATTATCATATGTATGCACTTTGACAAGCTCAATGCTTTTGCTGTCAAGTAGATCTCTAATGAAGTGGTACTTCACCTGTATATGCTTCGTCTTTGAATGAAAGACAGAATTCCGTGCTAGCATGATAGCACTCTGACTATCACAATGGAGAACAAGTAACTCTATAATGCCAAGCTCTCCCACTAGACGTGAAAGCCATAAAGCCTTCTTGCATGCCTCAATGGCAACCACATACTCTGCCTCTGTAGTAGACAATGCAACACACTTTTGTAGCCTGGAGATCCAAGAGACTACTCCTCTTGTGAAGGTAAACACATACCCAGAAGTGGACTTTCTGCATTCTGCATGACCAGCATAGTCTGCATCCGTAAAGCCAACAAGAGATGCCTTCTGCTTTCCAAAGCAAATGCACAACTCCTTTGTGCCTTTGAAATATCTCATAATTCCTTTCATTGCTTTCCAATGTTTTTTTTAGGGTTTGCCATGTATCTGCTAACCACTCCCACTGCAAAGGCAATGTCAGGACATATAGCCACCATAGCATACATCAAACTGCCAACAACTAAAGCATATGGTATCTTGACCATTTCAGCCGTCTCATCGTCATATGATATCTTAGCCATTTCAACCATCTCATCATCAGAGGAATGTGATTTGCATCACCAAGATCCTTCATGTCAAAGCTACCATGAAGACTTTGCTTCAATGAGTCCAAGGCATGAGTATCCCTGCAAACAATCAGCATGTCATCAACATGCAGAACCAAGATAATCAAGTTGCCAACTTGCTGACTTCTTGGTGTACAAGTGGTGATCCACTTGACTTCTATGGAAACCTTGAGATTGCATAAATGTATCAAACTTATGATACCATTCTCTTGGTGCTTGTTTCAACCCATACAAACTCCTTTTGAGTTTAGATACTATCTTCTCTTTCCCTTTTTCCACAAACCCTTCAAGTTACTGCATATATATGTCTTCATGCAAATCACCATGTAAGAATGCACTCTTTACATCCATCTATATGAGCTCCATATCTTCAGCTACAACCAAGCTCAAAATGGTTATCAATGTAGTCATTTTGACTACAGGAAAGAAGATCTCATCAAAGTCAATTCTATGTTCGTGCTTGTACCCCTTCGCAACCAATCTTGCTTTGTACTTTGGTGAGGGACCAGAAGTGACCATCTTATAAACCCATTTGCATGGAAGTGTTTTCTGCCCTATAGGCAACTGCGCCAAGTCCCAAGTGTCATTTTTCTCAAGAGATTCCATTTTTGACAACATGGCTCTATACTATTTCTTGCTGTCCTATTTGTCCATTGCTTCCTTGAAGCAAGACGGTTCACCACAGTTTGTCAACATGACATAATCAGCCACATTGTTTGCACTAGGAATGAATCTAACGAGTTGTCTGGTAGCCCTAGACGATCTCCTAACCCAACGATCATTCTTTGTTTGCTATTGAGCATTTTCAGCTTGTTGTCCTGGCATTTCAGCCTGCAAATCAGCATTAACAGCTTGTTGTCTTGGCTGTTCCTGGACATATAGTGGCTCATTATCATAGGCAATAGCTGGCTGATCATTTCCAGCATTATTTTCTGCATTTACAGGTTCATTTACAGCAAGTATTTGCTGCTGTACAACGGGCACATTTTTCTGTCCACAAGGTATTTCTTTCCGGAATACAACCCTACGGATCTCCTCGGTCTTTTCGAGCTGTTTATGCATGCGATCTTCCCAAAAGATAACGTCATTGCTGCGTACTACTTTCCTTTTTTCGAGATCCCATAATTTATACCCCATTTCACCCTTGTCACCATATCCTAGGAAAATGCATTAATAAGACTTTGGCTCAAGTTTGCTGCATTTTTCTTTACAAATATGCATAAAAGCCGCGCAACCAAACACTTTCAAGTGAGCCTATGAAGGTGGCTTGCCCAACCACGCTTCTTGGGAAACTCCCCTCCCCCCCAAAGACCTGTTCGGTGACCAATTAGTGAAGTGTACGGCAATCATAACAACCTCTGCCCAAAAACCATGGGGTAATGCAATATGAGACAGCATTGTACGGATCTTATCCTGTATAGTCCGATCCATACGCTCTGCAAGGCCATTTTGGGTTGGATTATGAGGAACAGTGAGCTCTCTCTTTATCCCTTTGCTGTCACAAAATGCCTGAAAGGCCTTGGACACATATTCCCCACCATTGTCAGAGCGAAGACACTTAAATGTCTTATCAATCTAATTTTCAACCAATGCCAAGAATTTTCTAAACTTGTCAAGCATTTCATCCTTGCTCTACGAATAGGATAAAACCATACCTCCCGTGTAGCATCATCGACAAAGGTGACAAAATATTTATTTTTCCCTAAAGATAATCCTGGCATCTGACATACATCGAAATGTACTAACTCTAGAGGAGAAGATTTCAACGAAAGAGACTTTTTATGAGACGTCTATGCATGTTTACCATAAACACAATGATCACAATGCTCAAAATCAACATAACGAAGACAAGGCAAGTAACCCAAACCAAAGAGCACTTTCATTTCAATTTGACTCATGTGTCCCAACCGACCATGCCACAAAGAAACACGTGGCTGTTCAATCACAACAACAACATCATTACTCGCACTAGATACATGGAGAGGATACAAGGTATCACATTTACAACCTCTGGCAATCACTCTAGATCCCTTACAGATCTTCCATTTCTCATCACCAAAGGTGGTCTAAAATCCATCGTCATCTAGTTGCCCTGTGCTAATCAAGTTCTTCTTGAGCTAAGGTACATGCCGTACATGCTGAAGTGTGAAGACAAAACCATGCTGAAACTGCAACTGCACATTGCCAATACCTACAATGTCACATGCGTAGTTGTCCCCAAGATGAACAACACCATGTCGAGCCCCTATATAGACAGAGAACCACTCACGATGAGGGGTGACATGAAAGGAAGCACCTGAATCGAGAATCCAAGTATGCATGTCATCATCTGTATCTACAAGTAAAGCATGTGCACCAAAGTGTGAAGAGACAAAGAGTAGGTCATTTCCACTGTCACTGTCATCAGTGACAACATTCACCTCTTCAATTTTGACACTGTTCTTCTTAGGCTGACTCTCTTTCTTCTCTTCCTTGCTATCATCTATCTTCTTGCCCTTTCCTTTCTCTTTCTTCCATTTGTAGCAGTCACGTTTTAAAGTGACCCTTCTTGCCACAATGATCGCATTCAACATCTTTGCCACGTGATTTACTACATCCCTTGCTATCAAATTTGCGGCTTGCCATTCTGTTGTGATCTACCTCTAGCATGCAAAGCACTGGAAGACTTACTCGATGCATTGTTCTGCCGATTCATTTCTTCCATGAGTAGAGCACTCTCTATATCAACATACAAAAGAATCGCATTAGAATTGCTCAAAAGCATCAACCATACATCTGCATTGTCTCTAACATGCATAGAACAGGCCAATTTTTGCCAAAATAGAGCAATTTCAGCAAAAAACCCAAATTTTCCAAGTGCTCGGTGTCCAAATTGCATGGAATTAAACCCGCATGTACATAAAATGACTAAATGGCGTACAAATTTTGCCCAAACAGC
Source organism: Lygodium microphyllum (assembly GCF_053477565.2). Classification (NCBI taxonomy): domain Eukaryota; kingdom Viridiplantae; phylum Streptophyta; class Polypodiopsida; order Schizaeales; family Lygodiaceae; genus Lygodium; species Lygodium microphyllum. The sequence continues at coordinate 7,214,482 of NC_141149.1, read as the reverse complement.
AAAAGCCCGAAATTGCACAGGGTTCAATGTGCATCAATGTCGAGACATTGGATAAATTTCAGCCTAATTTTGCATGTACATAAAAAACCCCAAATGTCGAAGGAAAAATATCACAGATTCCTGCAATTTCTGAGACAAATTGTCTTGTCCTGCATCACAATCCCCAAATCTGGAAAAAGCCCCAAATTTTCGAGCCAGGATTGCACAAATTTGCACTGTGTTATGCATGCGAATCCCGGTTAGAGGGAGGAGTTTCAAAAAAATTTGAAGGAAAAAAAAAATGTTGGATGACGGGTCTGTTGACCCGTCAGGGCTGACAACGCCTATTCACACCACGCGGATCCTGTCAGCTGACGCATTTGTCATCAGCTGCTCTGCTGGCCATCGCTAGCTGGTCCTGCCATCAATGTGTCGTCTAATTCCTATCGCCCGCCATCTACTCCTGTCGCCCCCCCCCCCGGTCACGCAACTACACATCGCCTGCCGCATGCCGCCTGTGTGCTGTCACCCATTAGACACGCCTACTTGTCGACTGGTCGTCTACAGCCCGTCGAATATGCCAACTGCTGCCCGCCAGCGACCCCTGCTTGCACCTGCCCGCTTGCATCCCTGCAACACTTCCTCCTCACCAGCGACACCTCTCTTGCACCTGCCAAATGCTGACGACTAATGCCAGCTCCGGAAAGCATGCACGACCTACGAGCTCTGATACCAATTTGTTGAGCTCAGAGGTGGCCCAAGGATCGAGACACACATTGCTTGCTACTAGCAAAGAGACTGAAAGAGAGAGCGAGCAGAGTTGAGATAGAGAGTAAGCACGACTTGTGGATACAATCAAGAGTGTACCTTTTTAGGTTTTTAGATAGATATATTTATGAGAGTACAAGTGCTAAGGGTGTGTTCACACCTGAGCACATTTAAAAGGCACGAGGGCCCTTTATTCCCAACAAACTTGACACCCAAACGGGCAGCAAAAGACTATGATGAGGGTAGAGAGGTAATAAAGTTTAAGTCCTTCAGCAGTGCACAAGATAGGCAAAAAGCTTAGACTTTCATTCAGCAGATTGATGCAGCCTATTTAGGAAGAAACTTCACCGAATCCTCAAAGATTCGTAAGGCAACCACTTTCTTACAAAGAAATGCATTGCATTGGTGGTCCACGGTCTTAATGCAAGGAAGAGCACCATCGACCTGGATATAATTCAAGCAAATGTTTCCATCGAATTGGTTGACAAGTACCTTTGAGATGAACATCATAACAACCTAGATCAAACTAGATGCTAAGGAATGCAAAAATTTGGAGCAATACAACAAGAAATTTTGGGATACATTGCTGCCCACCATCACTTCTTATCTCTGTCGGAGTGCAACGATGCGGAAGCATAGGACCAAGACTAAGAGAGAGTGGTCACAGATAGAACAGAGAGAGAGAGAGAGAGGAGATAGTGAAACACAAAAAACCTACAGTGTAATATGTTGTATAGGAGTCAAGAAATATACATGGGTGAAGAGAAAATATCTGCGTGTCTCCACCTTGAGGACCTTGATCTCCATCAGCCCACGAGCCATCAGTCACAGCAAGCTGTCCCTATCAGATCTCAAGATCCAAAATTATCAAAGTGTTGGACTGGAACTGCTATAAATAGCAATGGAAAAATTCCACAAAAATGACCAAAAAACAGGTCGACTGCATAAAACAGTCCAACTGCTGTTGTCCCTGACCGACTATGCTAACGTGGCACCTATCTAATTGGCATGTCCCGTACTGCCTGTTGACATGGCACTCTAGCTGTACTACTCCGCCACTGCTGTCCAGGAAAAGACTCTCTAACACCCCTTCTCAGATCCTAGACAAGGCAAAAGATTGAGGGATCTGGCATCTCGCTGAAGAAGAGCTTGGGGAAGGGCCTTCATGAACAAATTTGCAAGATTATCCTCCATCTTGCAGTACTCCACATCAATGGTCCCATCCAAAAGCTTCTCCCGAATGAAGTGATATTGGATCTCAATGTGCTTCATCCGGGCATGGAATACAAGATTCCGTACCAAGGCAATGCAACTCTCATTGTCGCACCACTGAAGAGTAGGACGAGTTTGGGACCAACCAAGCTCTTCCAACAATCTCCAAAGCCACACAACATCACATGTGGTGGAAGGCACGGCCCGATACTCCGCCTCAGTAGAAGAAAGGGCTAATGTGGGCTGCTTCTTGCTACTCCAAGAGATAACACCTGTACCCAAGGTAAAACAATAGCCTGTAGTAGACCGCTGGTGGTCCACATCACTAGCCCAATCCAAATCACTCCAACCTGCAAGAACAAGAAGCATATGTACTAGCTAGATAAGAAATCCCTAAGTCAGAGGTCCCCCTCAAATACCGAAGAATCCTCAAGGCAGCTTACCAATGCACCTGTTTGGCTTCACTCGTGAACCCTGCCAAAAGACCCACAGCAAAACGAAGATCAGCACGAGTGTTGAGTAGCCAAATCAAGGATCCAATCAACTGACGGCAGCAAGAAGCATCCGTCAAGGGAGAATCTATGTGTAAAATAGCCTTCCAATTCAGATCCATAGGAGTAGAAACGGTCCAACAAGTCTCCATCTCAAAAGACACCAAGATGTATCACTGCTGAGAGATGAAAATCCCCCTCTGAGACTGATAAATCTCGTGACCCAATAAGAAATGAAGAAGCCCCAAATCCGTTATCTCGAACGTCTAACGTAAAGCTGTCTTGGTCTCTTGGACCTTTTGTGCATGATTCCCTATCAGAATCAAATCATCAACATACAACACAAACAACACACGACCAGCCTTGGAAGTGTGCACATAAAGCTGTGGATCGGCCTTGGAGCGTCAATATTCCAACTTGGACTGAAGAAACGAGTTAATCTTCTCGTTCCATGCACGCAGAGCCTGCTTGAGGCCATACAAGGCCTTCTCCAACTTGTAAACTTTCCCATTCGGAATCCAAAGCCAAGAGGCTGCTCTACATAGATCTCCTTCAACTTGTAAACTTCCCCATCCGGAATCCAAAGCCAAGAGGCTACTCTACATAGATATCCTCCTGTAAGTCACCATTAAGAAAAGCTAACTTTACATCTAACTGAGAGACAAGCCATCTCCTATGGCCAACCAAGGCAAGAACAGCTTGAATAGTCGCCATACGAGTAGTGGGGGCAAAAGTATCATGGAAGTCAATGCTTGGGCGCTGAGTAAAACCTTTAGCAACAAGGCGAGCCTTGTGCTTGTCTAAAGAACCATCGCTAAGGTACTTGGTCTCAAAGACCTACTTGACGTCAATCACCTTCTTCCGAGAGAAACGAGGCACAAGGGACCAAGTGCTATTCCTCTCAATAGCCTCCAACTCGACTCCCATAGCCTTCGGCCAATGGTCAAACTGCAAATCCTCCTTCACTGAAGTAGGCTCTTGATCCTACATCACACAAGTCATCAAACAGTAGTTAGAGCAAACAAGCTCCATAGAATGTGTCTGATTCCTCTGTGACCTCCATGGTCCATCTTGCGGTTCCCACTCCTCAAGGACCCCCTCGATCCCTGAATCTCGAAGTGTGTCACGGGCCCAACGAGGAGGCCAAACCTCTCCCTGTCGCTCTCCATCTGCTGAAGACTCGGGTACATCCACCGGCGAAAGCTCCACTAGATGGTCGGTGGAAAGGAAGACTCAAAGAAGAATCTCCATCAAGAAGCTCTGGCTCCAAAGGAGCTGTCTTGGGAGCCCAACTCTCCCTTGGATCTCCAAGGACAGGGTGCTCCTCACCCAACATGTAGTCGAAATTTGCACGAACCACATCTCAGGTCGTGTAGGCATCCCACTTCACACGATCAAACAAACGATAACCTTGGGATTGGAAACTATAGCCAACAAAAGCCTGTCGTCGAGAAGCCGTCTCGAACTTATCCCAATACCTCTTCAAAATGTGCAGATAGGCATCACACCCAAAGATCCCGAGATAAGAGACATCAGGCTTAGTCTCAAAGTAAGCCTCAAAAGGTGTCATCCTGTCAACGGTCGAAGTGGTAGATCGATTGAGGATGTGTATTGCGGTAGCCACTGCCTCGGCCCACAGAAACTGAGGTGTCTATCGGTGCTCCATCATGATTCACGCCATCTCGATCATACTTCGGTTCTTCCGCTCCAAAATGCCATTCTCTTGAGGAGTGTCGGTGTTAGCAAACTCCTGGTGAATGCCCCTATCTGCACAAAAACAAGCAAACTCATTAGACACAAATTCACCACCCTTGTCTAAGCGCAAGATCTTCAGACGCCGGCCAGATTGGTTCTCCTCAAAGACAAGCCAATCCTTGAAGTGGGAGAAAGCCTCCGACTTCAACGTCAAGAAATAGGCCCATGTCATTCTACTGTAGTCATCTGTGATCAATATGAAGTACAAGCTCCCCTTCAGGGACTCGGTCCTTATTGGGCCACAAAGATCCATAGATACAAGCTCACCTATGTGAAGTAGACCATCGCGAAGCTTTATTGGGGATCGTATCCTGATACAGTTTCCCACGAATGCAAGAGACACATGGCTGTTGGCTCACCACTATGTCCAGCAAACCTCGGACAAACAATCCTCACAACGCCTTCCCAATGTACTCATGGTTTAGGTGGCCAAACCGAGCATGCCATAGCTCGGACTGTGTCTGAGAGGTAAAAAGAAGAGAGGTAAGAGCTGTAGAAGACTTCAATTTGTAGATATCATTCTCCTCATACCCTGTAGAGAGAACCTTCCTCTATCCACAATCAAGGACTCCAACAGCATCACTGTTAAACTCCACCAAGAGGCCACGAGAACAAATCTTATGGACTGAAAGCAAATGATACCCCAAGCTTGGCACATGCAATACCTCGGAAGTGGAAGTACCACCACGTCCATCTAGAATCAGCTGCATCTCACCCCACCCAGCAATAGACATAGAAGAGTTGTCTCCAATGAGAATCTACCCACGTGAAGGTCACAAATGGGCAACACCAACAGGAGGAGTCGTCATGTGCCAGGAGGCACCACTGTCCATGATACACTCTCGAGCCTGGGGAGCTCTCGTCGCAGCATCAGAAGTCTTCGATGTAGAGTTCTCAATGACCGCAAGTGTAGAAAAGCAGTTGATGAGGGTGCAGCCACCGCTCCAGAATCCTTCGGGTCCTTCTTCTTGGTATCCTTCTTATCCTTGTCAGGGAAATTCTTCTTCCAATGACCGGTCTTACCACAAATATAGCATGTCAATTCCTTCTCCTTGTCCTTCTTGGATTTGTTGTTCTCCTTCTTTTTCCTTTGGTCCTTCCCCTTCTTTTGAGAGGCTTAACCAACCAAAGTCTCCGATTTGGAAGCATTCTATCCCTTCAACTGTTTCTCTTGGTCCAAGACCATAAGAACCAGCTCTTCCCACCGAAGAGTCAACTCCGATGCAATAAGAGCGGAATAAAAGATACCAAATTGTGGCGATAATTGGGACAATAAAGTGATCGCCATATCTTCGAAGGAAATATGCTTTCCCACATTTTGAACCTGTGTCTAAAGCTGCCGAAGCTTGTTGATGTGTTCCCAAAGCAAAGAAGACTTATTCACGACAAGGTCCGCATCTGCACCTCCAAAGAAACCCTCTTCATCAGGATCATCCAGTTATACATCTAGTCAAGCTCCAACCACATCTCTCAAGCCACCGTCAAGTGCTCGATGTGAGTTATCACGGCTGTAGTATAAGACACAAAAAGAAAAAAACGAATCCTAGCATTCAGTTTGTCCCGATGAGGCTGGGCCTTGGTCAACTCCGCACGAGCACTGGAAGAGAGTTTGGACTCATCTCTTATCGAGGACATGTTGATCTCTTCCATCACAAGCTCTGCCAAATCATAAGACTCCAGAATGGCCAACATCATCACCCACCAGATGCAGTAATTATCACCATCAAGCTTCTGATCTAATGGAAGAGCTGGTAGGATAGGCACCTCTATAGACATGTTCAGCTATAATGCCTGCACAAACGCAAAATCAGCCCCCTCTGACTATGTTAACACAGCCTATTAGGGCTCTTTCCACCGCTTTCCAAACCTTCTTCAGCTGCCGGAGGCCATGAAAAGGTAAAATCTGCAATGGAAGGCCTAAAACACAGCCTTCCTTCCCTTCAAACAGCAATAACTTGCGGCAAATTCACTAGCTCGACTCCTTTCCTACGCCCACACTCGCTTCTGCCTTGTTCCGATATGTAGCCCTCCGACTTGCCCTCAAATACTGAAAACGCAGCCTTGTGTCGCACTAAAATCTCCTCTTCAAGTAGGTTCTTCAATCAATCAATCCGATTTCACCGCTCTGATACCATGTCAAAGTGCAGCGATACAGAAACGTAGGACCAAGACTGAGAGACAGTGAACACAGAGAGGAGAGAGAGAGGAGACAATGAAAGGCAGAAAATCTGCAATGTAATATGTTGTATAGGAGTGCAGAAATATACACGGGTGTAGAGAAAATATCTACGTGTGTCTCCACCTTGAGGACCTTGATCTCCGTCAACCCACGTGCCGTCAGTCACAACAAGTTGTCTCTGCCAGATCTCAAGATCCAAGATGATCAAAGTGCTGGCCTGAAACTACTATAAATAGCAATGGAAAAATGCCACAAAAATGACTAAAAAACAGGTCGACTACATAAAACACTCCGATTTCTGCTGTCCTAACCGACTGTGCTGACATGGCACATGTCCAACTCGTCTGTCCGTACTGCCTGCTGACATGGCATCTTGCGCTGCTGACATGGCACTCTGGTCGTACTGCTCGGCACACTACTGTCCAAGAAATGACTCTCTAACAATCTCCCCGTAGCCCTTCATGAACACATGGAAAATGTGTTTGTGGGCTACCTAAAGGAATCAAGGATTTCTGCATTATATCCAGTATCTCTAACATGTCTTAGCTCATTGAGCTTGCTACTACAGCAAATACTTTGTTGCATCGAAAGGATTTGGGCTTCCTAGAGAGTGGGGAGAACCCGAATAAAACGTTGTTTAAGGCTGAGAAAAGGGGCAAATTTTAAAATTAGTTTGACAAGAGGCCAAAACAACAAGCAAAGGGATCAAAAACATCGGCACAACATAGGAAATTGATGACTACAACCAAATGTTTCCTTTGTGAATAAGAGGGTCACATTGCGAGGGATTGTTCTAATAGACAGCAAGCTGGAAAATCAAAAATTCAAGGAAATTCTAAGAGAAAGAAGTCCAAAACATTAGTGGGATTGGTGCCGATGTTGTTAATGATCAGCCCGATGATGATGCTACTGAGTTGTGCAAAGCATGGGACAGAATATTTTTTTATAATGGTACATGAGCCAACTTCATCTCTGTAGACATGGCAGCCCATCTAGGCATCACATAGAATGAGATGGGACCCATGGGGGACGTTGGAATGGCAAGTAAAAGCCATGCAGAGCCTATCAAACTGCTCATTGGAAAGCTTTGGTTGCATATACAAGGATACGTGGACAGGAAAGAGTTTTTCATTCCTCCACATGAGGGTTGTGATATGTTGCTTGGTATGCCATGGTGTCACCATATGCATGCAACAATTGATTCACATACAAAAGATGTCACTATTCAACATAAGGAAAAGGCACTCGTACTTGATGCATAGTTGAAAGGGAAATTTGTCTCTATTGTATTTGCAGCTGCTATTTCTAAAGTAATGAAAAATCATCATTTACGTAATATTCCCGTTCGAAAAATGTTACCCAACTTGGCTTCCCGCACACCGCGTGAATCTCATGCAAAGGTTATCTTCCGTATTGGAATTGCCGACAGTGTAATCTGTAACCCGCACGCGAGAAATCGAGACCTCCGCATTGGCAAAGCGAGCCCGGGGGTTCAAATCCGCAAACCGCGGGTAAACACCCTCTTGGGAGGGGCAAAAAGGATATTATTAAAGCAAATTTTTTTATGATTATCCCTTTCCCCCAGCTGATGCACGATTGGAGGAGAGGGAGTGTGGGGGAAAGGTCTTAGTGGAGTGGTAGCTGCATAAGGGGGGGGGGGGGGGGGGGGGGCGCCGGGGGCCCACGTGTGGAGCTCCCCTCTCCCCCCCTTGGACTATATAAACCCCCCCTTAGCCTTGTGGGGAGGTAAAAAGGAGGAAGTAGTGAGCTGCCGTGCTGCGTAGAGAGTGAGGAAGGAAGCTGCAGTCGTCGCCGTGTTGGAGAAGCCATTGCCGTGGAAGCCATTAGCCACCGGACTGGGGGACACCGTCGGCTGTAGCATTGACAGCCGCCGCCATAAACGTCATCCCTCACGCCATCATCCCTCTTCCACGACAGATCTGTCCCAAACAGAAGCTTCTAAGGGGGCTTCTATAAGCCCCTTTCACACAAGCCTTCCCTTAAAGCCCATTTTCAATAGGCTTATTTCCCGCATCTTCGTTTGCAAGAGCCCTTTTCCGCAAATAGGCTTTAAATCCCACAAGCCATCCGTAAGCCCATTCCTAGCCACCCCAGTTTTTCCTAAAGAAGCTCATAAAGCTTCTTTTTCCGCAAGCACCATTCGTAAGAGCCTTTCCACAAACCCCCTCGCAAAGCTCCAAATCCCATACACCCAAATCCCATAGGCCCAAGTCTCACAGGCCCGGCCTTTAAAAGATCCGAAGTTCCATGAAGGTATCTTCTGCGTACGAGGGAGAAGGACAAGATCTTGAGGCTGCATACCAAGGCGAGTAAATTCGTAGACTGCGAAGGCAAACCAGAAGCCGAAATCATGCCTACGATGGCCCCTAAAAAGTCACAAGACGCGCCTGCAGGAGGTTCATCTCCTAGTATTCACGTGGATATCTCCCCGAGCCCACAAGTCCAGGTTCTTACTAATTTTGGTTCCACGCAAAAGTATTGCATTAATCACGATAACTTCATGGATTAGGAAGCACCCATGCATGCTCAAATTCACCTAGTCAAGTTAAATGCAACTGGAAATAAATCGACTATTTGATCAATGATTAGAAATAGTTCGTGACATGAAATTGGGTCATTGGTATTTTCCATATAAAGAAATTGTCTATTTATTTAACGTCCTTAATCGTATGTTGCCTTGTTGTGCATGTCAAAGTGACGGCCTAGAACACCTATTGCCTATCATTATAAGGTTGAAATTATTAAAGTGCACCTTTGACTAGGCATGGAAAGATTAATCACATGTCGCATTTTAGGCAAATCCTCATTGTAATGATTCATTAGGGAAAGTCATTAACCCCGTAGGAAATAGAAGAGCGCGGAAATGATTCTATGAGCTTGCGTGTGGCATGTGATTGTAAATTGGAATAGGTTAACTCTAGCTTTAATTGGCGTGAATTTCATTTAACTACGTGGTAGTTAGGAAAAGATTGCATGTAGCACATTCGTCGTACGAAAAAATTCATTCATCAAGAGTGTATTTAGGGAAAGGTTGCATGGCTCATTAAAAGCATGAAATCTTAAAAGCTTAGAAAAAGAATTGTGGGCATGATGCTTGAATGTAAGTCCTAGTAGGTTCAATGGAAGTTATTCTGCAATTTATCATGCGATTTGATTTTTACAAGAAAAGTTAGGGTTATAGCAAATTTTAGCGATACGTAGAAACAATGAATCGCATGTTTACATGAATTGTGAGATGTTACAACTAGCTTTCTCCTTTAGATGAAGTTAGCATCTCTAGGATTGGTTCGTCCTTGTCGCAAGATAAGTAGAACGAATTATCTAACTCACCTAACCCGCAAAGGATTTCGCATAGGATGGTTCAATCAATACGATAAATACCCCAAGTGCTAACTAGGGTTTAGCACGTTAAGGACTCGACCTAGTTTCGCACTTGTTGCCAAGTCAAAACCCTCATACCCAAAGGTCCTACCCACATTCACGGAATGTAGGGACAATTGGACACGCATGCAAGAAACGATCTAGGGTTTCTACCCTAAGGATCATTCGTTCAAATGCTAAAACTCGGATTGAGTTGGAATCCCTAGGACCGATCGTTGTTCGGCCTAGTGCAATTAGGAAAGGGTTGGGTAAGAAGACACCATAAACCATGCTTCTTGTCTAATCATAATTCCTTGACCAAAAAACGTCGTTCAATGGGAGAAACGATCCCTTAAAATAGATGCGGCACTTGTGCAACAAGTTGCAACGTCGCATGGCCTTGTGGTTTGATCACAAGAAAGTTGTCGTTCCTTGGAATGAGGTTGGCAGGTTCTTGCGCAAGTTTAACTTGCAAGAGGATGAGTAGTCATCCTAGTATATCACCTTTCTTGGGAAAAATTGCCAAGTTAAGGGAAATTAGGTATTTGCTTGGAAGCAAAGGATCAATCAATAATTTGGGAGCGACATGGTCGCCAGGATTTACGGTTAAAAAAACCTAAGGTATTGGTTAAGTTGGGTTAATAGGGTACGGCCCTAACCCAAGGACAAAAGGGTAAACAAACCAACCCTTGGCAATCTTGCCATGTGGCAATTGATCCCGGATCGAATGTTGGACGCATTCGGAGAGAAGGATTCACTCCTTAGCAGTTGGCCAAATAAACGACCACTGGAATTGATTGTGCTTGTAATAGTTTAGGAGCACTGTTTGCATTGTTTCCTCAAGGAACTAAAGGATGGAAAGTTATTTAATGCTTCAAGTTGAAGGCCTGAAGGGAGAGGCAGCTTCAGTTACCCTCGACTGTCTTCCTGACCCTAACCAAGGGGGTTGTTAGCCGCGTTGGGAACGTGGACCAAACCCGCCGCGTGAGGTCTCTCCGTTGAGCGCTACTTGGAGCAGGAGGACACTTGGGTGCCAGGGGGAGGCTCTGGCCGTAAATCCCTTGCCTTCCGGGCCCTGCACAAGAGGCCAACGTGACTCGGCATTGGATCTCGAGGCCCACATACTAGTCTACGGGCAGAATCTTGGATTAGTAATCCCTGTGGATTGCTGGATAGCCTTCGGGCGGATTATCGATTAGCCTGCGGGCTGGATTTTATGGATGTATTTCAAAGATAAATAAGATAACCTACTGTAAAGGAACTTGTTTGACACTGCTTTTCTATGTCAAGTGCTAAGATTACGTGGAGGAACCACTGTCTAACTGACTAATTAATGAAGTTGTTTGATGCGTGTCCAACTAAATGTGGTAGGTAATTAGACAACTAAAGCAACCCTGAGGAAAGTGCAGTGGATGTAGCCATGGGTCCGTCCTATGGATGGGTGGTCCCGGTTGGCTGAAAACTTTTCTCAATCGTAATGGACAGCAAGGAGCTCTTCTCAAAGGAAATGAATAGCAAGGGCGCTGACCTAGAGTTTAGGTTACTAAAATCCCGATTTATGTTGTTTTAGGGGAACGGAATGAGACTATGCCTTATGGGCAGAGAGATTGAGCCTTGCATCCCTCTCGTTTCCCATTCTCCTTGAACCAAGTGCAACATGAATCCGCTTCGTTCCTGGCAATTCTGCGTAAAGTAGTTCGCATGGGGTCAACGCTAGCTGCTGTTTAGGAAAGTGACCATTAGGGGAAACCCTGATTCAAGTCAGTCCCAAGTGGGAACGGCCAGAATACTTCTGCTACGTGGCAGACGCGGGAAGTCCTAGATTGCAAACCCCGTAACATTCCATAGGAGTGCCGGACGGAGCTTTCTAGGCTCTCTTCCCGATGGACTGCTAAGACATATCTGGAAAGAGAACAGGTGGACATGTTACAGTTGGTATCACAGCGAACCAACGAAGGATCTGTTTTTATAAGAAATCTTAATAATAAGAAGAAAAGCAAATGTTGCTGTTAAAAACATTTCCTTCCTTTCGATGCTGTCTTGCAGAATTATAAAGCATGGAACAGATTCTTAGTGTTCCAAGTCATGTTTATGACCGCAATGCATTCCTCGGATTATCGATGAAGGATCGATATGATGAACATCCTAGACCGTATTAATAATCCATCGCCTTTGTACGTGGAACGGAGATGGACGGGTGACTCAGGAATCTACTACATAGCTGCCCACCGGTTTGCGTACCTTCGAACCAACCTAAAGAGAATCAAGTGGTTGGAGAACTTGAAGATCCTGAAGCTGTTCATTTTTGTTAAGGCTCACGTAAACACAACTTTACATATCGAAGGTCGGAGGGTCGAGTTGAACTCATATGTATACGAGGAAGTGACCCGCATAATCCCCGCCGACAGGATCAAGGTGTTGGGACGCTACGAGAAGAATGGGTACCAAAGGAAAGGATGCCCTAATCTTCCGATGACTTATCGATTCCTGAAGATCCATAACCCGAAACCATACTATTATCAAGTTCCCGTAGCTAAATGTAAAACAACATTATTCTCCCCGAACTAATGTACCAGTTGCTCTACCATCATAAGAAATATTGTGTACTTCGAAAGGGCTATGCCCATATAAATGAAATAAGACTTCTTTTTATCAATGTTTGTCTTGTCTATGAGAATTGATAAAAAGTTAAGTGGCTAGGTTTCTTGTTAAAAGCTAAATTGGGTATGAAATATAATCATAACAATTAGCGAGTTGTAACGTTAAGAATCCTCTATCCAGGCACAACCCCAGGTACAGATTCCCAGTCCGTCCCCTACATCAAGTACGGTCGTGATCTAGGAGAAGAAGTTTCTTCTCAAGCAAATCAAGCCGCCAGAATTTGACGGGAAAGGAAGGACTATCCAAGCTGATGCTGAGATTTGGATAGAGTCCATGGAAGATTACTTTGAAGCGGCCGGTACTGCACCCGCCAACCAGGCAATGCTCGCCAAGCTCAAACTCACCGACGAAGCTAAGCTTCGGTGAAAGCAATGGTGCAGAGATCAAGGGATCTCCGAAGGATACGTTACCTGGGAAAAGATAAAGAAAGCTATGCAAGGGAGATACTTACCACCTGCGTATCGCACACAAAAAATGAATGAGTTCTATGAGCTAAAACAACTGGGTCTGACTCTTGACGCATACTACTCAAAGTTTGTCTCACTTCTGAAGTATGCACCACAAATGGATATGACACAGCAAGTGTCGAAATTTTGTGCCGGTTTAAACCCATAAGTGAATATCCGCCTCGAATCTATATGCCCAACAGATCTATAAGACGCACTCATTCGAGCTACGCCCATAATTCAGGAGGTGCATGCTAGGCCAAGAAGTAACAAGACTTGGTCTTATAATGATCAGAACAGAGCATATAGGCCGCAAGCGAAGAGAGTTCAAGGTCAAAATCCGAGACAAAGAAAGAAAGCAAGGACCAATAATGTCAATAACTTTGTCTCTACCCAAAGTAATGGCCGCAATCTCCGTTGTTTCCACTACAACGAGCCCGGTCATTTCAAAAGGCAAGGTCCCAAACTTGGTGGAGGACAACGTCAAGGACCTTTCCAAGGAACCGCCCGTGGCCAAGGAGCCGCCACCCAAGGTACAGGAAGAATTGCCTGTGTTGCCAACAGGGAAATGTACGAAGAAGAAGACCCGACCATCGAAGCAGAGTTTGAGAGGGCAACAGTCCATGCCGCCCTTCACAAGAAAGGCCCGAATCGCCAGTTTTCGGTGATTCAAACACCATTGGACTATTGAGGTAAAGGTTTCAAAACCTTGATTGATTATGGCAGTACACATTCCTTTATCTCACCAGCTCATGCAAGAAGATTAGGAATAACCACAGTAGAACCACCTACCTTGCTTGCGAAATTAGCAAATGGTCGTGAGGTCACTTGTACCAAGAAAATTGCTAAGGTAGAATTCTTTCTGGGAGGAAAGTCGACTTCGATCAATTTCAGGGTCATGAACCTAGGTATCCATGAGTGTTTGCTCGGAATGGATTGGCTTAAACCTAATGATGCCCACATTCATTGTGGAAAGGACCAAGTTTCCTTTCGAAACTCTAAAGGGGAATTGGTCACAACTCAAAAAGAGACTGGAAAGCCGAAAATTCAATTGGCCAAAGCATCTCGAATTATAAAGGGAGTTAGAAAGAGACTACATGTCTACTTGATTAAGCTTAATAAGCTAGATCAGAAGCAGGAGTCTAGTGAAGAATCTTCGTGGCTAAAGGAGTACGCGGACATATTTCCTGAAGAGCTGACAGAACTCCCGCCTCAAAGGAAAGTGGATCATGAGATCAAGCTAGTGCCAGGAGCTGCACCAATTGCAAAGAGGCCTTATAGAATGTCCATTCCAGAAGCAATTGAGCTGAAGGAGCAACTCAAGCAACTGTTAGATCAGGGCTACATCCGTCCCAGCAGTTCATCATGGGGAGCTCCAGTGTTGTTCCAGAAGAAGAAATATTGAATGCTTCGACTGTGAATTGATTACAAAGGGTTGAATCAATCAACTGTTAAGAACAAGTACCCTATTCCTAAAATAGACGAACTTATTGATCGTCTTCAAAGTGCGAAGATCTTCTCCCAGATTGATCTCAGGTCTGGATACTATCAGATAAGGATCAAGGAAGAAGATATTCCAAAGACGGCCTTCAACACAAAATATGGACACTTTGAGTTCCTAGTCATGTCATTCGGGCTACGAATGCACCTGCCACCTTCAACAGATTAATGCAAGATATCTTTAGATCATATCTTGATGACTTCGTACTCGTCTTCTTCGACGATACCCTAGTCTATTCTAAACAGGAAGAAAACCATGAATCCCATCTTCGGATTGTCCTTGAGACAATGAGAGCACACAAGCTTTATGCTAAGATGAAGAAGTGTGCATTCTTCAAACGTCAGATTGAATATCTGGGATTCATCGTATCAGCGGAAGGAATCTCAGTGGATCCAATCAAAGTCAGAGATGTTCTAGAATGGCCAATACCAACAACTGTCAAAGAATTACGCAGTTTTCTTGGATTGACAGGATATAGGGTCTTCATCAAAAACTATGCTTTGATTGCAGCATCTCTGACGGATGTACTAAAGAAGCAAACATCGATTACATGGTCAACTGCCGAATAATCTAGCTTTGATAGATTAAAGCAAAGTTTGATATCAGCACCTATCCTGAAACTTCCGGACCTCAGTAAGGAGTACGAAGTAGTAATTGATGCTAGCACGCTTGCCTTAGGATGTGTGCTCATGCAAGAAGGTCATCCTGTAGCATACTCTTCAAGGAAATTGAAGAGCCATGAGAAGAATTATGCTACCCATGATCTAGAACTGTTAGCTGTCATCCATGCTCTAAAGCTTTGGAGACACTACCTATTGGGTAACAAGTTTACTCTAGTGACGGATCATAAAAGTCTCAAGTGGATCTTTACCCTGAACGAGCTCAACATGAGGCAATGTCAGTGGATTGAAGTGCTGGAATATGATTTTAAAATCAAATACCGACCTGGAAAGGAGAATGTAGTTGCCAATGCACTTAGTCGCAAGGCATTCCTTAATTCTCTAATCTTGCAAAATCCATCAACAGCTAGATCTCTAGCCACAAAAGTATCCATGCCAAACAACCCAATACTTGAGCTAGCTAAAGAAGAAGCATGCCATCATCCAACCTATCAAAAGATGCTAAGGGAGATCCCTATCAAGGATCAGGACCAAAAGCTACAAGCTAAGTATCATGAATTCTCTATCAATAGTGGACTTATCTACTATAGAACGAGATTATGTATACCGGCAAGCCAGTCGCTCAAGCAGAAGATACTTTGGGAAGCTCATGATTCCCCTTTCTCAGGACATCCTGGCTATGCCAAGACCCTCAATGCAGTTAGAAAGAGCTACTATTGGAAGAGGCTTAAAGGTGACATTCTCAAATATTTCACTGAGTGTTTGTCTTATCAACGTATCAAAGCCAAACATGTCAAAATGCCAGGAAAGTTGCAACCACTTGACATTCCCCAAATGAAATGGGAATTCATCAGTATGAACTGACTAATTAATGAAGTTGTTTGATGCGTATCTAACTAAATGTGATAGGTAATTAGACAACTAAAGCAACCCTGAGGAAAGTGCGGTGGATGTGGCCATGGGTCCGTCCTACGGATGGGTGGTCCCGGTTGACCGGGATTTTTTCTCAATCGTAATGGACAGCAAGGAGCTCTTCTCGAAGGAAATGAACAGCAAGGACACTGACCTAGAGTTTAGGTTACTAAAATCCCGATTTATGTTGTTTTAGGGGAACGGAATGGGACTATGCCTTATGGACAGAGAGGTTGAGCCTTGCATCCCTCTTGTTTCCCATTCTCCTTGAACCAAGTGCAGCATAAATCCGCTTCGTCCCTGGCGTTTCCACGTAAAGTAGTTCGATTAGAGTCGATGCTAGCTGCCGTTTAAGAAAGTGACCATTAGGGAAAACCGTGATTCAGGTCGATCCTAAGTGGGAACGGCCGGAATACTTCCGCTACGTGGCAGACGCGGGAAGTCCTAGATTGCAAACCCCGTAACATTCCATGGAAGTGCCAAGCGGAGCTTTCTAAACTCTCTTCCCGATGGACTGCTAAGACGTGTTCAAAAAGAGAACAGGTGGACATGTTACATTTTAGCATACTTGGTCTTTAGTAAAGATAAAGATGATAGTGTGAATATTGGGAACGTATCTAAGTTAAAGAAGGATCACATGTCATTTCTAAAAATGTATGTTGATTGCTTCTCTCTGCTACTTTCAGGTAGCTACCGCCTAAATGACCTAAGATCATGGCATAGACCTTATCCTTGGAAATAGCCCACCTAATAAGCCATTGTAAAGAGTCAATGCAGCCCAACAGAAGGAGATTATAAGTCAGATGAATGAGTTGTTAGAAAAAAGGGCTGATTCATCCTAGTTCATCTCTCTTTTCTTCTCTAGTGCTTTTGGTGTTGAAAAAGAATGGTTCATGGCATATATATATTGATTATCGTACTTTGAACAAGGTTATGATAAAAAATGGATTTTCGATTCCTCAAATCAATAATATTATAGATAGATTGCAAGAGTCAACTATATTCAGCTATATAGATTTGAAAAGTGGGTATGAACAAATATGCATTAGACCGAAGGATAGGGACTTACAAATGCTCCTACCACTTTCAATCGGACGATAGATCATATCTTCTAGCCACAGAGCGGATTTATGGATCCTTTCTTTGATGATATGATTCTCTGAGTGGAAGGATGGATGTCTATGTAGGAATCGATTAGGCACGGAGATCGAGGCAGACAGTCATTACGCGCAGTGAGAGACAGAGAGTGCGAGAGAGTAGAGTAGAGAGTGAACACGTTTTTCGGTACAATGACAAGTGTACCACTTTAGGTTTTTAGATAGATATATGTATGAAAGTACAATGTGCTAAGGGTGTATTCATACCCGTGCACATATAAAAGGCACGATGGCCCTTTATCCCCAACAACCTCCCACCTAAAGACAATGTGCCTTAAGAGGAGAAAAGAATCAGCTAAGTCTAGGTATGTACAAAGCTGAAATACATATATCTATCCAACTCCCATCATTTGTCGGCAATGGGCAAACCGCTTTGCTGAAAGACCCTTCGTAAGAAGGTCTACAAGATTCCATACTGTCACGTACATCTCTAATGAAGTGATACTTCACCTGTATGTGCTTTGTCTTTGCATGAAAGTCAAGATTCAGTGCTAGCATGATAGCACTCTGACTATTACAATGGAGAACAGGTAACTCTGAGATCCCAAGTTCTGCCACCAGACATGAAAGCCATAAAGCCTCCTTGCATGCCTTAGTGGCAGCCACATACTCTGCGTTTGTAGTAGAAAATGCAACACACTTTTGTAGCCTGGAGATCCAAGAGACTGCTCCTGCTGTAAAAGTAAACACATACTCAGAAGTGGACTTCCTGTAGTCCGCATGACCAGCATAGTCTACATCCGTAAAGCCAACAACAGATGCCTTCTGCTTTCCAAAGCAAAGGCACAACTCCTTTGTGCCTTTGAGGTATCTCATAATACCTTTCAATGCATCCCAATGCTTCTTGCCAGGGGTTGCCATGTATCTGCTAACCACTCCCAATATAAAGGCAATGTCAAGATGTGTAGCAACCATAGCATACATCAAACTGCCAACAGCTGAAGCATATGGTATCTTGGCCATTTCAGCCTTCTCATCATCAAATGTAGGGTTGTTCTCTGCACTGAGTTTCACATATGGAGGCAATGGGACCCCAATTGTTCCCCCCCTCTCCCTGAAATGCTGCAAAACTTTGGAGATATACTCCTACTGAGATAGATAGAGTGAGCCTTTCGATCTATCTCTAAGTATTCGCATGCCAAAAATGTGATTTACATCACCCAGATCCTTCATGTCAAAGCTGCCATGAAGACTTTGCTTCAATGAATCCAAGGCATGAGTATCCCTGCCAGCAATCAGCATGTCATTAACATACAAAACCAAGATAATCAGACTGCCATCTGCTGCCTTCTTGGTGTACAAGCAATGATCCACTTGACTTCTATGAAAGCCTTGGGACTCTTCTATGAAAGCCTTGGGACTGCATGAATGTATCAAACTTATGATATCATTCTCTTGGTGCTTGTTTCAGCCCATACAAACTCTTTTCGAGTTTAGATACCATTTTTTCTTTCCCTTGTTCAACAAACCCTTCAGGCTGCTACATATATATGTTTTCATGCAGATCACCATGTAAAAACGCAGTCTTTACATCCATTTGTACGAGTTCCATATCTTCAACTACAACCAAGCCCAAAATGGTTCTCAATGTAGTCATCTTGACTACAGCAGAGAAAATCTCATCAAAGTCAATTCCATGCTCCTGCTTGTACCCTTTTGCAACCAATCTTACTTTGTACTTTGGTGAGGAACCAAAAGTGACCTTCATCTTGTAAACCCATTTGCATGGAAGGGTTTTCTACCCTTTAGGCAAATGCACGGAGTCCCAAGTGCCATTTTTTTCAAGAGATTCCATTTTTGACAGCATGGCTTTATACCATTTCTTGCTGTCCTGTCTGTCCATTGCTTCTTTGAAGCAAGACGGTTCACCACAGTCTGTCAACATGACATACTCAGCCACATTAATTGCACCAAGAACAAACCTGTCGGGTTGTCTAGTAGCCCTAGACGATCTCCTAACCCAATGGTCAATGTTTGCTGGCTGTTCCTACAAATTTCCATTTTCAGCGTGCTGTCCTGGCATTTCAGCCTGCAAATCAGTATTAACAGCTTGCTATCTTGGCTGTTCTTGCACATGGAATGGCTCATTTTCATGGGCAATAGCTGGCTAATCATTTCCAACATCATTTCCTGCATTCACAGGTTCATTTACAGCAGGTATTTGCTGCTGTACATTGGGCACATTTTGCTGTCCAAAATGTATTTCTTCCCGGAATACAACCCTACAGACCTCCTCAGTCTTTTCAGGTTGTTTGTACATGTGATCTTCCCGGAAAATAACGTCATTGCTGCGTACTACTTTCCTTTTCTTGGGATCCCACAATTTATACCCCATTTCACCCTCGTCACCATATCCTAGGAAAATGCATTTACAAGACTTTGGCTCAAGTTTGCTGCATTTTTCTTTACAAATATGCACAAAAGCCTCGCAACCAAACACTTTCAAGTGAGCCTATAAAGGTGGCTTGCCCAACCACGCTTCTTGGGGACCTGTTTGGTGACCGATCAATCAAGTGAACAGCTGTCATAACAGCCTCTGCCCAAAAACCATGGGGTAATGCAGCATGAGACAGCATCATATGGTCCGATTCATATGCTCTGCAACTCCATTTTGGGGTGGATTATGAGGGGCAGTGAGCTCCCTCTTTATCCCTTTGCTATCACAAAATGCCTGAAAGGCCTTCGACACATATTCCCCACCATTGTCAGAGCAAAGACACTTAAGTGTCTTATCAATCTGATTTTCAACCAATGCTAAGAATTTTCTAAACTTGTCAAGCATTTCATCCTTGCTCTACGAATAGGATAAACCCATACCTCCCGTGTAGCATCATCGACAAAGGTGACAAAATATTTATTTCCCCCTAAACATAATCCTGGCATTTGACATATATCCAAATGCACTAACTCTAGAGAAGAAGATTTCAAAGAAAGAGACTTTTTATGTGACGTCTATGCATGTTTGCCATAAATGCAATGATCACAATGCTCAAAATCAACATAACAAAGACAAAGCAAGTAACCCAAACGAGAAAGCACTTTCATTCCTATTTAACTCATGTGTCCCAACCGGCCATGCCACAAAGAAACGCTTGGCTGCTCGGTCACGGCAACAACATGGTCACGCACACTAGATACATGAAGTAGATAGAAAGTATCACTCTTGCAACCTCTGGCAATAACCCTAGATCCCTTACAGATCTTCCATTTTCCATCACCAAAGGTGGTATGAAAACCATCATCATCTAGCTGCCCTGTGCTAATCAAGCTCTTCTTGAGCTGAGGTACATGCCGTACATGTTAAAGTGTAAAGACAGAGCCATGCTGAAACCGTAACTGCACACTGCCAATACCTACAATCTCACATGCATAGTTATCCCCAAGATGGACAACACCATGTCGACCCCTTGTATAGGCGGAAAACCACTCACGATGAGGGGTGACATGAAAGAAAGCACTTGAATCAAGAATCCAGGTATGCATGTCATCATCTGTATCTGCAAGTAAAGCATGTGCACCAAAATGTGAAGAGACAGAGTACAACACTCCCACTGTCACTGTCATGAGTGAGTACATTCACCTCTTTAATTTTTACATTGCTCTTCTTAGGCTAGTGTCCTTTTCTTCCTTGCAATCATCTATCTTCTTGCCTTTTCCTTTCTCTTTCTTCCATTTGTAGCAGTCACGTTTAAAGTGACCCTTCTTGCCACAATGATGGCATTCAACATCTTTGCCACGTGATTTACTACGTCCCTTGCCATCATATTTGCCCTTTTGCTATGATCTGCCCCTAGTATGCAAAGCACTAGAAGACTTATTGGATGCATTGTTCTGCCGATTCATCTCTTCCATAAGTAGAGCACTCTCTACATCAGCATACAAAAGGATCACATTAGAATTGCTCATAGCAGTCCTGAATGTATCCCAACTCTCTAGTAGAGTGCAAAGCAAGAAAGTAGTCTTAAATTCCTCATCAATCATGAACTTCAAGGCAACCAACTGGCTGAAAATGGAGTTAAACTCACTCAAGTGAGTAGACATTGCTGTACCTTCTTTCATACGCAAATCCATAAGCTTTTTCAACCAATACACTTTGCTTGCAGCACTCTTCTGTGCATACAATTCTTCTAGTCTAGTCCATATAGCATATGCAAAATCCAAACCTTCAATGTTAAACAGCAAGGCATTAGAAATCGATAGCTCTATGGTTGAGCATGCAAGCTCATTCAACTCATCCCAATCATCCTGATCCATGTCTACGGGCTTTGCCCCTTTAGTTTTGATCGGCTTTGCTTGCTTCTTTTGTAACAGGATATTGTAGCACTGCTTTTGCCAAACTGCAAAATTGTGTGCGCCTTAAAGCTTCTTTATGTGCATCAGATTACTACTGTCATTGCTGCCAGACATGATTTTCAATCCAAATGTGACCAAAAAACCAGCAAATGTAGGCCCAAACTGTCACCCAAGTGACCAAGGTACAAACAAGTACCAATCAGCAATAAATGACCACGCAGAAGTACAGATTTCAGATCTGTAATTAAATTTTCAGAAGCGCAAAACCAAGTGCTACAGCATTATCCAACAGATTACAGCTGTTCCAAGGGCATGGGCATGTGCATCACATTACATGAGAAATCCCAAAATTTCAGCTGCAATTTCTGTTGTACATGTACCTACGAGCATTAAATTTGACACGAACGGTCAAAAGCCCCAAAATTTTGTGCTCAAAAGCGTCAAACACACATCTGCATTTCCTCTGACATGCATAGGACTGTCCAATTTTGCCAAAATAAAGCAATTTCAGTAAAACCCCCAAATTTTACCAAGTGTTGATGTCCAGATTGCGCGGAATTCAACCTGCATGTACATAAAGTGACCAAATGCTGCACAAATTTTGCCCAAATCGCAAAATCCCCAAATTGCACGGGGTCCAATGTGCCTCAATGTCGAGAAATTGGGTTAATTTCAGCCCAATTTGTGCATGTACATGAAAAGCCCCAAATGTCGGGGACAAAATGTCACAAATTCCTGCAATTTCTAAGACAAATTTGCTTGTCCAGCATCAAATTTCCCAAATCTGGGAAAAGCCCAAAGTTCTGGGCCAAATGTTGAGAAATTTCACTCAAATGAGAAAAATTTCAACAATTTTGGCGAAATCCCCAATTCAAATGCGCACAATGTTTGCAATTCCAACGCAAATGCCTCAATTTTTCACAAACAGTGCTCAATCTGGCAAAGCCCCAATTTTCTAGGCCAAAATTGCACAAATTTGAATTTTGTGCTTACACGCGCAAAACCCCGTCAATGGGTATAAGCAATTTCAAAAAAAAATGAATTTTTTTGAAAAGTTCTAACGGGTCCGTTGACCCGCCAAGCGTCGCCGTGAGCCTGGAACCCCGCCGGTTGCCATCTGACGCGCGTCGTCTGTCCGTCACGGCCTGGTCGCAGCTCGTCAGCGCTGCAATCGTCGTCATCGTCAGCAACCACAGTCGTTACCGCGCCTGCTCCATGTTCTGGTCGCTGCCCGCTGGTCTTCTTCGTGAGCCCCTCTCCTGCCAGTCGTCCACTAGACCATGCTGGTCAATCGTCACCTACAGTCGTTAACTGCTGCACCAGTCGACTGTCTCTCCAACACATAGGCCTGCCTACGACTCTCCTGCTCGCCTTTGAGCCATCTCTTGCCAGCTCTGGTCTTCTACCTCAACTTGACGATCGTCTGCAGCACCTTACACTCTGATACCAATTTGTAGGAATCGATTAGGCACGGAGATCGAGACAGACAGTCGTTACACGCAATGAGAGAGACAAAGAGAGTACGAGAGAGCATAGTAGAGAGTAAACACGTTTTTCGGTACAATGACGAGTGTATCACTTTAGGTTTTTAGGTAGATATATGTATGAAAGTACAATGTGCTAAGGGTGTGTTCACACCCGTGCACATATAAAAGGCACGATGGCCCTTTATTCCCAACAACCTATAGATCATGTGCTTATGTTGTCTGATCTAAGAAAGTCATTTGCGGTTCAGTGTGATGCATATGGTAACAACATTGGGGCAACTTAGTTACAATAGCAATATTTATTACAAAACATAGAAATGCAAAATAACTCACAATCTTGGCCAATAGACACCCTGTTGGCTCCAAAACTAGCGCTCCTTTTCGATATTTCTTTAACTTAATTGAAGAAGTTGATGTACAATGGAATTTTCCCAATCCTTTTCGATCTTCCAACTCCCCTTATTATCCAAAATGACCAACAACTCTTCAATCTGATTTACCCCTTGATTCAAGCAATCAATTGGCCTTCACCCACTTTGATAGAGATGGAAAAATGCCCCAACTTCATTAATTTGCTAGTCCCTCCACTTGAATTTGATTGAAAACAACTTCAACCCTGTTAAATCCAAGTCTTGGATTTTCCAATTTCTTGCATCCTTCTCAAGGCTGCTACTAAACAATAATTTCTGCTGCAGATTAGGGTTTATAGAAGAGAAATCAAAAGTTTCTCCGCCTCTCGTGATCTTAATGCTGTAATCTTCCAAACAAGACTCGGAGATGAGAGAGAATGCTGAGGAGAGAGAAAATTCAACTTTCTACGTGAAAAACTGAAAAAAATCAATCATTTACAGGTGCTAGCCTATCTCAACAGCTTGTAGATGCTGTCACCTGCTGTTGATTGTTCTTCTCTTAACTTTGGCTATCTCAAAAGATCCTCCAATGGCTGCAAATCAAACTAATAATATCTCCTCGCTCTCTCTTGCAAGCTAAATATACTAAAAATACCTCTCTCCAACCTCTAACGATGCTTTTCAATCTTGTATGGGCATTTTTAACAAGCTGCCTTCCCAAATGGTTTTTTCAACATTATCCATAATTAAATATTAATTAATTTTCAATCTTTAAATACTATAAATTTAATCTAATAATTATTTTGGTGCCCAAAAAAATAATCTAATTGACCAATAATTGAATTGGCTAGGCAATTTCCATCCCAAGTGCCTCTGCACGATCTTGACCATCAAATTGGTGTTTAGATACCATTAAACACCACTTGTCTAGTGTCACCAACTAACACTTATGGCCAAATGAATGACCTAGGCCAACAACTGGCACCAAATACCATCAAGTACCTCTGCGACATAACTTATAGCAACTTTTGCCTTTGACACCCTATAATTTCCTCGTGCTTCCACAACCGGTGACTCACATTGCTTCTGTATTGTCTCATGTCTTGGTATATGGATTCCATTTCCCGAGCATACATTTGAGTTCTCATCTATATTGTGTTCTTTCTTTCCCTTTTCTCTTTCGTCTTGTGTTTCAGTAGTTTATTACAGCTTGTGTTTACGCTTCCATTGCTGCACCACTTTTGACATGATATCAAATTTCAGGATTTGTGATTCTGCTGTGTTTTCTTGCTGATTTCAGGACTGTTTTCACCCTTGCTAATCAAGTGGCTGTTGCTTCTACCAGGCAACATGTTTTACCTGCGTTTTTTACTGACCTCAGCATCCATACAGCCTGTGCATCTGTTTCAGCCTGCATTTTGGTGTCTCAACATCTCCTCCTGGCTGGGCGCTTGCATTATCAAGCCGTTTTTGCTGTTTCTGACAGTTTTTGACTGATTTTTTCGATATTTTACAGCAGCTTTGTCTTATTTTGGTTAGATTTTGGGTTATACCATATGTGAACTCTTGTTTTTTGCAGTCTATGCTCATGATTTGGCTATGTTCCCTCTCTAAATCTCTTCTTTTCTCTACTTTTCTAAATCCTCTACAAATGGCTCCTCCCTGCACATCCACTGATGACAAGCTCCATGGCCTTGATATTACACATGGAGTGCAATAATGAAGGCCTGGTTTATCCAGAAGCGGTTATGGTACATGATTGGCAGAGCTATGGCACATCCTCAACAACCTTTTCCTGTTCCATCTGATTTTGATGAAGGCAACCATGAGGAGGCAGTGCTTACATGGGATTCGGATGATACCCATGCTTATTCGGCATTACTTCGGTGTATTTCCAAAGAAGTCCTCCAGACGGTCACCTCTTGTAGAACAGCTTCCGATGTCTGGTCAAAGTTGCAGTTGATGTACGAGGTTCCTTCCACCATGAGGGCCGTTACTCTCTATGGCCAGCTCCAGCAACTGAAGTTTGAACCCAAAGAACAATTCAATCATTCCTACTTCGTGTTACCCAACTCCAGAACCAGCTTCGCACTATGCAATCTGCCCTATCAAAGGCACATCTTGTTGGTACAATACTCTACAAGCTTCCTCAAGAGTTTGATGGAGTGGCGAATGCTTTACAAGCGCAGACATCTATGACTCCTATCAGATTTCTTCATATGTCCTCGACGCTACTTGAGCATAAGGCTACTTTGCGACTACAAGGGAGGCTTCCGTCACATTATGGAGGTTCAGGTGAGACTCTTGCTGCTTCAGAGAGGGGTTTGAAGACAAAGAAGTCGAAGGCCCAGTGTTACCACTATGGCAAGAAGGGTCGTTTACAAAAGGACTGCAAAGAGTTAGCAGCTTCTAGGAAGAAAAATGATCAGAAGACGACACGGGATGCGGACTCCTCCGACGAGTCATCATCTGCCTTAGATTCCAACTCAGATCCTCTGGCCAAGGCAAAGTCCAAGGCGCAGAAGGGATCCTCTTCTTTGGATCGTGGAAAGAGCTTGGTGGCCCCTTCCTCAGCTGCTTTCTAGTGGTGGTGATGAGGTCATTCCTCACAACTCTCCAATACCAGAGAGGGAGTGTGAGAGAGTGGTGAGATGGGGCAATTCTATACAGATGCATGGGACCCAAAGAGGAACGTCCTTGACGCATCGACCAAAGTCTAGCACGTACAAATCCTGGCGTTGGGCTTGATATCCAAGTTCATGATGGGCTGGTTACATGACACAGAGCGAGTGAGAGCGAGTAGCTTTCATTCGGAGCTCACATGAGGGGACACTTTGGAAGTATGACCAAAGAAGGGGAATCCATGGTCATTTATGCACTGTTGCATTAGTAACCAGCTGGTCACGTATGCTACAACAGAGGCATCGTTGACAGACATTGAAAGCTGCTATAATCTTCTTTATCTTCAGGAGCTGATACGATCGACATCGACATCAGATTCTATCCGAGGCTCCTTGGTGGTGGCTTACGAACCAACTACTTGGGTATCCATGGTTCTATGATGGACATTGTTGTATGTACTATGATGCGACATTATCATTATATATTGTATTGTATCAGATTACCCATGATTTAAGAGAGGGTATTAGCAGATTAGTCAGTCTAGATAGCTCATGTATGAGCCTGAGTTATGATGACTACGAGTGGGCATATTAGGCATTTTACTATAGCATTTATGATACCTATCTAGAGTATTTTATGTTGGCCAACCTGCTCCTCTTTACACATTGTTTTCTCCTTTGTATATCACGCTCCCTCCTCATTTAGACACATCACCACCTATAGGTAGTGTGGAGAGAGAGAGCCGGTGTTTTTGCCTATGAGTCAATGACTCATTGTTGTACGCGTCATTCTCGTGCTTGGTATACGAATTCCATTCCCCAAGCATTCTTCTAAGTTCTCTTCTTTGCAATGTTCTTTAGTGTTTTTCTCTTTTGTCCTTATGTTCAACAGTTTATTATAGCATCGGTTTATGCTTCCATTGCTACATCCACTTCTAAAATCAGCATGATACACTAAGTGTAATACATGGAATCTCAAGCTTTCCAATCTTCACAACTATCTCTGTCATTGCTCAAGCCCGATGATTTCAAGTATAATGACTTCTATGAATCAAACCTAGTGTCCCATCATCATTGTGATGCACCCACCTCTCTCTCCTTTGTCGAGGGAAAAAAGAAGAAAGTAAGGTAGACTGAGAACAGATAGGGGGATAAAAGAGAGAGTAGAGAGAGAGCGAGAGAAGTAAGAGGAGAGAGAGAGAGTAGAGATAGTAGAGAGAAGAGAGAGTAGAGTATACAACGGATCTAGAGAAGAGACTAAAGAGAGAAGATACTAGAGAGAAGAAAGTAACTCATGGATTCGCAAACCTTCGACCGTTGTACATCCTTAAATAATCCATTTCCCTTGTAAATAATAATAAAATTGTATTTGCAATACAAACCCTAGCCACCTTACAACCCAATGAACAAAGCAGTTTTTAGCTTTGTGTGCATCTGCCCCGCTCTCCTTTGTAGAGATGAAAGAGAGGAGAGTAAAGTAGACAGAGAAGAGATTAGGGAGATGCAAGAGTAGAGAGAGAGCGAGTAGAGAGAAGAAAGAGAGTAGAGATAGTAGAGAGAGGAGAGAATAGAGAATAGAGAGAATATAAGGGGTCTAGAGAAGAGAGGGTAAAAAGGAGAAAAACTAAAGAAAGAAGAGAATGGAGAGGAGAGTACAAACACAAGACAGTAACTCGTGGATTCGCAAAACTTTGTCCGTTGTACATCCTTAAATAATCCATTTCCCTTGTAAATAATAATAAATCTGTATTCACAATACAAACCCTGACAATCTTACAACCCAGTGAACAAAGCAGTTTTTAGCTTTGTGTGTTCACAAAGCTCACTGCAAAATGGTGCTTATAGGTACACCACTCAAACAGCTTGCATTGTGCTTGACATCTGGATTCACATGTGTTTTTCTTAAAACAGTCACAATTTATCTGTCAATACCAACTTATTCAAGTCACAGATGTGATAGACAGTTACCCACTCAGCTGTCATGTCAGTAGGCATGCAATAATCAATTATCATCCTTTAGAACAGAAGCCTGGTATCTTGTGTGTTGCACAAACGCTTTCAATTTCATACAGAAAAAGATAATACTCCTGGAAACAGACTGGGAACAAGAAGAGAGGAATGGTCTGGCACACACTTGTAGCTCATACTGTTTTTCTAATATTAGACCACTGTCTCTTAATGTTTATTGGGGAACAAAAAACAACTAACACCTTACAACAGGTTAAAATGAGAAACAGCATGGACAACTGATTCAAACCTGGGAATGTCATAATTGATCACTAAATCAACTGTCGGAATATCCAAGCCACGACTTGCAACATCAGTGGCGATTAACACCATAACCTTCCCAGATTTGAAGCTATTCAAGGAAGCCAACCTCTGAGGCTGTGACTTCATAGAATGCAATGCAACTGTCTTGATCCCAAGCTCAGACAGCATCAGACTTAAAAGATGACATGTCCTGCAGAATACACAAACACAGAAGCAAGCAACATCACAGTAGAGACATAGTGTAAAAGGTGTTCTTCTGTTTTCAAAAGAGCCCTTCTGTTTGGTATACCACACTGCTCACAAAATTTAATACGCCAATCGAATTTCCCTTCTTTGACCAAGGAAAAACAAAAAGGTTGTTCAGGCATGAAAGAAAAGATGAACCTGCCTGCAAGTAGAAGCAAAGATGATTACAGAACGAATATTTTTTTCCTCCAGGCTGGACAAGACATGTGCAAGATATACATCTTTGACATCTAGTGGTGTAAAAATATATTCCTGTTGCAGTTGTTCAACAGTCTTAAGTCCTTGGTATGCCTCAAAATAATAGGCCTTTTCTCCTGATAACTCATGTAAGGCCTTGAGCTCTGGGGTCATGGTAGCTGAAAATAAGAGTGTCTGCCGCTGCGCTGGCAGTGTTACCAAAATAGTCCGCAATTCCTCTTCAAATCCAACATCTAAAATGCGATCTGCTTCATCAAGAACAAGGAACTGCAAAGTCTATTAGTAAAAATTTGGCGAAACATAGCATGCAAACAGCTACCGAACTGATATGACAGCAAAAGAAACTTCTAGCATGCCAAAAGGTACTGAACTGATATGTCAGCAAAGGAAACTTCACAAGAAAATTGGAACTAGTTTTTGTCCGCTTTCTGCGTTCAGGTGTTGTCCTAAATCGTGTGCTAACTACTTGGCACATTTTTGTTCTCACAGTTGACATTAGAGTTGTGCCAGTAATCTGTCTTAACTTCAAGAGGCAGTGGACAGGTAAGACTGGATACATTGCAGAATATCATGTTCAAAAAGTAACATCACTGCAATCCTGAGAATGTAAAGTCCTGTGCATTTGCATGTCTCTAGTTTATCTACAGTGTTTGTTTAGCTGGCACAGTATCCAGTATTTGGAGTTGTGCCAATAATTTGTCTAACCTCAAGAAGCAGTGAAAGTTAAGGCTATTTGATCGTGCAAGAATGTGCAGTGCCATGCAATTTGCATGTGCCTGAGAATGTACAATAGTATACTTGTGCTAATGAAGTGAATGCAGAGCAGCAACAACAAGGAACCAATCCCCCACCTTGATGCTTTTGAAGACTGATGCAATGTCAGGGTCATTCTTGAGAAGGCCTGCTATCCTCCCGGGTGTCGCAATCACTACATGAGGCCTCTGCATGAGAGACTTTGCCTGTTCGATCATGTCAAGCCCACCGACAATGACAGAGCAACGCAGGTGAAGACCAGAGCCGAGGGCCTTGAACTGGTCACAAAGCTGGAAAGCCAACTCTCGTGTGGGCGTAAGGACAATGGCAAAAACACCGTAAAGACTTTCGGCGAGCCGCTGGAGGATGGGCAAGGCAAAGGCAGCGGTCTTGCCACTGCCAGTCTGTGCGAGGCCGAGGACATCCATGCCCTTGAGAATGTTAGGGATGCAGTTCTGCTGGACAGGGGTAGGCTTCTTGAGGCCGAGCTCGAGGCAGGTCTTGACGAGCCATTCGGGGAGGCCGAGGTCGTTGAAGCGTAGGGCGGAAGGGGAATGATCGGGCTCGGAGGCCTTATCGGACCTCAAGGCCTGTCGCTTTGACTTGGAAGCAGTGGTGAGGGTCGGGTGCTGGAGCTTAGCCCGCTTCGAGAAAAGAGCTGGCTCCTCTTCTTCTCCGTTCTCCTCCATCTCCTTGCTTACAAAGTCACCCCATAGACACAGACACAGACAGACAGACTCGGAGGGAAGGAGAGAGAGAGAGAGAGAGAGAACGCAAAACAATGATTTTTTGTATTACCGCGATAGATGCAGGAAAAGAAGTTAGAAAGTTTTGTACTAAACCCTTGGGCACATCTATATACTCCTACACTATATCTTATCTATACTCTGTCTTTCGATATCTATATCTATTCTACCTCTTATTGTGTACCAATTTTACACTTTCAAACCAAATATCGAACCTCACAAAGTCTGATGTGGCACATCTCTTAAAACTTTAAGAAAGAACTACAATTTTATTTTTTAAAATCTAAATTTGTACACAATTTTAAAATCTTACTTCTTATTACTATATTATCTATACTATTAGTTAAGGAGAGGTGGGGGGCAGGTACCACGTGGTAGCCCCCACCTTCCCCACAAGAAAAAAAAGAGAATGCGGGGGCGGGTGCCACGCGTCTAGCACCCGTCCCCGCCCGCAGAAATCGTGCTCGCCCCGGCACGAAGGGCAAGTCTAGGCGCGGAGCGCCTAGTTTTAGCTTTAGGTTCGAAAAGCCTTTCGGAGGGTTTCCCAAACCTACCCCCTTTTCCAAACCTCCCTTTTTCAATCAAAACCCCCTCCCTCCCTCCTCTCTTTCTCTTTGCAATATCTTATTTTCTCTTCCCCTTCTTTTTTTTTGATTAAAGCCTTTCCCCCCTCCACCTCCCTTTTTTAAATTAAAACACATTCCTCTCTCTCTCACTTATAATCTCTCTCTTTCTTTTCCCCATCCCCTTTTTAATTAAATATTATTGCTATATTAGTTTAGCTATAGGTTCGAAAAGCCTCGAACCTTAGAGGGCTTCCTAAACTTATCCTCTTTTCCAAACCTCCCTTTTTCAATCAAAACCCCCTCCCTTCCTCTCTCTCTCTTTGCAATATCTCATTTTCTCTTCCCCTTCCCTTTTTTCATTAAAGCCTTCCCCCTCCCCCCCTCCCCAAATCTCCCTTTTTTAAATTAAAACCCCTTCCCCTCTCTCTCACTTATAATCTCTCTCTTTTTTTTCCCATGCCCTTTTTAATTAAACTAGGCGCTCCGCGCCTAGACTCGCGTCGGGGCGGGCGCGATTTTTGTCGGGGGCGAGTGCTGGACGCGTGGCACCCGCCCCCGCGTTCTCTTTCTTTTTAATGGGGGAGGTGGGCGTTGCCACGTGGCATCCGCCCCCCACCTCTCCTTAACTAATAGTATAGATTCTTCCCTCCCCCCCCCCCCCCCCCCCCCCTCTCATGTGTAGGGCCTAGGTTCTCTTTCTCTCTCTCTCTCTCTCTCTCTCTCTCTCTCTCTCTTTCTCTCTAATTAAATTTTTTTTAAATTAAACTTTTTTAATTTAAAGATTTTCGAACATAGTTTTTCACACACTTTGAGAATGAGACAGAATAAAAGAGAAAGAGAGAGAGAGAGAGAGAGAAGAAGAAGAAGAAGAAGAATGATAAAAAGAAGAAGACTGAGAGAGAAAGAGGAAAGAGAATAGTCTTTTATAATTAAACATTTTTCTTCTCCCCCTCCCCCCTCTCTCTCATGCGTAGGGCCTAGGCTCTCTCTCTCTCTCTCTCTCTCTCTCTCTCTCTCTCTCTCTTAAATTAAAATTTTTAATGTAAAAGTTTTGTTTAATTAAAATAAGGAGAGAGAGAGAGAGAGCAAAAAAAGGAGAGGGAGGGAGAGAGAGAGAGGGGGGGGAGAATAGAAAAAGAGGATTATAGAGAGAAAAATTATAAAATTTAAGAGAGAGAGAAAGAGAGGAAAAGAAAAAAGGAAAAGAGAGGGGAGAGGGGAGGAGAGACAAAGAAAAGAAAATGAGAGAGAGAAAATAAGAAAAAGAAGAAGAAGAGAAAGAATTTGAACAAAGTGAGAGAATTATACTAGAGAGAGTAAAGATAAAATTTAAAAGAAAGAAAGAGAATTATAGAGAGAGGAAATATAAAATTTAAGAGAGAGAGAGAGAAGAAAAGAAAAAAGAAAAAGAGAGGAGAGAGAGGGAGAAAGAGAAAGAGACAGAGAGAAGCAAATGAGAGAGAATATAAGAAGAAGA
This sequence comes from Lygodium microphyllum, assembly GCF_053477565.2. Classification (NCBI taxonomy): domain Eukaryota; kingdom Viridiplantae; phylum Streptophyta; class Polypodiopsida; order Schizaeales; family Lygodiaceae; genus Lygodium; species Lygodium microphyllum. The sequence continues at coordinate 7,182,412 of NC_141149.1, read as the reverse complement.
ATTATAGGGAAAGAATTTGAACATAGAGAGAGAGAATTATAGAGAAAGGAAATATAAAATTTAAAAGAAAGAGAAAAAAAGAGAAATTTTCTTTTTACTTGAAATAAGGAGAGAGAGAGAGAGAGAGAGAGAGAGAAATATACAAATAGCAAAAAAGAAAGAAGAAGGGAGGGAGGGAGAGAGAGGGGGAACAGAGAGAGAGAATTATAAAGAGAGGAAATATACAATTTAAGAGAGAGAGAGAAAAAGAGAAAAAGAAAAAATGAAAAGAGAGGGGAGAGGGGGACAGAGACAGAGAGAAGAAAATGAGAGAGAAAATAAGAAGAAGAGAGAGAATTTGAACATAAAGAGAATTATAGAGAGAGCAAAGATAAATTTTAAAAGAAAGAGAAAATAAAAAAATTTAAAGAGAGAAGAAAAAAAGGAAAAAAGGGGAGAGAGAAGGAAAGGAGAGGGAGGGGAGAGAGAGAGAGAGAGAAGAATAAGAATAAGAAGAAAGAGAAAAGAGGAAGAGAGATGGGAAAAAAGAGAAAAGAGAAAATTCTTTTTAAAATTTAAATATTTTTTGAGAGAGAGAGGAAGGGAGAGAGAAGGAGAGAGGGGAAGATAAAATTAATAGAGAGAGAACGAAAGAAGAAAAAGATAAATTTTAAAAGGGAGAGAGGGAGAGAAGAAAAAAAGAAAAATTAGGAAAAAGGGGAGAAGAAGAAAAGGGGGTGGAGAGAGAGGAGAAGAGGAGAGAGAATATAAACATAAAGAGAGAATTATATATAGGAAAAAGATAAAATTTACATACTCTAAGAGAGACTAAGGGGGAAGGGAGGGGAAAGAAAGTGAAAGAAGAAGAAGAGAGAGAGAATATGTAGAGAGAGAAAAGATAAAATTTAAAAAGGGAAAGAGAATAAAAAATAAAGTAGAAAGAGAAGGAAAAGAGAGGAGAGAGAGAAAAAAAAAGAGAGGGAGAGAAGGAAAAGAGAGGAGAGAGGGGGAGAATAAAAGGAGAGAGAGAAAGAAGAAAAGCGGGGTGAGAAAAGAGAGAGAGAGAGAGAGAGAGAGAGAACCAAGAGAAAATAAAAAATAAACTAAAATAGAAGGCAAAGAAAGAGAGTGAGAGTGAGTGAGAAAAAAAAGGAGAATAAAAGGAGAGAGGGGGGAGAATAAAAGGAGAGAGAGAGAAAGAAGAAAAGCAGGGTGAGAAAAAAGAGAGAGAGAGAGAACCAGGAGAAAATAAAAAATAAACTAAAATAGAAGGCAAAGAAAGAGAGTGAGAGTGAGAAAAAAAAATTAGACATAGGGAATTTGGGGGAGAGAGAGAGAGAGAGAGGAAAAAGAGAAGAGAGAAAGATGAGAAATGGATTGTTGAGCGAAGTATCGCACGCAACTTCGCTTGCCGCTTCGAGGTAGCGGAGCTGCTGCGAAACGCTAGTACAAACAATTAGCCCTCCCTCCCTCTCTCCCTCTCTCTCTCTCTCTCTCTCTCTCTCTCCAAACTCCCGCTAACATTGAGTTTTGCACACACACATGCATTTTCGCATTGAGCCTCCTATGCCCTCTCCCCCTCCTACCCATAGCACCAACTCTTGCATCCCTCACCATGGCCAATTCCCGCAAGGTGGCATCCCAAAGAAGATTGACAAGGTCAATGATTCAATACCAAGGGCTTCAAATGCATCACCCTCAATGATGGTAGTGAGGATCTATTTGTACACCAAACTTTCATTGTCTTGAATGGCTTTCGCTGCTAGCCAAGCAAGGCCATGGAATTCAACAACAAAGGAGTGGCTATGCTTATGATCAGAGCTCAAAATGGAGCCATGCCTGGCATGGCAGGGCATGTAAGCAAAGCTTCTAAAAATAAATGATCACTTTCATTCCAATGCCCTTGCTGGCAACTTGACATATTGACAAAAATGTATATGAATGTGAACTACAGAGATAGGGATTGTGATCTCAATCAACAATTGGGGAGAAATGTCATATGAAGAAATTTATGTACCTCGTGCCAATGAATCCCTAAAACAGTTATTTGGACAATGGAGAAAATTTCTCCATAAAGGAGGGCAAAGGGGACGAGTTACTGGATGTCTACTAACATTCAAGACTATTGGTTTGAAGTTATGGACAAATATAGAGAAATGAATATACAAGCAGACTACCTATACTATCTCTTATTTTACATTCTTTCTGATGCCAAGAGGCATATTCCACGGTGGATTCCGTGAGGTTTTACGGTGGATTCCGTAAACTTAGATGACCGGGGCTCATACACAAAGAGGATTCTTTGTGCGAGAAGTTGATGGGGACGCCTGTCCTTTTCGGGCGTTTCATTAATTTAGTGTGTACATGGGTGATTCCATAGCGGGTGATTCCGCAAAATGCATATTAAATTAATAAACGTTTATGAGTTTAGAGTGCGCACTCGTAATAAATTAAGGTTAGGATTTATTTCTAACCAGTTGATTTATTTATGTAGCTGAAGACTGCTAGGTATTCACTTTTGTCGGTTTAATTGTATTATTTTACTAACGATTGTGAATGCTTCAGTTGATGTGTAGAGATAGCAGCAGTGGCGGAGGAAAGCATTGGAGTCTAGCGAGTATTCAACCTTTGGTTTATATTTTGATAGGCGCCACGCCTATATTTTGTTATGTCTATTGAGACATCGATTATTGATTATTACTTTGTATGCGCCTATGCGCACGGATATGTTATTTCTATTTTGGACATTGAGATTGGGCGTGCCAGATTCCATGGGCACCGTCCATTAGCTTTATTTCCTATTTTTTGTAGAAAGCAAACTCAAAAGCTAAAAGCTTGTCATATTTTTGTAAATTGGGCTATTATTGAGCATGAAGATGGAAATATACATAAAATACATGCTTTGTGAAGCGCTCACACAAGGCATGGAGGGAGATTGAACCCAATTGGTCTCTTGCTTCTTGTCGTTCATGCTTTTACATTGTTTTTTGTGCAAAAAGGTAGAGTTCGTTGTTCTTGGGGACCTTCCGGGATTCACTACGTGAGCATACTGTGACCGATCTGCGCACCAGTGGTATCAGAGCGGAGCTGAGATCAAGAGCTTCCAATCGCTACTCATTTCGAGCGAAGGCGGAGCTCCAGGAGCGATCGGGCTCTACAGTCAATCTCATCGCGAACCGTCGATACAGGCAGACTTCTGGCGATCAAGAACACCTGTTTATACTCTCAGATCGCGAAGGATCAGGCTGTGCAGGCGGAGGACCACGCATCCATCTCCTTCATTAAGTCGTCAAAAACCAGAGCCAAGTTTCAATTACAAGCTTAAAAGCTTTAAACAATCAAAAGTCTTAAAGCTTAGTTAAGCTTTAATAAAGCTTAACCACAAAAAAATCGTTTCGGCGGCGTCAGTATAAACTCACCACGATCGAATCCATCGCCAACATACTCCGATACACGAAAATCAAATTTGGCTTGGTAAGCCATAAGTCCCTTAAGCTTAAGACTCTAAGCTTCTGCAAGTCACACAGGATAATCAAAGTCACCAAACTCCGGGTCCTGCGCACCAAAAGTCAAGTTCTGCAAGTCGACTGGAATCAAGTCCTGCAAGTTCATCAAGTCGGCCTAAGTTCTGCAAGTCTGCAAGTCGGCTAAGTTTGCAACTTTGCAAGTCAGACTAGTCAACTGGAGTCAGAACTGACTAGTGCTCAAAACTCCTAGAAGGCTTGTTCCTACGCAAAAACTCTGAACTGGAAAGTTGTTCATGACAAAGTGTTCTACCTATCCACAGGTCCGCTGAAGTATTTTCAGCAAATGAAGAAGGAAATATTGCAGATTTTCTGAAAATTGAGAAAGAAATACCCAAAAATACATAGCCTTGTAACCCCGAATTTGAGCTACGCTCATCCCGCTAACCTGATTTTGAGTGAGAAAGGTTTATTGAGTTTTACAGGATGACGACCCCACATATGGATGACCCTATGGCTGAAGACGACCTACCTGAGCCTACCATGGAACAAAAGCTGGATCTAATCATGCTGCAATTGGAAGAAGAACGAAGGGCTAGGCAAGCATTGCAAGTGCAATTGACAAAATTACAAAGAGCATCTACCGACAAAGAAGAACCTCAAGCTGAAGATTTGATTCGACATACCATCGACGCCACTCTTGAAGCACAAACCATTTGCAAGGAATCAAAGATAAGTAAACGAAGTTTCAAATTTCGCACTTTCAATGGCATACGAGAAGGAAAGACTGTTTTATCTTTCATTAGCCAGTTTGATGACTATTTCCATGAGGAAACCTATCCAGAAAAAGATAAAATCAAGTGTGTTACTAATCATTTGGTAGACAGAGCATCACTTTGGTGGACTGTAGTACGCAAGAGCATAGAATGTCCTGCTACTTAGGAAGATTTCAAGAAGAAGTTCATGCAGAATTTCCTTCCACCGCAATTTCATGAGAAGGCTATCAAGCAATGGGATTTACTTCAACAATGGGATCGTGAGCCTATTCCACAGTATACAGAGCGTTTTTGGAATGCACTCCTACAGCTACGCATGCTTGAAGACGTACCAGAGACGACACATAAGCGGAAGTATATGTCTGGACTCCTTGGACATTACTACGCTGAAGTGAACATGTTCAAGCCTGCTACCCTTGAAGACGCCATCTCACTAGCTCATGACACTGAAGATAAGTTACGCGGAAGAGACAGACGACCACAGCAATTCCAAGCCAATGGTAATTATGGATCTAAACAATTCAATTCCAATTTTAGAAGGTTTAATCCAGGTCGTTTCTCATCACCATCTTTCCTCAAGAATTGGGCTAAACCACCTGCATTACCATCCAATGTCAATCCAAATCCTAAGCCTATTCCACAAGCAAATCCAAATGTACCCAGACTTCCAGCCATTGCAAATAATGTAACCAAAGCCAAGCCAATAGTATGCTATAAGTGTCACCAGCCTGGGCATCTCGCAGTAAATTGTCATTCAAAGAAGCCACCAGCACATGTCAACTATCTTGGAGCCATGGACGAAGACGAGCATGAGGATATGCCTGATTTCACTGAAGATGAGGATGATACTACTACTACTTCCGACACTTTACCAGGTATGCCTACTCCACATTCATTATTGACTATGAAATGTTTGGTGCATGGAAATGAAAGAACTATCTTGCATGATGTCGGTAGTACTCATGACTTTATTTCAGCAAAATTGGTAAAGGAATTGAAATTACAGACTGTACCTACGCATTATCGCATAAAAGCTGCATTTTTAGGCACTAGGTACAATGGCACACAAGAAGTACAAGATTTAGAGATTCAAATTGGTTCATACATTGAAATAAGAAATTTCTTAGTTGTTCCATTACAGTCAAGCGACATTATTTTAGGAATGCCTTGGAGACACCAGCATAACCCAAATATAGATTATTCCACACACACAATGAACATTAATTTTCAAGGAAAATCTATTACATTATATGGTATGCATGCATCTAATATTTTTCCACTGCTTTCGCATACTCAAGCAAAACGTGCATTACGCAAGAGTACTAAATCATATCTCATTTGGGTGAATGAATTGCAAGCAAAGGAAAATCATATGAACCCTAGGCATAAGGAATTTCTTGCATATTTTAAGGACTGTTTTGCAGAAGACCTACCACCAGGTTTACCACCTTCACGACCAGAAGACCATAAGATTGATTTAATCCCTGGCACACAACCACCTTGCAAAGCACCATATAGGCACAATCAAATAGAGCAAAAAGAAATCCAGAACCAAGTTGAAGAATTACTAAATAGAGGCTTAATTCGACCTAGCAGTTCTCCATTCGGTGCACCTGTACTCTTAGTTAAGAAAAAGAATAATACCTATCGTATGTGTATTGACTACCGAGCTTTAAATAAGATCACTGTAAAGAATAGGTATCCTATACCTAGAGTTGATGACCTTATGGACAAACTGCAAGGATCTTCTATATTTAGTAAAATTGACCTTAAGTCTGGATATCATTAGGTGAGGCTAGATAGATCTGACATATTTAAGACTGCATTCAGAACACAGTTTGGCCATTACGAATTCTTAGTCATGCCATTCGGATTGACTAATGCACCTGCCACTTTCAGTAGAATGATGAACCGTATCTTTCTGAAATATCAATATTGTGTGATTGTTTTCTTTGATGATATTTTGGTGTTTAGTCAAAGTGAAAAAGAGCATTATGAGCATTTATCATTAGTTTTTCAATTACTGAAAGAAAATCAATTGTTTGCAAATCCTGAAAAGAGTGAATTCTTTAAGACAGAAATTGAGTATTTAGGTCATATTGTATCAAAAGAAGGAATTAAAGTTGATCCTAAGAAAATTGATGCAATATTGCATTGGCCTGTTCCTAAAAACGTGCATGAATTACGCTCATTCCTTGGTCTTGCTAGTTTCTATAGGAAGTTTGTACGTAATTTTTCATTACTTGCTTTACCATTAACCAAACTTCTTAAGAAAGGAATTGTTTATCAATGGACTGAAACTCAGCAGAAATCCTTTGACTTACTAAAACGTGCATTAACCAATGCCCCTGTTCTACAATTGCCTGACTTTAATAGACCATTCTTTCTAGTTGTGACCGATGCTAGCGGATCAGGAATAGGAGCTGTACTAATGCAAGACAATCATCCAATAGCATATTCTAGTTCTAAGCTGAAACCCTCTGAGCTGAAATATTCCACTTATGACAAAGAACTATTAGCAGTTGTACAAGCATTAAAACAGTGGAAACACTACTTAATGGGTTCAGAATTCATGATAAAGACCGACCATCAAAGCATTAGACATTTACTTAGTCAACCCCAAATTTCTGACCGTCATATCAAATGGGCTTCCTTCATTCAAAGTTTTCATCCTATCATTCAATACCAACCTGGAAAAGAAAATGTAGTTGCTGATGCATTGAGTAGAAGACCTGCAATTCATAATATTTCTATCATATCTTTTGATTCTTTGATTGCTATGAAAGATACATATCACCAGGATATTACTTTTCATTCTGATTGGCATAAATTAGTTCAAAATAATTTCATTCCTGTTGATTCATTGTCATATATTGATGGATTTATGTTTTTTGAAAAGAGACTGTGTGTTACTATTCCATTCCGATCTTTTGTTTTGAATGAAATTCATTGTCCCCCATATCAAGGTCATAGAGGTATCATATCTACATTACGCATGTTAACTGAAGATTTTTATTGGCCGCATATGGATGCAGATGTATCTAATTTCGTTTCTGAATGTTTGATTTGTCAAAGAATAAAGAGACATCATGGTAAACAGTATGGATTATTAATGCCTTTGTCTATTCCATCTAAACCTTGGGAACATATTTCTATGGATTTCATTACTGGTTTACCAAATACTAAATCTAACCATGATATGATTTGGACAGTTGTAGATAGATTTAGTAAGCAAGCATATTTCATTCCATGTAAGAAAACTTTAACAGCATCACAAGCAGCACAGTTATTTTTGAAAACTGTTTTTACTAACCATGGATTACCAAAAGTGATCATTTCAGATCGTGATTCTAGATTTTGTAACAATTTTTGGATTACACTGTTTGCAAATCTGGGCACAAAGATTGATTTCTCATCTGCATTTCATCCAGAAACAAATGGACAAACAGAAGCCACAAACAGGACCATTTTAGATCTCTTACGTGCATATACTATCTCCAAACCTCAGACATGGGACACTCACTTGCATTTATTACAGTTATAACAATACACCGCACACATCAACAAAGAAAGCACCTTTTGAAGTCATTTATGGATATAGATTATCTACACCTGTTGCATCTTTGTCTAATAGAATTCAGAGTGCTGATGATATTGCTACTATGCATAATAGTATTTTTGATGAGGTTAAGGATATGATTGCTAAAGCCCAACAATCATATACCAAACAAGCTAACAAGAAAAGACAAGCCATGAATTTCAAAGTTGATGATTATGTTTGGCTGAGAATAGAAAAGCGTAGACTGCAAAGTGTAGATAGACATCCAGTTGTCAAATTAGCTCCTAGATTCTATGGACCATTTAGAATCATTCATAAGATTAATGATAATGCATTCAAGTTAGAATTACCATCTCATTGGAAAATTCACAATACATTTCACATTAGTTTATTGAGACCATTTAGAGGCCAATTACCTATCCACCCTGTTTATGAAAACCCACCTTTATTAGAGGAAGAGACTGAAATACTTGAACCAGAAGCCATCATAGACACTGACTACATGACAACTAGAACTGGCCGAAGATATTCTAGATATTTAGTAAAATTTAAGAACCATCCTGTAGAGGAAGCACAATGGATGCACGCTAGAGACTTAAATGCTTTCCCCACTCTGTTAGCTCCACATTGAGCTAATAGCAATTGAGGTCAATTGCTATCCCACCCTGGGGGTATGATGCCAGGAGGCATATTCCACGGTGGATTTCGTGAAGTTTTACGGTGGATTCCATAAACTTAGATGACCGGGGCTCATACACAAAGAGGATTCTTTGTGCGAGAAGTTGATGGGGACGCCTGTCCTTTTCGGGCGTTTCATTAATTTAGTGTGTACATGGGTGATTCCATAGCGGGTGATTCCGCAAAATGCATATTAAATTAATAAACGTTTATGAGTTTAGAGTGCGCACTCGTAATAAATTAAGGTTAGGATTTATTTCTAACCAGTTGATTTATTTATGTAGCTGAAGACTGCTAGGTATTCACTTTTGTCGGTTTAATTGTATTATTTTACTAACGATTGTGAATGCTTCAGTTGATGTGTAGAGATAGCAGCAGTGGCGGAGGAAAGCATTGGAGTCTAGCGAGTATTCGACCTTTGGTTTATATTTTGATAGGCGCCACGCCTATATTTTGTTATGTCTATTGAGACATCGATTATTGATTATTACTTTGTATGCGCCTATGCGCACGGATATGTTATTTCTATTTTGGACATTGAGATTGGGCGTGCCAGATTCCATGGGCACCGTCCATTAGCTTTATTTCCTATTTTTTGTAGAAAGCAAACTCAAAAGCTAAAAGCTTGTCATATTTTTGTAAATTGGGCTATTATTGAGCATGAAGATGGAAATATACATAAAATACATGCTTTGTGAAGCGCTCACACAAGGCATGGGGGGAGATTGAACCCAATTGGTCTCTTGCTTCTTGTCGTTCATGCTTTTACATTGCTTTTTGTGCAAAAAGGTAGAGTTCATTGTTCTTGGGGACCTTCCAGGATTCACTACGTGAGCATACTGCGACCGATCTGCGCACCAGTTTCAAACCTATTATCAAACTTAACAAAATATTATATGGCACACTCTCCAAGAACTTTGAGAGAGAACTATGATCTTATTTTCCAAAATCCAATTTTGCACACAATCTCAAAATAAAAACAATCACCCTCTCTCTAGGGGAGACATAATGGAGCATGTGGGGGAATATGTCTATCTGGGAGTCACCTTCTCTGGCCCATGATTTTCATTGAGAAGGGCATTAGAGACATGTCTAACATGAGGCTATGCAACACTAGGGGCACTCAAGAGTCAATGTGTTCACATACAATTCAAGATCCTAGCACAAAGCTATGGTTGTTTGACACCCTAGTCACACCTACACTACTATATGGAGCACAGATATGGGGTGGCAACTTGTACCATAGGCATCTTAGCCCACTCACTGATCATACTAGAGCAGAAAGAGATTATAGCATGGAAATGCAATTATTCATCATGATAGCACACATGATTAGGAGTAAGCCCTCCACCTCACATCCCATTGTCAGAGCAAAGCCATAGGCAACACCTATAGTTAAAGAGGCAGTCTTTAGGGAAATGACCTTTTGGCATAGATTATGGGACCTTCCACACCATAGATTCTCCAAAGTGGTACTAGTTTCATCTAAATAACTAGCAGCAAGAGGTGAGAAGAACTATTGGTTTTCATAGATGACTATTTGGATGAGCCTACATGGTTTGGATATTAATCTGCCTTTCACCTTATGGCTACAACCCTAACCGCCCGACACTTGCTCTTAATTGACCAAAGATGTGAATCGGGTGATCACGCCTTTTGTTGGTCCTTGGCATCTTGAATGTATTGTCTGATAATCTTGATTAGATCATCCATTTCTTCTAACATTTTTCTCCAAGCTTCTACCCTCAGAGTAGGATTGGAAAAATTAAGTGGCATACGGCAATCTTGACCATGTAGTGCCTGAAATGGAGTCATCTGAATACTTCAATGATAGGATACATTATAAGAAAATTCCAGTGAGGGTAGATATCGAATCCACCTTTTAGGTTCCTTGCTGCAATATGCGTGCAGAATATCCTCGATCACTTAATTAACTCGTTTTGTCTGCCCATCAATTTGTGGATGATAAGCAATGCTAAAACAAAGTTGGGTTCCAATGGCTTCAAATAAACTCTTCTAGAAATGTGATGTGAAAAGAGAATCACGATCATCGATGATCCTTTTAGGTAACCCATGTAACCTAAAAATCTATTTTACAAAAATTCTTACAATATTTGAATCTTTGTAATTGGTTTTTATTGGAATAAGACAAGCAACCTTTGTTAGCATGTCTACTATTACCATATAGAGGCGAGCATAAGCTCTATCTCCAAGACCCACGGACCGCTTATTGTTCAAGTGTTTCAAGTGAGCACTATTGGCTACCTCTCACACATAGCTGACGTGCCATCCCTCTCTATGAGTGCAGTGAGCTTACCTTGATGCTCGATTGAGTTGCTTCCTCTCTCAAGAACTCCAATAGCTCCATAATTCTTGATACAAGCTCAAGCATCCTCAAATCTCCATCTCCAAGCTCCATCCTCCATAGCCGCATGCGAGACAAGAGGAGAAGAGGAGAGGAGAGAAGAAGAAGAGAGGAGATGGTGGAGAGCTTCACCTCCTTAATCCCTCACCCTCACACACTCACTCCCTCACACTCTCACACTCCCTTCCTCAAGCATACACAAGCAAGCAAAGAGAAGAGAAGGAGAGAAAAAGAAGAGTCCACTTTTCCACACACCAAAGAATGAGCTCTCATTTAATTTTTGAACTTGTTATACAAAGCCCTAAATCCCTTTTGGGCGATCATCCCCTTATCCCCTTTTTTACATAGCTGGCAGTGGCCTAGGCCCTTTTTCCCATTGTCCTCCTATCTTGTTAGCTTCCTTCTTACCGCCCATCTACTTTTACAGTTTGCATGGCGAGTGAGAGCCCTGGCGCTCTTAAAATCATCACGGTGCAACTTGCGCTCTATTACAAAAGTATTGTCTTGCGCTTTTTCTTGTGTGCCTTTCTCCTTGATTTAGGATTTTTCTACACTTCTTGTGTTTCCATATTTTGCTTGGCGTGCCTTCATCCTCTGCTTTAGATTTTTTGGATTTTCCACCATGTTCGTCTGAGGGTTTAACATTACCCTTCTCGTAGAGCTGAGTGTCAGTTCCATGGCACTGGTTTGGTGGTGAGTCGAACAGTGTTGCTGGGCCTCCAGTGCTGTTCTAAATGAGCTTCTTCATTCACTTTTTGACTGGGGCTATTGTGCTGGCATGGTGACATGCCGCATGAGATGGGGAGTACATTGCATAAGATGGGGTCTTTGGAGTTGGTGGTTGGGATGTTTGTTTGTACCTGAAAATAAAAGGAAAAAAGGTGCACTACCTGGGGTGTATCTGCTTGACCGTGGAGTGCATGGTACCGATGCTTGTGGAATTAGGAGATGGGTCTACCTTGGGCAAGCCCTCAGTGGTATCTAACACTTGAGGAACCAGTTGGTGCATAAGGGAGGTGCGGTGCATGGAGCTTAGGGTGACAGGTCTAACCATAGGTGAGTGTTACCTCCCTAGGTGTGTCCTGCCCTTACTGTGCCCTAAGCACGTCTGGTGGGGGACAGGGCTAGGTATGGAAATCCTAGGTGCAGTGATTGTGGCGTGCAAGGTGCTTCTATGGGGGCTCGGTGTTGCCACCCCTTTTTCTTATTTTGTTTTCTTTTTTTATTTTTTCTCTCTTAAAAAAAGAGAGCGGGTGTATAAATGATTATAGCCAACATTTGGATGCAAGGGGTGCTCTTTGGCTCCACCTTGATCTTTCTCGGACAAGTCGCGAGGTGGTCTTAGGGATTTGGTCAAAAAAGTGTGGCTCTACATGTATCCCTTGATGTTAGCCTTCACATTGAGAGGTGTGGTTGACAAGAAAGGATGATTGCACCTCCTAAAGTGGCTATCATTCATGTCTTCAAGGATCCTCATAAAAAATGAGGGAAGCAGGGCTGCCCTCATCATGCCTAGCCATAGCGCAACTATCTATTCCTCGGTTAATGTCAAATAAGAGTGGAGGGAGGTGGGCTTCCTCAGTTGTTGTTGGCTTTTGTTTAAGCAAAAACCTAATGACCCTAAGGTAATTACAAGTGGTTATGAAGGACATGTTTGGACATGAAGAGAAATTTTTGAGAAAGCAGTTAATGGAAGGGTGCAAGTCTCTTGCTCTAAAGGAGCTCTTAAGGTCATGCATTCCTCAGGAGTTGTTGCATTAACATTATAGATCTTTTGAAAGTTGTACCTGCCATGCACCCCCTATTGTAATCCACTCTATGTTTGCGAGGGTAGGGCATGTAGATGGGATCATTCCGTTCTTCCTGTAGTGTGCCACAAAAAGCCATCCATGCATTAAAATTTGTGTCACAAATCCTCCTCAGCCACTTCGACTGTGCCTCGTAGCCTTGGACGATTTTGGGGACCTAATGGACCTTGTCTTGCCAATAGTCCATGGGATCCCACCTCCATTGTGTGATTATAATGCTCTGCTCCTTGACCCATCGGTTCTCTAGAGTATGGCTCAAATGAATGATTCTTTCCACTACCTCCAGGAGAAAGACTCGGTCCAAGGCCTGTGGGTAGAGGAAGGAGAACTCGAAGGGTCGGGATTGGAGCTCTTGTTATTACCAGATAGTCAGCTCCTGTAACTAGTTGATGGGATGGTGGTCCTCGTGTAGTGGCATGGGCTCATGGGAAGTTGCTATGGCCGTGCTTGCACCATCTATTGGGCTTGCTCAACAAGTTCCCGTCTTCTTCCTCTTGTAGTAATAATACACTTGAGAACTTGGGCACCCTCTAGCTCTTCTGGGAATAGATCATGTAAGGGCGGACTGGGCTCTCTGATTTGCAGTTCTTCTTCGAATGCATGCTCGAAGTCCAGCCTTGCCTCGGTATCTTGTTCCATAGTGAGTTGGATTTGGGGTGGAAGGGGCTGCTCTTGTTTCTCGAATCCAAGTTCCTTGAGCTCATCGGTGGAGAGGGCATCTTGTTGCAAATAGCTATGTTGCTACTCCTTAGTTATGCCCGTGTTGGTTGGGAGTGTGCGCTCTTGTAGGCCAAGCCTTAAAGCTCTGGTTGTCAATTCTAACTTTCTCTTCATTCTCTCCACCGAATCCTTGCCTTCAACTTGTGTGACATGAAACACAATGCTTAAAAAGCCTTGCCTCTGCGTGTTGGAGCACACTTCAACGACCTTAGCTCTGGATTCTTTGAGCACCCTCTCACACTTCGATATTGCCAGGTGCTCTGTCAGTCCTCATGTTCTTCCAAAGTTGTGCCTCTCCCAGTACTGTGCCTTTTCTTCCAGAATTTCCTTACCCCTCTCCATCTCCTAAGACAACATCATTACGACTTATTATTGCTCATTCCACACTTCCATCATTTGGGTCTTCTCTTTATCCCAGCGGCTCAGTTGCTCTTTTGCTATCCTCCTTCCTTGCTCAACCAATGGAGCACTACTGGTAGGCTTCTGTGATCCTTTTTGATATATCTTCAGTAGTTTGCGCTCAACTTTCGAGCTCTGCCCAGTGCAGCTTTCTTTTGGTCATGGCCATGGCCATTAGTGCCTCCACCTCCTCCCGAGAATTCTCTAGGTCATCTTGTAGGCTTTGTGTGGCTTTGTCTATGGCCTCTTCCTTCATTTTCGAAATGGCTCCTATTTTCCTCTCTAGTCTTCCTTGCTCTTCCATTGCTGACCACAGCTGGAATACCAGGGCATCCTCTTGTTCTTAGGGTCGTTTTCCTGATGCCTGGTCTCCTTCTTGTGGGCTCTCTTATAGTGCTGCATGCATAGCTTCCACCCGTGCCATTCGTTGCTGGAGCTTAGCATGTTGTTGGATGACAACTTATGGTCCTGCTGCTCTGCCACCCACCACCAGGTCGTCTTGGGCTTCATCCTCTAGTCTTTGCCTTAGGCGATCTTCATTCTCTTGAGCCTCCTTTTCCTTGGCACTGAGTTGCTCTTTCAGGTTTTGAATTTCTTTCTGATGCTCAGTAGCTTGCCATGTCATCTCGAACTGTAGGGCCGCAGCAGCTTTTCTTTTAGTCTCTAGTTCTGCAGCTGCGGCCCTCTTCTCTTGCTTAGCCTTTTCTAGCTGGGCTAGGAGTTTAGCCACACATGCATCGTAGTCCGCAACCGGGGGTATCGTTGGTGGTGTTGTGGTGGTGGATGCTTCCAACCTTTGTTGCTTTGGGTCTTGTTTGGACTCGGTGTCCGCTGTAGCCAACGTCTTGGCTTTTGCCCTTGGTGCCATTTCTTGTACTTTCATGACTAGGAATTGCATCATGGACATGAGCTAGATGGTGTCCATGGTAGATGCTAGCTCATGCGTGTGGAGGTGGTGACGGCGGTCTGAGGTGTGAAAGTTGAAGGGAGGAGATGCAATGGAGCCTTGCCCTTCCCCGCAACAACTGGGGCCACTTTAGTGCTGCCGCTTGGTTCGTCTTCGTATTGCGGGCTAAAGGTGGCCATTCTCTAGTGCCGCAGGTCTCCTGTATAGACCTGTGTATGGCCTCTACCATGTCTTCATCCTCTTTTTTCCTCAGCTCTTCTACCTCTTTCTTGGCTCTTCTCTTTCTCTCAACTTCGACCGTCTCGGATTCTTTTTGGGCCTTCCTCAACTCGGCCCATTCCTCCCTTATTATTGTTTCTTTTGTCTCCTTCTATAGCTTTGTTGGGGTTCTCTTCATCTGCACCTTTGGCTCTCCTTGGCCGGCGGATTGCGTCTCCTACTCTTCCTTATCACTTATAGTCCTTTCACTTGATTGCATCTGTTCGTGGTGAGGCAATCGGTTAGGGGTTTCCCCTACTTCCTCTCCACCTTTCTCTATGTCCTTCAAGGCCTCCTAGATGATGGCCATTAGGATTTCCCCGAACCTGATTGTGGATGCCTTGGAGGAGGAGTTCTTTTGAGTTGATCTTACTGTGGAGGTTGGGGATTCCCCTCTTGCCACTGCTCTACCAGTGGTAAGAGATTTTGCTAAGCTTTCAATAGTTTTTCGCATGAAGGTGTTCCGATCTATTTCATTTGGGGATCCTATTGCGATGCTCTCCAACAACGGCACCCCAATTCTATTCATAAGGGCATTGTACCTTTGACTGGAAAAGAGAGCATGGACCATCTTTGCTTGCAGCTTGATCTCAGGATTTGGGATATCCGCTAAGCTTATCCCATCCACTATGTGTACAACAGCCTTATTCATCCCTAGCATGTTATACATGTCCCTCTTTGGGTGTTGCTCCATTTTGCTAGTCAACCCTAGGGCCTTCTCCACCACCACATGGCTCAATTCCACCTTCACTTGGTGGACTTGTTCCCCTTTCTTGATTGTCACCATGCCATAGTTCCTTTCGGCATTGAAGCTCCTCCAAAAATCTGCGCACTTTTCGTAGTTGACTGCCTGCCTGACCTTCCCTGCGTATTTTTGTAGGCTGCACTAGTCCACGAGTTGTTTTATGGGTGACTCTTCCATGATGGCATCTTCTAGGTTAATGGCATGCTTGAATGTGAATTGGTTGTAGCCCCTTGTTTCTACAGCCAAGCCATACTTAGCTTGCTCTTCCTCCGTGAATGGAAGCTTGCTACCTTTATCTTGCCCTACCATTTTAGGTTCTTGTCATATATCATGGTTCACCATTAGTATTCTTAAAGCATTTTCTTGCTGGAAGGTAAACAAGGATTGAACATGCTTTTATGGAGAGAAAAACATGCTTTAAGCATAAATTTTTTTCTTTGAGTAGTTTTATTCATTTCTAGGATTTTATGACACTTTTCCTTGATTTCACTTTACTTCACCTTACCTTCTCCCCCCTTGGGGACGAGGAGAATCCTTCCTAGGATTAGACATTTGAGTACAATATGGTGCTATCTACTTCGGTAGAAGCCAATTGTAGAAATCAGGGTTGTATTCCAAGTGGGCATGATGATCAAGATTACGAGGACTAATGCATACTTGGGTAATGTAAGTTAGGACATCATTCAAAAAATCACCTGAGTTGATGCGGCTAGCCACATGTAGCTCCTCTTTCATAAGGATGAGCCAAGACCTAGGTCATCTAGGTGTTTGTTTCGAGAGATAGCCAAGACCCTGAAAGAGGTTGGTGCTATGTAAGTCAGGTCAGACTCGGTTGTTTTGATGGAACGACGTTGTTCCAAATTAGTCATTATTTGGAAACCCTGTTTCTCCCATTGGAGACATAGGGTACACCATTTTTGTAGAAGGGGGAGTTAGAGTTGGCAGGGCGAGTGAGTTGTTAAAGCTCAATGGTTGACACAGGCCTTTGGGGCTTGCAGTATGATGTTATTAGGCATCTGATGAACACGTGCTCTTTTGAGATTTCACCATTATCAATCAAATCCTTTGAGACTTTGGGGGATGTTACGGTTATAAACTCGTATTCTTTCCATGTGCAGGATAAGGAACAAACCTTAGTGGCAAGGGGTTTTTGTCAGCAACCCGAGGTCAAGCCGTTTGTAGCTCCTAGTGAATGTGGTAAAGATGTTATCCAAGAGCTTGATGCAAGTCACCAGGTCATCTCCCATATTCCGAGCAAGGTCCTTGATGAACTGATAGAAATGAAAGTCGCTCGTAGGAAGGCCTAAGACCTGCTGGTGGTTGGGGTGGAATTGAGCTAGATGTTAATGGTTCGAGAGGTGGCCCACTTGGAAGTGGTTTTTCTAAGGGCAGCTCCATTGAGCTAGATGTTAATGGTTTGAGAGGTGGCGCACTTGGAAGTGGTTTTTCTAAGGGCAGATCCATAGTCTGATCTGTGTGTCCAGTGCTGCTTTGGGACACTGATGGTGGCTTCAGTGGCACAGATGGTGCATGGCTTTCTTCTTGCGCAGCCACCACTGGGGTGCCAAGCTCTCCAGACTTAGATGATTTTGGGATATCACGTGGCTATTTGGGTTGATTGATTGGTTGGGGTTCTTTGACTACAACTATCACGGGTTCTGTATTCTTGGCCGTTTGGGTTTTCTGGGTGTTCACTACCCTAGCAGGAGTGTGGCTCCCTGGAGATGGGGTGGCAAGGGATGGTCGTGGTTGGACTATGCTCCTTGGAAATTTTTTCTTGGGCACCCATATCCAGGTGTTGCCTTCATAGAATCCTTGGGCGCACAACAGATATTTGGGGACCCATTGCAGCTTGGTTTTGCGCTTATGTTGATAACATTAGTTTGGTCGCTTAGGTTTTGAATGATAGTTGTTAGCCTTGCGAGGATGTGTTTGTTGGCTACAAGCAAGTCATTTTTGGTGCTTTGGCACCCATTTAAGCGTGGGCTCTATAGCGTTGGGGATGGTCTTAGTTGGCATTGGTTTTGTAGTCTAGGGGGGTTGTGATGACTCACGACCCCCCTCCCTAGGCTTGGTCCTAGGTAGCTCTATTGGTGGCATGGTAGCCTTGGGTGGAGCCTCACTGCCCTTGCTCAAAGTTGTCACGATTCAAATGTTGCCAATGGCAAGGTGAATGCACGGTAGATCATAATCTACTCTGCACTGTGCTTGTGTTGTAAAAGTGCGTCCTAACAACGATCCTTGACTTGCATCCTTTGTATGTGGCAATACATAGAAGATGAGTGATAGACTTTTAGACTCAATAGAGATTGCGATCTTGCACTAGGAGTGCGTATGACTTGCCCTCAAATGGGCTAAGTTTAGCATTGGTGGGTTGTAACTGTGGCAGCTGACCAATGAGGGTCCAATGAGCATGAGTCAATACATTGCAGTCAACTCCTTCAACAATCAAGATATCAAAGGCATACATGACTGGTCATATGATTAAATGCACCTGAATTGACATACCATACATCATCATGTGTCCCCTTTCTTGTAACTGCATTCATCATATGCTGCATAAAAAATAGACGCTCAATTTTTTCTTCATTCTATCATGAAGACGATTCATAGTTTCCTTGCTGCAATTTACCACTATGAATATTATCCTTCTTAGCATAACAATGGGCTGCAATATGACCTGTCTTGCCACAAAAAGGGCAAACAATAGTAGAATTTCTAGAAGCTTTATTATGCCATCCAACTCTTCCTCTAGAGCTCCCCATGCCTCTAAAGTTTCCTCATCCTCGTGAAACTTGCATTTCACCATTTTGTTAGTTATCGCCAGCACGTCCCATACCACGACCTCTTGAAGAGGATCTACCATGTCCCCTTCCTGAACTTGAGTAAAATGCTTGGACATGTTCACCATTTCTTTCATATGAGTCACCCTGCATATTGATCTCTTCGGTAATCATGAGAGAGATCAGCTCATCAAAATCTAGAAATGGCTTCTGTACGCATACTGAAGTAAAAAATGATTTCCATGCCTTCTCATTATTAAGGCCACTCAAAGTGGATGAAACCAAATCATCATCATTAGGCATTGCATCAATTGTTGCTAAAGCATCTGCAATGCTTCTCACCTTCAAAACATACTCATTGATAAACATTTTCCCTTTCTTCAAGGTATTCAACTCTTGCTTGAGTTGAATCTTTCATGCCTTTGTATTTAGTGAAAATATGTTTTTAAAAATTGTCTAAGCTGCATGTGAAGTTTCTGCATTCCTGATATGTCCCAACATCGTATTATCAACAATGACTGCACATAACCAATACATCACATTTTTGTCTTTTGCATTCCATTCTTTCTATTGGAGGGATACCCAACTCTAGCTCCTTTTCTTCACTTGAAACAAACTCACAAAGGCCCTTTCCAATGAGAAAGTTCATCACATGGAACTTCCATGAAGGATAGTTGTTCTTGTCAAGCTTCTCAATGATGGGATTTCCATTGTTCTTTGCCATTATCACAAAAAAGGATACAACACATCAAGCTAGTATTTGGCAACCTTTTAGAACAAGTGCACAACAATACACTAAGCAACCTTTTTCACTGATTGCTCAATAGTACATGCAATCTGCACCCTGTTTGTAGATAAACCTTATATTTTCTTCCTGGCAAACACCTCAAAAATTACAAATTCAAAATCTATAACTTGTGCCCCCACTTTCGATCAATAAAGCTAAAATCACAGTGTACCTTGAAACTGGTGTTCACAACCTTGCAGCTCTAAAACAGGGCCTGAAATGGCCTCTGATGCCCAAAAAAATTGCGGCACAAGCCTGAAAGGGCTTATTTGCAAAATATACAATGCTCTGCTCGCACACCTAATCTCATAGCGATCTGAGATTTTCACTCTACCTTGCTTTCGGTGCCTCCATAGGCACTATCCAAGAGAAAGAGTGGAAGAATGAGAGAGCTTCTTACCAGTTGCTTGCTTGCTCGAACCTTGCTTCTTTTCCTTCACTTCAGCCTTCAAAATGAGCCTTTCTTAGTAGTGCGGTTCTGATACCATGTCAAGAATCATATGATTGGGGGATTTGCTTGAGTTGTTGTGCCAAACACACACTGTATGCATAAGAGGAAGCTCATTCAAGAACACAAGAGAGATGGAGGCCAAAACGTTTTCTTGCTAATTTCTTCTTCTTCTTTCACGCGCTATACAATGTACACAAAGTATAGATAAGATATAACATAAAGGAAAGTGGCACATTAAGTCAAATAGTACATAATATACCACACTAATCAACTGACGCTATATCTTTGCCAGTTGTAGGTAGGTGTAACAAACTAAATATAATAAGTGATAAGTCACTGGCCATGTGAGTATCATAATGACCACCAATGTGCTAAGTGTGTACGTGCGGACCCATCTAGCCAAGTGGTCCATCATCAATGTCTGCATGTGTTGAGCTATCCATCTCAATAGGCAGCAATTAGTGCACTAAGCCATGCAGTGCTCCAGACTTGGGGGAACCCACCTGTCGAGACTGCCAGGTTCAATGTCATGTTAGCTAATGGAATGAAAGTGAAGCCATTTGGGGTGCTAAAAAACTGACCAGTAAAAATTGCAAGAGTCCAATTCTCAATTGACTTTATAGTCATGAAGGGAGTGGACTACGATATCCTATTGGGCTGACCCTAGATGCGCAATGCTAGAGTGATCGAAGATTGGGGGAATAGTCTCATCTTTCTAGGAAATAGAATAGAAGCCGTAAGGGTAGAAATGGACTCCTAGAAGACAACACCAGTCAACCTTGATGCCATTTCCACGATGCTTAAGGGTGATGCTCAGATCAAGAAATCCTACAGACCCATGACTAAGTATATCCCATGTCCTGAAGACGAGCGAGATTGGATGCATGTAATTGCTACCATCGACCTACCGTTCTTGAACAATGAGGAGTACGAATATGCCATTAAAATGATTGGCAAGCCCAAGGATACACCCTCGGTACCGGTGTGCATGATGGCAGGAAATCTTTGTAGAAGACCCAACCTTGTCACTTTCCAAGTGCCAAACAACAAGAGGGAACTCCATGAGATTTTAGAGTACTTGATCGGTAAGATAGCTGGCAATCCAACAGTAAATTTCAAGCCACTCCAAGATCTCTTAGATGAACCAAGGTGGCAATGGACCAGGGTCCATGACCTAAACCTCATGTACAATTGGGCCCTAGTCCCCGATCAAAGACATGAGACATACCAAGACCTAGGAGACGACGAGAAGTCAGACCAAGATGCTTCCGATGACGAATACGAAGACTGCCACTCCTTTAGTGACGAGAGTGAGGGTGAGATAGATACTATGGAATACGACACTGAAGGATGAGAGATAGAATAGATATGAGTAGACTCCAAGCCATAGAGAAAGAACACCTTCAAGATAGAGTGAGGGGTCATGCGCGTGGATTGTGATCGCACTTGGTTGGAACATATAGAAGCCATAGATTTTGAACAGGCAGGCCTAACCTAACCAGGTGCCACGCCAGTGCTTAGAACAGAGTCACCCTTTGAGCTGCGACCCCCACGGGAGAGACTACCTCTTCTAGCAAAGACGAGGAGTTCAATTCTGAGTCGTAAGTGAGTTCAGAGAGAGTGACCCAGAAATACCTAGGCCTTCTAAGACTAGATGTACCTAGGCCTTCTAAGACTAGTCGATTCTGAGTCGGAAGTGAGTTCAGAGAGTGACCCAGAAATACCTAGGCCTTCCAAGACTAGATGTACCAAGGGGGACCTACCCATCCATCTGAGGTGTAGATAGTTAAAGGAAGAAAGGGAAAAATAGCCTAAGGACACACGAGTAGACGAACAATGAAAACCACAGGACCTCCCTAAGAGATTTATGAAGTTCAAAAAGAGTGATAGTGTAGTGATCCTACTAGGTGCCAAACGTCAAGGGCAGGCAAGTGAACCCATCAAGGGACATGCCCAAGTTAAGGAGGTGAACCTAGCCTAGGAAGGAGAGACACCCCGGCCTGTCTTTATTGCCAATGACTTGATGGAGGAAGAGGAGACAAGTCTCGTTGCTCTCTTGCCAGAGTATATAGATGTATTTACTTGGTCCTTAGAAGAGCTTAAGGGGGTAGATCCTATGAATCCAAAATACACTATGAATCCAAAATACGCTCATGCGGTCAACAAAGAGATTGACAAGCTGATGAGAGCGGGATTCATCTAGAAATTGAGCACACAGACTGGGTGTAACCCATAGTCATTATAATGAAGAAAAACAGAAAGATTAGAGTATGTATCAATTATAAGAAGGTGAACGCTACCACTAAGAGGGAAAACTACCCATTGTTGTACACCTTGCTATACACCAAGCACATGCTCGAGAGAGTGGCAGGCAAAGAGGCCTATAGTTTTCTAGATGGCTTCGTTGGATACAATTAAGTGTAGGTGTATCCTGACGATAGGCATAAGACTACACTCGCCAGTAAGTGGGGTGTCTTTGCCTACATAGTCATGTCCGTCGGGTTGACTAACACTCTAACCACCTTTCAATGCCTTATGTGCACTATATTTAAAGACATGCTCAAGAAAGAGTTAGAAGTCTTTGTAATGACTTGTGTGTTCACTCCACCTGGAGAGAACACTTAGACAAACTCCGAGCAGTCTTTGAACGGTGTCACCTATATCATCTCTCTCTAAATCCCTTAAAGTGCTAGTTCTGGGTAAAGCACATATGTATCCTAGGGCAGGTGGTGTCGAAGAACGGCATTGCCACCACTGACTTTTTGAAAGTTAGGGTCATTGTTGATCTTCCACCCCCAACCAATTATAAGGGAGTTCAATGATTCTTAGGTCATACTGGGTATTATCGGTGGTTTGTGTTGAATTATGCATTGATGGCTAGACCTCTGTACAAACTATTTATTATATTCGAATGGACTAAAGAATGCCAACATGCATATGGGGAATTGAAAAAGGCTCTGACCACAACACTGATTCTATGAGCCCTAGATTGGACCATTAACTTCCATGGGCATATTGATGCTTTGAAATTCGCTGTGGGGGGCAGTATTGTGCCAACTTGGTGAACACAATCTTGACTATCCAGTGAGCTTTGCTACCAGACAGCTCACTGAGACCGAGATGAACTACTCAATGATAAAAAGAGAAGGTCTAGCCATAGTATTTACCGCGTAAAGATTAGCCATGCCTTTCACGTTCTTTGTGGACCATCAAGCCTTGCTATATTTAGTAAACAAACCTTGTGCTACAGGACGCATAGCTTGATGGCTCCTTCTGCTTTTAGAGTTCGACTTCTTCATGGTTAGGGAAAGCAGCACTACTTGGCCGATCACATGTCATGCATCCCCACGGGAGAGGTCGTAGGAGAAGGCATCATCAATGAGTTTCCAAACGCGCACTTCTTTAGCCTATCCAGCGAGAGATATTTATTTCGAGCCAACTTCATGCCATATTGGGTAGACGACATATTCCAAGTGCTTGAGCATGGACTATCTGAATGACCGATGGAGAAAGCTCGACTTAGGCGACTTATCCTCAAGATCCAACCCTATTAGTTGATAGTAGGCCAGCTATATAGGCTAGGGCAAGACAGATTGTTGCGTAGATGCATATGCAAGCATGAGATGCACGATGCGCTCTTAGAGGCTCACAATGGAATTGATGGAGGACACTTTAGCGGAGATACGACAACCCGCAAGGTGCTGCAGTCTCAAACTGTGGTGGCCTACACTTTTTCGTGATGTAGCACGATTTGTTAAGTACTGTGACGAGTGTTAGCGGACAAAGGTCTCGATTCGTAAGGATTAGATGGAGCTAAACCTGATAATTGCACGAAAACCCTTCGAAAAATGGAAAATTGACTTCATAGGATCCATTAGTCCTACGGCACAATACTCGCAAGCCAAGTACATCATTGTAGCCATCGACTATCTAACAAAATGGGCAAAAGCAAGAGGTAGGAGAAAGAATGACGCTAGTACAACTACCAAGTTCTGATGGGAGCAGATAATGTCGCGATTCGGGTACCCCATCGAATTGGTTAGCGACAAGGGCACACACTTCATTAATGAAGTGATTGTGCATCTTCTATCCATCTTTCTAATTATCCATCGAAAATCCTCGCCATACTACCCTCAGGCAAATGGCCAGGTGGAATCCACAAATAAAATTCTAGTAAACGCCCTAACCAAGGTAGTCTCTACTTTGCGCAGTGATTGGGATAACAAGTTGATGGCAGCCTTGTGGGTTTATCACACAGCTTATAAAACGACTGTAGGCCAGACGCCTTTTAGGTTGACCTATGGAATTGAAGCAATTCCGCCTGTAGAGTTCTTCATTCCTAGCTTGAGGATCGCACCTCATGAACGATGGGAAGGGAAGGAGACATGGACGGAATATCTAATTGAACTCGAACGCCTCTCGGAAACTCGACCTCTAGCTACCCATGTGCTCATATGTGAGAAAGCATGGCACAAAAGTTGGTTTGAAAAGCATGTCAAAAGCAGTGCAACTTTGAACAGGGAGACTTAGTGCTCTTGTACTCTGTTAAGGGGGATAAACAAAAAACGAAGTTTAAAGATCTAGGGCCTTTCAAGGTTTGTGCCATTAGTCGAACTAGTAATGTTGAGCTCAAGACTCTGAAAGGCAAGGGCATAGGCTTCTTCAATGGTAGTTGAATCAAGAAGTACTACCCTCCCACGCATCCTCTGCATAAACCACCAATGTTAGAACCCCTTGTCAAGGTACGAGTAGCCACAATCACGGAGATTGATGATGAAAATGAGGAAGCCATAGAACCTGCTTACCTCTGCATAACGGTCATTGCCAAGCAGACATGCATTTTCAATGCCTTGATCGATGAGGGAGCGAACTTCAATGTCTTAACCCACGATTATTGGACCCACATTAGCAAACCACAATTACAGCCTATTATCACCAAACTAAGCCCATATGGGGGCCGATCATACGCACTCCTAGGGAAGTGCCAGGCCGCAGTTTCTATCGAGTCTGAGAGCATACTTTTATGTGTTGCCAAACACTAAAGATATAGGCATGGAGTCGCTGCTAGGTCAAACCTTTAAAAAGAAAGATCACTACAATGTCGATTATGAGTCGCAGCGTATCCACCTAGGCATTGGCAATGTCCACATAATAGCAGCTTTCAACAAGGGCTACATGACTCCTATGATATTTGCAAAGCCACCGGTAGAAACACCTGCAGCCAAGTCTAAGGAGGGGTTGTGACTTGTTACAACCTGCCAAGCCTCTACGCTAGCAACCCGCTAAGGTCAAAGCCAATGCCCATGAACCCCAGTTCATATGGGTACCTAAACATCAGAGCCTGCCACATCGAGGAGCAATTGGCCATGCCTTTGCAAGGCTAAGAACACAACCTCAAAACCTAAGAGGCCAAGACAAAGCTACAAACAACGACGTACGGTCAAGCCGTGATGGGTTCCTAAGACCCTATTGCAAGTGCAAGGCTATTATGAGGGTAACGCATGGATATGGATCCCTAAGGCTAAAATAGCCTAAGGCATTGGTCAAATGCGGCACTCATGCTTAACCATACCTAGCCATACAACGTGTCAAGGCCTAAATTCGCATAAGTCTCGAGACACCAAGCCCATAGACTCACAACTGATTATGCCCATGAAGATAGACCAAGTCTATCAGCCTAAATCTCAGCCTGCTACTTCCAAACCAGTACCATGTAACTCTATCATGACTTAGGAAGCTGCATCCGCAAGTAAAAGTGCCCCATTAGTAGTCCAGTCCCCCAGCCTATTGTATAAGGGACCCAATTGCAATCTCAAGAACAATCGAAATTGCAACCATCTACTGCCAAACTCTCTAGTTCTGTCAAACCCCAACCACCTGTAGGCCTTAGACCCTCCTATGAGTAGAAATCATTCTTGACACTGGTTGTTGCAGATCTAGCCAAAGACACAGGGGATGATGTGATTGCTTGCCTTAGATGCTTAGATGCCACATTCATGTCACTGGCTCTAAGCTAAGACCGCTTAGACTTGGACCTATTGCAAGAGCCCTTAGTAAAACTGAAGTTCTTACAATGCCTTGTTCATGGGACACATTTGAATTCGCATTTGTCAAAGCACCCCACTCAGCTTTGCAGAGTTTCTCAGTACTAAGTTATCTAGAGCAAGCCATCAAACAATGTCTCGTTACGTCATATGATAAGTGAGCTAGTCCTGCTATCACTGACCAAGAAATCGAGGAGTTGAAATAGCTTGCTAAAACCAAATCCCCATTCTTACGGAACTGGTACGCTCTTCGATTGCAATGGGAACTTGAAGGATGCCAAATAATGACCAATGTTGAGTAGCGACGTGTAATCAAGACATGGGAGTATGACCCAACTTATGTTGCTCCAACCTCGTATAGGGTATTAACAACTATTTGTGGCTAACCCATGGAAGAGCACATCAAAGGACACCCTTACCTTGATCACCTCCTGACCGAGGAAGAGCTACATATTGCTAGTCGTGTCGATTCCGTCGACTTCCTAACGGAAGTCCTTACTTACATCACACATGTAGGCAGCGGACCCTTCGATCTGGACCACGAAGCTCAGCTGCCAGATTTTTATGCTTGGCTCATGCGAAGGTAAACACTCCACCCATACACTGAATTCCCTTGGCCCGCTAACCTTCAATCCTAGGAAGGATTCTTCTCAAATTTGGAAGGGGAGGGGGTAAGGTGAGTCAAATCAGAACCAATCAAAATCAAGCAAATGCATAAACACATAAGAAAAAACACACCGT
The DNA here is from genome assembly GCF_053477565.2 of Lygodium microphyllum. Classification (NCBI taxonomy): domain Eukaryota; kingdom Viridiplantae; phylum Streptophyta; class Polypodiopsida; order Schizaeales; family Lygodiaceae; genus Lygodium; species Lygodium microphyllum. The sequence continues at coordinate 7,155,948 of NC_141149.1, read as the reverse complement.
CGTTAAAACCTTAGTCTATACTTAAATGCAGAAAGGAAAGAGAAATGTTAACTTGTGATTGAAGAAAAATGTCACAAAAAATTTGAACTAAAGGGTGAAAAGTCTATAAGGAAAGTTTATTTTGGAGCTTAAATATTTTCATTCAACAAACATGAAGTCTTTCTTTTCAGCAAATAATTGTTTTGAAAGCACTAATGGGAATTATGGTTGATGACATGAACAAAAGGTGTCGCAGCAAGATCATGCTCACTAACTCCCTTTCACGGAGGAGTAGAGGATGCAGTACAGCATCAACTTAGAAAACCATGCTTATAATCAGCTGAAATTCTGTAGTATCCACAACCTCGAGGAGGTGGTAGCCAAGGAGGAGGCTGCAAGGAGAGTGGTGGAACAGTGTAACCTCTCGAAGTACCTAGAGAAGTTTGTGCAGGAGCCTGACCATACAAAGTGTGTGGAATTTATGAGAACCTACAACCCCAATCAAGAACGTGGAATGGTGATTGTGGAAAGAGGGGAGAATGCTAAATAGGTGCAGGTGCCATTGAACCAGGCCTTGGTGGAGAAGGCACTGGGGTTGGAACCTAAGGTGGAGAAGAAACATAAGAGAGATGTGTATGGTATGCTAAAGATGAAGAGGGAGGATGTTTTGACAAACAATGGCATCAGCATACAGGATATCCCTGATGTTGAGGTCCACATGCAGGCAAAATTGGTGCACTCACTCTTCTCCAGCCAATGCTATAACTCCCTCATGCACTGAATCAGTGTGCCTGTGTTGGAGAATGTGGCAGCCCACACCTTGGATGAGGTATATTGGAATGACTACGTGCATAAGCCTATAGATCAAGTAGCCAAAGCACTAGCCTTGGGCAACAGACCCGACAAGCGGAGAGTCCCCAGTCTCTAAAAGTACCGAGAGAAAGGAACCTTCCTCGAAAGCCTCTTTCCTTGGACATGGAAGTGTGCTGATAGCCATCATCCAGGAGGCTATAAAAGAAGCTCAGCAAGGAGAAGAAAGAGAGGATGAGACTCCAGATAGGTCATCAATCCATCAGGAGAAAGAGCCATCGAGGAGCAGGAAAAAAATTGAGACAGAGAAGGGGGATTAGGAGGTTCAATCCAAAAGGAAAAAAGCAAAGAAGCCCACTAAAAAGACAGCTCAAAAGAAAAAACATGATGAGGGCAGGAAGAAGAAAAAAGAAGATCTAGAGAGAGCCAAAAGGGAATCCCTAAGAGAGGCTGAAGAGAGGGAGAAGAAGAAAAAGCAAGAGGCAGAGGAGTTGAAAGAGGAAGCCAGAAAAGTCAAGAAGGATTCGGAAAAAGAGGCCGAAGAGAGGAAGAAGAAAGAGAAGGAAGAAGTTGAAAAGCTGACAGAAAAATCAAGGAAAACAGAGGAAGAGAGAGAGAGAAGAGCTATAAAAAAGGAGGCAAAGTTGAGGAGAAAGGAGGAGGAAGACAACTCACCGGCCCCTATAGAACATCAAAGCCGAAGAGAGCAAGAAGAAAGAGAAGGAAGAAGCTGAAAAGCTGACAGAAGAATCAAGGAAAACAGAGGAAGAGAGAGAGAAGAGCTATAGAAAAGGAGGCGAAGTTGAGGAGAAAGGAGGAGGAAGACATGGTCGAAGCAACTCACTGGCCCCCATAGAACATCAAAGCCGCGACTCGATGACCTAGGGGCTTTAAGTCTGCCCAGGGATGAGGGACTTGGCTCAAGCACTCATGTACCCGAAGTCATACCGCCTGTGGTCATCGAAGGTAAGGGCAAGACTCCCATTCATCCCATCCCGCCCCTCTTGGTGCTCACCAGCGAAGCACCCACTCTCACTCCAAGCATCTCGGCCAGCGCCGATGTAAACAATTTTGTGGCCTAGATGTAGTACTTCATTAATAAGGAACTGGCCCAAGGAAAGAGTGTGGAGACTATGGCCCATTGGGCAGAAAAGACCGGCCATAGATGCCGAGTCTATGCAGGATTCGAAACGCCAAAAGGTAGAAGCTTCGACCACTTCAATCCCTACTACTATGATGCCACCATCAAATTATGATGAATATGTTGCTGAACTGCTCTCTCAGCTAGAGAAGGCAAAGGAGGAAAGAAAGATATCAGTGGATGAGTTGGAATCGGAAAAGGAGTCGGTGGCAACCTTCCAGCTTGAAAAGATGAGGCAAATAGCTATGCAACAAAAGGAGATCTTTGATCTAAAACAGGAACTAAAGGCCAAAGATGACAAGGATGAAAGCTGGCGGCAACGGCTTGAAGATGAAAATCAAGAGCTAGTGAAAATACAGAGAGGATATAAACTTTTAATCATGCAATATGAGGATTTGGTAGCAAAAATAGATCGGATTGAACGAGGCATGGAAGAGTTCACCGCAAGGGAAGAAGAAAGGAAGTAAGAAGAGGAGCAACACCACACAAAGAGATGGAAACCATGACCGAAAAGTTGATCCTTGAAAGAAAAGAGCAGGGAGGAGAATGAGCAGGGAATTGAAAGACTAGGAGCAGAGACTCATGGCCTCGGTACAAAGACACAGAGAAAGTATGGAGGATATGAAAAAGAGAGTCGAAGAGTGGGTAGGCCAAAATGAACGAAGAGTCAAGACCTTGGCACGTTGCCTGGCTCTCGTGGAAAAAGAGGAATTCTTAGCAGAAAGCAAAGCAGAGGCAACCCAAGTGGGCTTCAATACTCAACAACAAGCTTTCCTGAATACTCTGATGGATGCCACTCACACGGAGGAGGGGAGTTCCTTGAGGTGGTAAAGAAGAAGCTGAGCATAGCATGTAGAGCTCTACAGGCATGGCTACACATGCCACTACAACCCGTTGCAGTTGGGTTGAGCCTTGATGAACAATGCAAGTACTTGTTATTGGCCACCCTAACCCCCAAGGAGACTGATGCACTGAGGTTTGTAGAGGAGGTACAACAAGAAGATCACCAAAGGGGTGAAGCTGAACTGCAATTTGACAGGGGCAGATTTGAAGAAGAAGTGATTCCACAACCCCCTTCACCCCACTTTGAAGAATAACAACAGTCAACAGACACATCCGTGGAAAGAAAAACTGCCCTGAGGAAAAAGAGAAAGAAAATGGTGGAAAAAGCCAGACAGAGATTGAGGGCCAAACCTATGGCATAGCCATCCGCACCTCTTTCACCATGCCCAGGTGACCTGCCGTGACGACCAGCTTCCATGCAGAACTTGTAGTCTGGGAGAGACAAGAAAAAGAGAAATAGCCTTTTAACTTTAGCTTCCTCCTTTCCAATGGCATGCGTAGAGTCCTTCCCCTTAAAGTAGTAGAAGAGGTGATCGGCATTGGAAGTCGGCTAGGCCAACAATGGCTAGAAGAAAGAGAGAAGAATCCCACACTCTAGGGCACTGAAAATGCGGAGTATTGGCAAAATAAGGTTTTTGAAGTTCCCCGGTCTGTGCCGGGATAGGAGTGCCAGGCACTGTGGTGGAGACACATTTGCAACGACAATGTGTTCTCCTGGATGGCTTTTTGTAATACCCTCCCCTCTGAGAGAAACAACCCCACCTTCATGGCATATCCTCGTAGGGTAGGAGTAGATTTTGATACAAACACCCATGGTCACTCTACGACTTCTCCATCATATATAAACCCTGTACTACTACCTTAGCACAAGCCCTCACTTTCACCTCAGACAGCCTAGATGCTACCATGACTTGCTTCATTGTTGACTTCTCCTCTTGTCCCAATCCCGCCTTCATTACTACATGAAACTACCTTAGGCTATTAAAAATCTTACTTAAGCAGGATCCCACCCCGGCAGAACGTGGTCTCCCCCCACTCTTTTTTAATTCTAATGCCATAGATAGCTGTGCAATGACATGTCTAATGATGGAAACTAGCCTTCTACCTTCCTTTTGCCTAGCTATTCTCAAGGATATGAGTGACGGCCAATTCACCCACTATAACCACCCATTCCTTTCCATCACCTCTCTCCATGTCTGCTTGAACCTTAAGGGTTACATGTAGAGCTGGGAATTTTTGAGTCACTCCATTAAATCCCCTTCCCCACCACATTCTAATGATGATAGAATCATGTAACTCAACAAGCAAAAAAGGAAGAAGAGAAAAGCAAAGAAAAGAAAAGAGAAGGCCAAACACAATGACAACAAACAAACAACAATGAAACGAGCACATGACACACCCAAACACAATTCACAGCACATAGCTCACAGTCACTGCACCTAGGGGTCCTCAAGTTAGGCACATCCGGTGGCCTCGGTTGACCGGCTCCGTTCATAACCTCCTAGCCCTTTTTGACTCCCCACTTCACACTTATGGCACCTCAAGGGCAGGACATACCTAGGGAGGTAATACTCGCCTATGGTTAGACCTGTCACCCTAAGCTACACACACCACATCTCCCTTCGCATGAACAGGGTTCTCAAGTGTGGGACATCACCCAGGCTGTGGTTAGATCCAGCTCCCCATTCCACTAGCACAGAGCATTGCACAGTGAGGTAGACACTCCCCTTAGGTAAAGCACTTTCTCCTTTCAGGTACAACAAGATACTGCAAACCACCAACTTTGGAGGCCTCCATCATCTACTACCAATTTCAAGGTGATAACACTTAGAATAACTTGTGAAACTCTCAATATTTTGCCATTCACAGTAATCCAAAGGGTATAGTTTTGCAAATACAAGACAATTGATTACATAGATTTTATGAAATTACTTATTCTCAATGTGCTATAAAGAATTATTGTTTGTAATGTTTTGTTGAATTATTACCGTATGTACAATATGCATTTTCTTTTGCATGAATACGTGTTGTATCAACATCTCTATTACAAGGTGAGAATTAATTTCCCTTTGTTTGAGAGCTAAAGCTTTACCCTTCTAGTACTTTGATATATATGCAATTGTAGATTCTTTCACCCTAAAAGCTCCCTTCATACTTGGATGCATATATACCCAAGATAAGAAGTGACATGTATTCATGATGCAATTTCCTTCTTCATCTTTCTTGCTCTGTACTTCTATCGAGAGAGTGCTTATTCTTCTCTCAGGCATTATAACCTAGGGAATAGATTTAAAGAAGTATGTGTTAAGCCCTAAACAATAAGCATCTTAGATCCAATCAATAATCACCAATATATTGTACAAATCAATATGTTATTAAAATATGTTTAAACTTTTGTAAATAGACACAAACATTGATATCAAAACGCATACATGTATGTACCTTGACACAAAGTAAGGATTCAATTTCAAGGCATCACATTGTTAGCAATAAACAATTTGCAACCCCTATCATCCAACTCCTCATTATTTTCCTGTACTTCACAACCCTTGATAGGAGGAGTTTTGTGCTTTACCTAAACCTTGTACAATATCTACATGTCACAGAAACATAGCACTCCAATAACAACCAAAATAACTAAGCATTCATGAGTTCTTGCAATGTAAAAGAGAGAATTTATCTATAAGATCGAATATCTACATTATTAGGTTGATTGTAGTAAAATAATAGATTTGAAACTTATAGATCATCAAAACCTATTGAAATCATAGCCGTAAGAAAACTATGACTAGATTATTCAATTTATGAATCCCTTTTAATAAAAAATATCTAGACAGTTGCATGAATAAAAGTAATACAAAACTAGATAAATTTACATATAAGCTTATCTCTTGAAGATAATATTGAATTGTTGTTGATTAGAACCTAGAGCTCCATATTCTTTGTTCTACCTCTTGTGTTAAGTATTGCAACAACAATTGATCCAAAAGTTAGAACTAGCATCAAACCCCACTATAAAGATAATAGAAAAGGGAAAATGCAAAGAGGAAGTAAGAGAGTATGTGTAAGTGGATGGGGGAGAGAAAGCAATCATCACTTATAAAAATCTTATCCAAATTAATCTATGTAAATGAAATTCTATGAAATTTTTTATTATGAGTGGTTAATATATTGGATGATTCACCATTTGTGCTTTGAGTATGTCATACATATTGTGGACTCATATATACCATTAGCTAAGGTCATAAGTGTTATATGAAGACACCATTTGGAATATGACTCTAGATCCCAAAGATCCCTCTCACGGTTTTAAAAATATGATTGAGTGCATGATAGATATGCATGGAATGTCCTTACTAATACTTTGAAGTTGAATAATGTAGCCTCCATGATGCATGAGAAAGCATTACCTAGCACAAAAGACATACTTACGATTCTTGGAGAGGCACCTGACTTGACAAGTTTTACTTTTCTAATGAAGCTTCTTGGGCCCCTTTGGACATTAAGTACTATTTTTTGGCTAATTTCATTGCTTGATATCATGGAGAGACTCTGTTTTTCTAATAATCACATATAGGCCTATATGAGTAGATAGAACCTCCAAAGGTCCTTCAGCCTTTAACCTACATACATAACATATCACTAGTAGATTGATTCATGGGAATCAATATGGGTTTGGCCATGGGAGGCACATGAATGATGGTAGTTTGGACATTGTTTTTGTTAGGAAGCTGACCACGTGGCAAGTCTACAATCTTATAGAGTGTCGTAGTTTATGTAAAAAAAAATTGTGTACCAAAACATGATGTTTTGACATCACCATCACCTGTGGAATGTGGCATAACCCCCAAAATGACTTTGAAAGCTCTAAAATTTAACTCCAATTGAGGGAGAAATAAGAAAACTCAGTCTTTACCCTATTCTCCTATTTTGCATGTGGTCATGCTACCTTTGTAAAGAAAATTAGAAACCTGTGAAACATATAAAGTAAATAGAAAAGAATTTCATAAAGAAAGCTTATTTTGATAAAAGCATATCTTACATCTACTACTTTAATATTATTATACTAAAAAATAAATTAAAAAATTAGTAAGATTAAAATATCAACAATTTAGTAAAAATTACCACAAAAAAAGCTTAAACATGTAGTTAAAAAATGAACTATTATTATTATTATTTAAATACATATTCTTATACATTATGCTTACCATGTAGATTTACCTAGCGATTATTTATACTAAATATTTTTTAATATATTATTTTTAAAAATTCCATCTAATAATTTACTCACCATAACACCAACTATATTAGTCCCCTACCATCTATCTACCAAGCATAATGCAACCAGTGTCATACACAACGATTACGTGTAACAAGTCACAATTATACAACAAATGGACAATGAAAATCTATAAATCAATAAATCTAAAATCATCTTATTATTATAGTATTTTCTATAGTATCTAACATATATCACATTCTTAACCTTATGTCCCAGAAAAAACACTCAAAATGACAAGTAACTTCTATTGTGCACGTGGCGAGTCTAGCATCCTAAATATTAAATACAAACAAAGTCATCAAACATTAAAGAATGGAATAAATATAGACAATGGCATCAAACATAAAACAATGGGATAAGGTAATAAATTTAGAAAGAATAAGAAAAAACACATGATAGGGTCTAACCTCCTCCATGACAAAAGCCATGGTTTGCCACCCTATATTATGGAATGTTGATTACATAGCTATTACATTCATATCATACGTCAGACTTAAAATATAAATATAAATCAAACTACAGAGTATTATGGAATGAGAGGTTTTCTGTAGCTTACTATAGTTTAACGCAACCCAAGCTTTAGACTAACTTCTATATTTATGAAGTCTATGTACTAGCTTATGTAGCACACAATAAAACAAAACACAATAGCGAGCAAAACTACCAAACTATGAAAGAACATAGGGAAACAATATAATGGCATTTATATTCTTCAAGAAACTTAAGAAACAATAACTGGAGATTTGAAAAGTAAAAATAAGAGAAAAATAGATTAACAACTTTTCTTTTTTTGTTAAAGAATCTCCCCCACTTTCTTCTTGATGCATGTAGTGCTTCAATACTTAGATATATAAAATAATGCCTCCTCTTTTGTCATTTGTTGTTTGTAAATCTGAATCTTGATGATTTTCAAACCTATTAATACAAACTAATGTGCTAAGCATTAGTTTAAGACCTAACCATAACCATCGTTATCGATGTTCTCTCTTGTGCTTGCATATTTGCCATATAGGTACTCTTCCCTCTCTTTCCTCCTTGAACTAGTTTTCACCCATAAGGAGTTCAAGATTTTGAATGTCGTATCACCAAATACACTTTTATAAGCACCATGAAACTTGAATATAAACATCCCCATAATATAATTTTAAACAAAACCATGCTTATAAACACATTTACAAATGCACTTATAGCACCACTTATGGCAGCTCTCATAAACACACTTATAGATATAATTGTAGACACGGTATTTAATGTGAATATAAACACCTACGAAATGCATGCATCTACAATTGTGGTTGAATGTGTATTAACAATGAAACTTTTCAATGTGTTTGGAGGTGTGCCTAATTGTGCATGAGATACTTTACAATGGATGTAAGATCCAATTTCTATTACATAAGCAAACATGCCCACTAATGTGCGCACTAATCACATCTATTGTTTGACTTTGTTGTGTCAATGAGAAATAACAAGTAAGCATTCACTATGAATATCTTTTCGATATGTGATAGAGATACTTCATTAAATTCCAATTATATCATTATTTGAGAGTATCATCAAAATTCACTTCACCACTAAGCTTTCCAAATAAATATAAATACTCATTTCGATAGTGTAATTAATGCAAAATTCAATTTTCTTTGACATTGTAAATATATAAATATAGATATAATCAAATGACATATAAAAGTCAAGTGTAACATGAAACCCCTTTCTAAATACTCATGTATAGATATGCACCAAATAATTCTTTAAATATCAACTTGTTCATTACAGTGACACAATCTAAGGGGCCAAAAGACAAAGAAGCGAAAGACGGCACTAGCATTGGATGGTTTGGGAATGTCCATGGAGTGTTCTATTGGTGCTTTGGCATTGGCTTTAGAGCGAGCCGAGTTTCGACGCATTGAATTGGAGGAGAAAAGGTTGGAGATGCAGCTTAAGATGGCAGAACTCCTGGCTCCTTGTCATCCATCCACATCAAGTGATCAACATGAGTAGATAGAGGACACACCTTAGGGTGGAAATAAGCACACCTGTTGTGCAACCTATTTGTGTTGAGGGTGCCCCTCCCCGAAGGGATCGATGAGGTGTGCACATGCCCCATACCCAAAATCACCCAAGAGATAAGGGTGCACGTGAACTCCATGAAGCAGCATGATTGGCTCTTGCAAGACTTCATTGTTTTTGAAATGCTTGTAAATAGTTGATGCTTTCCAATGCGCCGCATCATTGGTACCACTAAGAGCCAATGCAAAAACATCCCATATGCGCTTCTGCCCATCACAAATGGCCTGCAAAAGGAAAGAATGGGAATGATGTCTATACCAATATTGTGCCGGTATGTCCTCTGTGTTAGGCTTCCTGACAAGTTTGATGTGCAAGCCATCAACAGCACCACAAATGTTGGGTAGCAATGTGAGTGCCTGTAAGTTTGCAATGATTCTCCGCAGTTGTGCCCCAGACAGAACGGAGATGATGCTTGCCCAAAGCTTTGTGGCAAGAATATCGACCACAATGTGACAATATTTTCACACTATGGACTCACCCATGCCAAAGGTATCAACGATATGATGTGTGGAGTCATTGTGTGCAAGTCGAAGAACTACACAACTGAGAGCACGCTCTGGCTTGATTGGTGCACGAACATAATCTCCTTCCCCTTGTCTTGGCCAGTGAGGCTGTAGGAGTTGTAGAAGCATTTGAAAGGAGGCATAATCAAATCTAAACCACTTGCAAAAGAGTAGGTCGCATGCATCCAATTCACGGATCCAAACAGATTATTGAATCTCAATCCAAAATGTGTGTTGTCTTGAGAAGACCCTCCAGTTTCGAAAATATGCTGCTGATTGATGCACATATCCTGTAACTGCTAGGAACAACACAAACAAGCACCAGTATAGCAAGAATGTGAAAAGTGCAGACGTGTCCTTGGCTTCAAATGTGTTTAGGAATGCGAGCATTCGGTACATATCGAGGGAGTGATCCATGTGTACGATTGCTTAGGACATTGTGCTTAATGGCAAGAGGAATGCAAATGGAGACGGAATTGAGGTGGGCCTTTGAATGAAAAATGACTTGAGGAAAATTAAGAGTATAACTAGGGGATTTGGAGGGGGCTAGAGTGGCAAGTGTTGTTGTAGTCGAGTAGAGCAGCCGCTGGTCTTTTGTGGAGGAAAGCCTGCATGTGGAAGAGGTGACACGCAGTTGTGCAGCACTACAATACTGACTGCAAACTAGGTTTTTGTAATCATTTTCTGCTTTTCCTACTCTACAATACCACTAATTGTGGAGTCTAACCAATAGTCATGTGCACATTGTTGCAATTTGATGAAACTGCACTTTTAACGGAGCAACTGCGGTTGACCAACTGTGGTTGCATAAGGAACTTTAAACACTTTTCCCTATAGTAAAAAAAGAGAGATTTTCTAGATACTTATCAAAGTATCTAGAAAAAGTCTCAAATAGTAAAAGTGGAATGCTTTACAAGTTAGCGATCTAGTAAAATATTTCTATATAGAAAAATTTTAAAATTCCTAGTTGATGATCTAGTAAAATATTCCTAGATAAGAAAACTAGTTGAAACCATAGATAGAGTAAAATTTTCCTATACAAGAAAACTAGTCGAAACCATTAATACTAGCCATTATCACACTAATATATCATGTTAAGCAAATTAATCACGATTTGTTCACAATGTTGTATTGTTAGCAATAGAATTGTGATTGAATCCACTAAAAAAGTTGTCTTGAACACTACATTCTCTCTGCTTCACCATGTTCTACAACACCTAAGATAGGTCTAGAGTTGTCATCCTCTTCGCATTTGCTCCACCATTAAAAAAATTAAGTCTTCTTGGCTCTTCCTAAGCCTCCCTTCCTTTTTTTTTTGAAATGAAAATCCTTGTTGCTTCACAGCAACAATGTTGTCCCTAGATACATTTCGTGCTTACAATCAGCAAGGATATCAAAAGGATCAAACCTGTGCATTGCGAAAAAAGCTCAGAGCAACAAGAGAAGACCTACCATTTTTAGCAAACTGGCTTCCCTTTCATCCTAAAAGCACTGCAATCTCCCATAACTCCACAACATAGATCTACTCTACTAGTTGTATGCTTCAAACCATGTAGTCCTATCCATAACAAGACAAATAATGAAATAATATTTAAATTGTTTGCTCATGGAACCATATTGTATCATACTTATTAATGGGGATAAATGTAATGCCCATCCAAATCAATGCATACTCTTGTGGGAATATGCAATGCTATCTAGACTCTCAAACAACAAGATTTACCAAACACATATGCTGGTGTTGAGTTTGCCCACACAAGATAGGAATCCAATAGATTGAAGTATCATATCAAGTCAAATTGATTTAGCTTACCACTACATGCAAATAGGATATCAAAACCCTCAACTTACATTCTTCATTTTCAATGTTTTAGCAAGCTGTTTAGATAGGTGGATGAAACATACAGATCCATCAAGCTCAAACTTCAACCAATCTAACTTTTTATTGGGCTTGCTACAACCAAAGTAGCAAGAGGTGCATCTAATGTAAGAGCACTAAAGTAGCTAGAGTTGTACCTTCTATGGATTTCCTTCATACGGATACATAACTTGTGGTGGCACTCCAAGTTTTGATATGCTTCCCCTCCTCCAAGCACCTTGTTGGCATTGCCCATGTCTGGAAGAGTTGCTACCATGACCACTCTAACTCCATAGGCAAGAGCTGCTAGATAGAACAAGCCTCTTAGTAGTGAGGTTTCAAGTGTGCATAGGCTTCATCTAAAAGATTAGACAAAGATTCACAATAAAGAATCCTTGATTTTCTCAAATGCTAGCTAAACATTGATACTCCTATTAGAAATGATGATGCCGATGAAAAATGTCCTACAAGCAAGCCATATTCCACAAGAAGTTAGATTGGTCTTAGCTATTGAATATCCAAGGTGAACTAAAGTACCAATCCATAGATGGTCTCAAGAGAACTCACGAAACCACTCCTTCAAATCCAATATGCCCAATGATTCTTATTAATTCATTAAGCTCCAAGAAGTGGATACAAAAGGTATCATTTTTGAGTTTGCTTCTACTGATTCTATGCATCATGGAATTCAGCGTGATCTCTGCTGAATACATCTCCTACTTCTTCCACATGTCACTATGAGCCTGCAACCCTAGCCTGCAGCCCTCAGCTTACACATTGCTGCTAGTGATGTTTGCAGTAATGACTGTACTCCAAAACATGTCTATCCACATGCTTTTTGACAGGGCCTACCTATGATAGGGGGTGCTTCAAAGGAGAAAGGCATGCACTGTTTGTTAATTGCTATCCTAGACACAATTCTGATAGTGATTGTGCATCAAAATTAAGATTTTTGTTGGTGAAAATTGGTACCTGAGCAATGTAGGGATCAATAATTTCAAATGATTTGTTGCTGCTCCCTCAGCAACAAATGATTTGTTGCTGAGGGATCAATAATTTCAAATGATTTGTTGCTGCTCCCTCAGCCATAACCTATTTGAAGAGTTAAAATTAGCACCATGTAAAGTTGCAGCTTGTGATCCTTCACATGATGGCTGCAAATTTTGGAGTTAGTATATTGATAGCATTATAAAGAAACCAAATTCATTGTTTATACACTCATACATACAAAGATTTTAGTTGGCTAAACCTTAACACCACCTAATACTACAGAATCACAGAGAAAGCTATCAATAGTGCTTTACAAAATCATAAGGTAGCCCCTCCTAGCTTGCCATGCCCATCCTTACTTATCCTCAGCATGACCCACCCCTCTCCTTTCTAGTGTATAACTTTTTGCACATGATACATCAGCTCCTTGCCCTGCTATTCCTTCCTCGATCTCTGTCTTCGACTTTCTTGCCCACCACTTAATGCCTCTTGACTCACCACTTCAGCCTTTTCTAGCAAAATAAAGTGTGGCTAATTATATTATTCAGAACCATTAAAGAACTACTAAGGGCTCAACAGCATAGCTGGAGCTGAAAGCTAACATCACATATCATGAATACAAGGCCTCCCAAAGCCATTTGGGGGGATTGGGAAAGAGAAGCCAAGGATCTAGGCAAACCTGGTATGAAGGAACAACTACCCAAGCTCTGTTGATGTCAAGCGTCTCCTTGAAGCTACTCCCAGCCCACAAAGAGATTGGATAATGGAATTGTTACGCATTGAATGGCTCACCCAACTGAAAATTGGCATCAAATTTTGCATCTCTTCAAATTTTATCCACTATTCTTTAAAAACCATGTTGAAGGAAAGGACAAGAAAATTTGTTAAAACTCTCACGTGAGCATTTGTGGTTACTTCCTTTGTGTCATGATCCTTTAGCATTTCATATTCGATCATCTTAAGGTAGCATCCCAGAGATATCTTGCAAGCTGGAAACCAAAATTGATCAGTAATTAGCACATGTGCTTAAACATTACTGATGGTGCCTTTGATGAAAGCCATGCCATGGTGCTTTATGTTGCTTGATGTAGCCCTTCGTGTTACCAGCCAATTTCCAACTATCCTGACTCCTTAGCATCACCTTCTTCCTGTGCCCTATGTCCTTAGTTTTCTACTCAATGTGAGTGCTGGGCACCACCTATTTGGGCTCCTCCTTGATATACAGGTTTGTTCAGACCTATATTTGCTATGCTACTCCTCACAGCTTTCACAGCTTTTGCATTTCCTGCCTTCACAGCTTCTGCAAGGAAAGTCTTGTAGTCTTCTTCCTCATCTAAAAGATCGCCGCAATAGCTGGCCCAACAGTCAAGCAATTGGTTGATATTGCAGCAGAAGCTTTGGCCATATCGGGCTGCATAGTGGAGGACACTCTTCTTGTACTTGTCAATGACCGAAATCTGTGCATTCTTCTAACTCTCATGCTTGTGTGTGCTTGCACACATGCATGTGTACTGATTTCCCTTTTAGGATTTTCCTTGTACAAACTCTCATAAAAAATCCTGAGAGGATCTGTGTGAAAGAAGAGCCAAGAAAGTTATGATGTATATAAGTAATCAAAATAGCTTTGACAAATTAAGAAGACCCAAACAAAAGAGAGAGAATATATGCCACCTCATCTGGAGCATCATGCTTCTACCCTGTAAACTATACACCTTTCTCTCTTTTTTTTTTTGGTTCCTCCTTGGAGCCTTTACTCTTCTTTGAAACATCCTTTGATGATGATCCTTTACTTATTGAAATAGAAATCTGCATATGTAGCAAATATCAGTACACATAGTGAATGTTAGATGAGAAAACCTCACACCATCTTAGTCCTTGAAATATTAGCACACATTTTGAACTAAGGTATCACTAGCCCAAGATATGGCTAGCATATAGTGCCACAAAGACTGTAGCAATGCACTAACCCTCCATTAATGACTTGAGCCGGCCCAATTTGAGCGCGCTCTGATTGACCTGCATCATAGGTACCTGTGGACTACTTGTTGGTGCATCTACAATTATACTACCATTGTCCAATTTATGGAGGAAGTACAGGCTGTAGGGGCTTCTAGGTAGTAGAAGCACAACACCCCAAATTTTCATCAACTCTCTCTCTCCCCAGATGTTCATCCAACTCTATGTGTGTGTGTGTGTGCATGCGCACGTGCGTGCGTGTGTGCGTGTGTGCGCATGCGTGCATGCGTGCATGCGTGCGTGCGTGTGCATGTGTGTGTGTTCCATTGGCTTGACCACCACAGTGGACCTCACTACAATACTGAGACTCAACTGCCCTCCTCCAACAGACCTCAGGTCCACTTTATCCATGCCAGGTGGAGGTAGAAGCTCAAAGGCGTGCACCATCTTGCCCAACACTAGTGCAAGTATTGGCAAAGCTATAATGCTCCTTAGATAGCTCCTCCTGCTTGAACCAAATGGGATGAACCTGAAGTCAATCCCATTGAGCTCTATCTTCCACTCCAAAAACCACTCCGGCATGAACTTCTCTAGCTTGTCCCAATACTTGGGGTCATTTTCTATGCCCCATTCATTTACTAAAACTATGGTGTTTGCTAGAATGTCATAGCCTCCTAGCTTAGCTGCTTGGAGGTTCATATGGGGTACCAATAAGGGAATGACCATGTGTGTTTGGAGGATTTCCTTCATTATGGCCTGATACAAACAACACCAATGCTGGTTCGCGATTTGTCTTCATCTTCATTGACTTGAAGAGAAATTTGCACACATGAAGTGCTACAGTTCCAAATCATCTTTTGCACACATCTTGCATTTCATCCACTTATACATGCAGAATATTTTCAAGGGTCCAAAATTTATGCACAATGCTGGGAAGCTTGCCTGCACGTAGGGTAGCTTTGCGACATCAGGCTCAGTTATTGGTACACCCTTTCCTAACACTGTATTCAGTTCATCCCTTATCTTCTTTTGGATGTGTGGATTGTTCACTAGCTCTGCAACACCCCATTCCAATGACCACAATGTGGTCTCAATTGTTGCACATGAAAATAAGTCCAAACAATCATATAAGAACATCATTCACGAATGTTTGACAAGGTGAAGAATCTAAGCACTTTATAGAATCAATCTTCCCTAAAGTGATTCCTTGTAGCACCTGCAGGTGTACAATACTGAGTAGAGTGTCATCCATTATTAGACATTTGTCTCCCACCATGAGTGAGGAGAACTCCCTATCTATATACAGATCAAGTTTGTAAAGGCCCCTAAAAGTAGTGAAGATTGTTCAATGCTCCAAGTGAAAAGATTCAATTTTCTATAGCAAGATATAGACGAATAGCCTACTTGCAACATTCATGTTTTGAATAAGATACAACACATTGTTTTCACTAATCTCTCCTTTGAGGTAGGCGTCCAGAAAGAAGTCCACTCCAATCTTCTCCCCCTTTTTCCTACAAAGCCAATTAAAAGAACACATCAGAAATTATAGGTCTTGCAGAATGGTAGGAATTGCACCCATACAACACTGGAACTTGTTTGTAGATTAAAGCATTGCGTCGTGGGTCTCAAAATCCTCAATACATAGCATTTAGGTTAAGTAATGTTTCCTTTGGTACAATACAATAGATGGTCCGAATCTACAGACAAAGCAAAAAATGACGAGTAACTCTTACTTCTTGCGCTCGTTAAGAAACATGTCCCAGAGGAATGCGAGCCTCCGCTAGTTGGCGTCCGAGACCTGCTTGAGGTACCCGCGAAGGAGGGGCTTGAAGGAAGACACAAAGTCACCATAGTTGTACTTGAAGCTTTGCACGAGAAGGCCATTGTTCCTATTAAGGGTCATGATTTGCACATAGAGGGGGTCATCAAACCCTTTGAACCTTGTGTTGAACATCATCATGTAGACAATGTTGTACATCATGAGCTGCAAGCGGTTGCGGATGACAGCACCTGTGGTGAGCACATTGGGCATGTCCTTGATCTCTTTGACAGCAAGGTCTATCTCTTGGACTACTTGTTGGGCTACTTGTTGGTGGCATCTAATTTTGACAATGGTGTTTGCTATCTTTCACATTGACATAGGTCAACATTATACCTGTCAATGTTGCTAACCAATCTACATGGTGTGGCTTGGCATTGTTGCCTATAAGGATTCAAACCATATAGTAAAATATTTTATGTGTTTGGATACCTGCATAGTGCTAGAAAATGGATTTCACAATGAGGATACACGAATTTAAGATGGTAACCATTGATATAGAATTTAAAAATATAAAGCAATGCTTTGGCTCTACTTATAAGGTTACTTAGGAAAACCGACCAAGTATTCAATGTTACCTTCAAAGACCCAGCTAAGAGTTGATTCTGGCTTAGCCAGGTCACCCAATTTTATGTTTGTACATATTCAATATGAATTCTATTTCATAGTAAAAATAATAAATAATACAAATCTATCTTAGTCTAATATTCCACTAATTCTTATTAAGAACTAAAGTAGACAATTCACTCAATCAAAGTATTTTCTGTAATACAAAAAAGGAACCAAATTCAATTAAGTAATATCAATAAACTAACTTATAGCTAATCCTCATTGGAAGCTCACTGATAGTTCAATTTCATTGAGTCCATGTTGAAGACAACAAATTGTCCCCTTCTACTGATCAAACTATCATGTCTACTATAAGTGTTTATATGTATTTAGCTACTCAAATGTTGGCTAATAATTAGTTATTAGTTAGTCATATGTAACAGTAAACAAGAGCAAGTTGCCAAAAGTAGAAAGGATTTCAAGAAGTGAAAGATGATGTCATTATGAAGGTAGTAACAGAATGGAGGTCTCAAGGACTCGATTGGGGACTTGGAAGTACAAGATGAGAATTGTGTGATTGAGTACCCTCTCTCCCAAGCTCAACTTACTTATATGGAAAGTCGCAATTAAAAAGCTCAATACCAAAGATAAACAAGGAAAACTAACGTGAGTTGCCCCACAATGACATATGTGCTTGTGAAAGAAAGAATCATTAAGAGTTGTGGGGAGACTAGAAATAGGGAAATTGTGGCCAAAGAATCCAGACTTAACACAAAATGCACCCCCAAAAGCATTAGCACAACACCTATCTTTTTGCTCATGTAGGACCTTTAAATGAGCAACAAACTCCCAACTATATGGATTTATCTTGTTCTCTCTCCACCTTGGTAATGCTTGTCCTGTAAACCACCTTTAATTAGAATCACTTTAGGTCCCCTTCTTATGATCGTGCATTTTTTTGTGGGTAATCTTTTGGGACACCTACATATTATAGTGATGGGATTATGTCCAATAAACCATGATGTTATTTATTTGGAAAATGTAGTTCATCTCATCTTCCAAAAGAGACACTTTAGGAACCCTTCTTACGATCATGCACTGTTTTTTTTGGGTGACATCTTTTGGGGCACCAACACATTTTAATTGTGGCATGATGTAAAATAAGCTATGATATTACTTATTTGGACAATGAAGTGAAAGCCATCTAAGAAATCCACCAAAAATATTTCCCTTAGAACAAGCATTACCTATATTAGTTCCATTTTCCTTCCACATTATCTAATAGAATGAGTTCTAACTTGCTTAAATCCACTTTTTTTGCACTAACAGGTTCAAACTTTGACCTTTTAGGATCATGATGGATTCTATCCTTGAAACATATAGCTATTGTCACATGATTGGTTACTACTTGCAAAATATTGCAACTAAATTGCGT